>NC_085139.1:86177434-86525083 GCF_024139115.2 Armigeres subalbatus | reverse complement strand
GATCCATAAACCCCCAACAACTAACACAACTACACAAACAATCCAAACCAATCCAACCAATCCAAACCAATCCAACCAATCCAATCCAAACCAATCCAACCAACCAACCAAACCAATCCAACAATCCAAATCAAACCAATCCAAACCAACCAAACCAACCAAACCAACCAAACCAATAACCAATCCAAACCAACCAAACCAATCCAAACCAATCCAAACCAATCCAAACCAATCACCAACCAAACCAACCAAACCAACCAAACCAACCAAACCAACCAAACCAACCAAACCAATCCAACCAATCCAAACCAATCCAAACCAACCAAACCAATCCAAACCAATCCAACCAACCAAACCAATCCAAACCAATCCAACCAATCCAAACCAACCAAACCAATCCAAAACCAACCAATCCAAACCAATCCAACCAACCAACCAATCCAAAATCAATCCAATCCAAACCAATCCAACCAATCCAACCAATAATCCAATATCCAATCCAAACAATCCAACCAACCCCAACCAAACCAACCAACAATCCAATCCAATCCAAACCAATCCAAACCATCCAATCACCAAACCAATCCAAACCAATCCAAACCAATCCAAACCAATACCAACCAATCCAATCCAAACCAAACCAACCAAACCAACCAAACCAAACCAATCCAAACCAATCCAAACCAATCCAAACCAACCAAACCAATCCAAACCAATCCAACCAACCAACCAACCAAACCAATCCAAACCAATCCAAACCAATCCAAACCAACCAAACCAACCACCAAACCAATCCAAACCAATCCAAACCAATCCCAAACCAATCCAAACCAATCCAAACCAACCCCAAACCAATCCAAACCAACCAAACCAACCAATAACCAACCAAACCAATCCAAACCAATCCAACCAAACCAACCAACCAAACCAACCAAACCAAACAAACCAACCAAACCAAACCAATCCAAACCAATCCAGAATCCAATCCAAACCAATCCAAACCAACCAATCCAAATTCAACCAAACCAACCAAACCAATCCAAACCATTCCAACATCCAATCCAAACCAAACCAACCAACCAATCCAAACCAACCAAACCAATCCAAACCAATCCAACCAATCCAATCCAACCAATCCAAACCAATCCAAACCAATCCAAACCAATCCAAAATCCAATCCAAAAATCCAATCCAAACCAATCCAACCAACCAAACCAATCCAAACCAACCAAACCCCAATCCAACCAACCAAACCAACCAACCAACCAACCAACCAAACCAATCCAACCAACCAACCAAACCAACCAAACCAATCCAAACCAAACACCAACCAACCAAACCAACCAAACCAACCCAACCAATCCAAACCAATCCAAACCAATCCAAACCAACCAAACCAACCAAACCAATCCAAACCAACCAAACCAATCCACAACCAACCTAATCCAAACCAATCCAACCAATCCAACCAACCAACCAATCCAATTCAAACCAATCCAACCAAACCAAACCAATCCAAATCCAAACCAATCCAAACCAACCAAACCAACCAACCAATCCAAACCAATCCAATCCAAATTCAATCCAACCAATCCAAACCAATCCAAACCAATCCAAACCAATCCAATCCAAACCAATCCAACCCAACCAACCAACCAAATAACCAATCCAACCAACCAACCAAATCCAATCCAACAATCCAATCCAAACCAATTCAACCAATCCAACAATCTCAATCTCAAATCCAATCCAACCAATCCAACCAATCCAAACCAATCCAAACCTAATCCAAATCCAATCCAACCAACCAAATCCAATCCAACCAAATCACCAAATCCAACCAAATCCAATCCAACCAATCCAAACCAATCCAAATCCAATCCAAACCAACCAAATCCAATCCAAATCCAACCAAACCAATCCAAACCAATCCAAATCCAATCCAACCAATCCAAATTCAATCCAAATTCAATCCAAATGATATTTGAAAATAATCATGGACAAACATTAAAGATTATTATTTTAAAATCAGAATTAAATTCGTTGCCAAAATCCAAGCCCATTTCCGAATAAATTTCCGTTTTTTTTCAATTTTCAAATTAAAATGCAATTGAAACTTATTTCAAATCATCGAATTCAATTTTCGAATCTCATCTCCGAGAAAGATTTCAAAAAATTAATACAGGGTTCGTTCGATAAGTTAGAGGGTTTCTGCTGTTTTGATAAGAAAATTGTTTTGTACATTTGAGTTGAATGTCTTCACACGTCATGAGATGATTCTCTCGTTTGCTCTAATTCGAATCGATAAATTCGTTCTTCATTAGAACAACAGATCTTTTCACAAGAATTCATCCATTATATGTAATTCTTTGCGAGAAGATTTAACTTATCTGTAAAAACAAAATTGTTTAATATAAATATTCTCTTCTCTAACTTTTCTTACAGCTTCCACCACGCCCCAGATCGAACTGGTAGTGGATAACCAACCTGATGGGAGTTCTGCGAGGCCCATCGTTCGACGACGTAAGATGACAGTTAACTCTTCATCATGTTTCGGTTATAGTACAACTATAAAGTGAATGGAAAGCTTCCAAATTGGCTTCATTGCTTCACTGCAATATTTGCTAATGAAAATCAACTTTTTAGCTTTTATTTATCTCAATCAAAGAAAGATACCTAAATCAAAACTCATCAAGTAAACAACCAAATCCTACAATTCTATTCCAGCTGCCACCAGCTCCGAGGTATCGGCGCGTCGGAAAAATCGAACCAGCGTCGAGAACAACACGACCAAAGTCCGCAGCGAGGCGGCCGTAGCCATCATCAAGAAGAACACCTCCGACAGCTCCGATCCGAAGGGATCGTTGGCCTGTGCACTGCCCTGGGGCCATGGCTGGGGTTGGGCGACCCTGCCAAACGGCATCTGGAGTGGCGGTAAGTCCAAGAACACACCTTTCTATCTGTATATCATCCATCCCATCAAATATTGAGCACTCCTCAAATCAAACTCCAATTACCGGTCTTGTCTTAAAAGTGCCTTCGTGATCCTGGAAAAGTGGAAAACTTTTCCCATTAATCATAATTACTCTCGTCGCCGCCAGCGTCGTCAGTTGGGCCACGGGTTATCGCTTCCTGCTGTCATCATCACAGCGCTTATTAACTCTTTTTTTCTCGATGGATGATGGTGTTCCACCGTCGGTCGTCTCGGCTCACCAGAGGACCAGTCAGTGCCAAAAAAGGATTGAGTTAGTCATATCTTTCCGCAAGATTGAATATTTATTGGTTTTCAATTGGAAAATTGATGGATTTGCCGATTCAGGTTCGAGTGGAGAACCAGCATGAAAGTCATTCGCTTTTATTCTTTCCGGGAAAATCGAATAGAATGATAATCTTTTGCACGCTTCTCGAATGAATAGGTGAAAGTGGGGATATACGAAACGATACTATGGATTGATGGCAGCGAAATCATGTAAGGAATTGATTCTGAATATTTTCAACGATTCTTACTTTTGATTATTTATCAATTCCTGATGGAATTGTTTTACAAAGTTTATATTTGTCGAATTTCCGTGTGAAATAAAAGCTCTGAGTGGACGAACAATCTTCCCCTAAGCTCGATGTGTGTAGGCGACGAATGTGATCGGCAATGCGATGGAAATACCTACTTTACTACCAAAGCAGTGTACATTAGATTCATACGACAGTGGAAGATGAATGGTGAAGAAAGTGGTGGTGAAATGAAAAAAAAAACGGCAGAAATGTGATGGAAAATTTTATATTCAATCTATTTGGGTTCAATCGCACCAAGGAAAGCCCTTCAATTTCCAACAGACTCGTGGATCTTTCAGATGGACGACGGAAGTATTACGGTGGCTTAGCATCGAGGAATTTATGTTTTTGCAGCAGTTTCGCTGCTGTCTTACATATAGTTATAGACATAGCAAAACGCATCATCGATTGTTTTGCCAAACCAATTGAGCTGAATTTTGTATGTCTCAATTAAATTGGCAAAAAAAAATTATGAGTTCGATCCATAAAAAAGCGAGCATGATTATTAGCTCACAGAATAACATAAAATGTATCTTCTCTTTTGGATAACTCTTGAATATTATACATGTAAGTGGCAATTTTGATCTTTGTTTAACTGAAAAAATATAACAAATAGATTGTTCCATACAGCAAACTATAACTAATTAAAATTCAACCTTTGGACTGCAATGTTGTTCGTAACTTGCTGGTACTTCTTAGCAAACCAATCAGTTTATTAAACCTGCTTTGCTAGGATTCACTTATTTCATTTTTCCAGAAATTATTTCAACCATTTTTTTGCAAACTACTAAAGAAATTCTCTAGTGGTCACCTAGAAATTCATTCAGGAAATTCTTCAAAAATTACTTCGAGATTTTTTCTAGCAATTCTAATGGAATTTATGAAGAAATTTCCAAAGAAGCTCTTGAAAGAATTTTCGACATCTCTTCAAAAAAGGAATTCTAATATTTTTTTCGGAAATTCTCTCAGGATTTCCTTCAGAACTGCTGAACTGTTCGAACAAGCCAGACGTGTGTGCTGTGTCTCATCGCGGGTTTTGTTCGGTATATCTGGTATCGATATTTTCGCTCCGATAAAACGATATTTTGTATCGATTTGGTTTATGTTCGATATTTGACCGTATCGACCGTTTTTGTAGGTGATATCGGATTTAGATGTTTTTAATGTAGGAGACATTATCCGTTTACAAAAAAGTGGAAAATATAGTAAATATTAGATACAATCCGTTGAAAACTTTAATGTGTGATTCAATGACCAGAAATGGAAAACCAATAGTTTATTTTTTTTTTGCTCGTGCTTTTAATTTTTCGGACGTATCGATATATCGGAATATCGATTTGCTAACAGGGTTTCTTACCCCATTTCCGGCCTAACATGCGTACGACTGCATTATTTAATTGATATTTATGACAGGAAGCAACTTTTCCTGAATTTTGTGGGCCGCGTGATACTGCAATGGTAGCACGTATTTCAGTCACAGCGATTGCTTTTCCGGCATACTTCAATTCAATTTCCGGCATAAGTGGCTTACTCAATTTCTCAACATCTTAATCTCTCATTCTCTCTCGGGACGGTAGAAAATGCGACGTAAACAAAAATATGCACGTTCCACGACAACGTGATGCCAGATGGTATTATTCATAATAATTTTCATTATTACTCATCCAAATTCCTTCCAAATACTTAAAAACAATATTGTTTTGAATTTTTTAAATCGATAGAATTATAAATAACATGATAGCGTCAACGTATTTGACAGTTTTCCTCTTAACGATGAAGGATTATTTTCATACTGAAAAAGGCTCCTGGCCTTGTGGCAGCACGGTGTGGCTAGAAGTTTTTGGGCCGAGGTGATTTTTTGCTCGGTTTGAGGATACAGTTTTAAATGTATTCCAATATGTTTATATAAGTTCTAGTGATACGAACAAATAGGAAGGTTTAAAGTGCGTGAGTTTAGCATTAATGTGTGGTGATTACCAGCTTTAAGCAATGATTGTATCGAGTACTATGACGATTTCCAGGTAGGTGTTTGTTTGATCATACCGTTTTGTAAAAGTGGAAAGAATCACTCCGGTTTAGTGGTGTTGCAACGAAGAGCGAAAGTTTGAAATCAACATTTTTTATTTTTATTTATTTTATTTTATTTTTTTCTATAATTGGATCAATTATTCCTAAAATAAATGGTTAAAAAATATTAAAGATTGTGAGAAATAAACGGGAGACTTTTTAAAATTGAAAATCATAAACCTACGGCTTCCAAACAGTATAAATCATTAGTTTTCTGTGCAGTGAGCCGGGAATCGGGTCCATTGGCCCAAGTAGTGGTTTACCCTAGTTTTAAGTTAGTATAACATAGAATTGTCGTTCCACCTATCGGATGCGAATGGAAGCAGGCATCTTCGCCTGGCTCTTGGGTTGGTTACTTCATCACTTCTTTTTACGGCCTCCTTTTTACGACACGTGACGTAAAAAAAAATAAAAACATCATTGACATACAAAAGTAAGCCTATAAGAAGGCACTCTTAGAAACTCAAGAACAAAGTGCATGCTTTGTATATTCATCATTTGCCTTCAACAATTGTTCCATTCCAGGTCATCCAAGAATTTCCTGGAGCCTACACGCGCAACGAAAGAACTGTCATCTCTTTTTAAAAATGGTTCATGCCCTATTTGATATATTAAACTAAATTCCGTTTCAGGTCATCCAAGAATTTCCTGGAGTATAGATCTTGAGGTCTACCCGCGTAACCGAATGGCATGTACGGCATGAATATACCTTAAGCAGCCGTTCATTTTCAGGTCATCAAAGAATTTCCTAGACTCCCCAGCCGCGGCTTCATTCCAAATATGCCCTCCGAGTATCTCTCACTTGCGTCTCAAATCCAGGCAAATGTGATGTTGTAACAGTGGCGCCGGTAGTGGGTGGGACAGGTAGGACATGTCCTACGCATGGGTGGGACAGTCAAAGCATTGTCCTACCCATGATTCTGGTAAGAACATATGAAGTCATTGGATGGCAAGAATTTGTGTGTTAGAAGAAGATGATTTTAAAGTTAATCAGAGTCCAAACAATGATCATAGATGTTTTTGGGATCCTAAAGCAATAGATTACTGATTGTTGTTTAGGACGTCAGGCACTTTAAAATCCCTGAAGCGCTCAAAGATGTCTATGTTTTACAGAGGTGAAATAGAAGTTGTTGAAATCTGCAAATGCAATTAATTAAATATTTTGGAAGTTATGATAAAGAACGATTGAATGGATTACTCAAAGTCCACCGAAAAAGTCTTCTTCAAACCTCAAAAAGTCTATTGGAATCTGAGGAACCAGAAACATACCAAAGACCGGTCTCAAAGGGTTCTTGGCTCTAAAAACAGATTCTTCGAGACGGGCCAGCCTCGGGCTGAAATTCTTGGTAATCTATATCCATAAAAATGAATTTCTTTCTGTCTGAACCTTCTTCTTCTTCATCTTCTTCTTCATTGGCATTACATCTCCCACTGGGACATTGCCGCCTCGCAGATTAGTGTTCACAAGCACTTCCACAGTTATTAACTGCGAGGTTTCGAAGCCAAGTTACCATTTCTGCATTCGTATATCATGAGGCTAACACGATGATACTTTTATGCTCAGGGAAGTCGAGACAATTTCCAATCCGAAAATTGTCTAGAACGGCACCGGGAATCGAACCCTGCCACCCTCAGCATGGTCTTGCTTTATAGCCGCGCATCTTACCGCACGGCTAAGGAGGGCCCCTGTCTGAACCTTATAGAGTTCGAAACTACTGAACCAAACGGCGTGAAAATTTGTTTGTAGATATTTTTGGGGCCGGGAAAGGTTCTTAAGATGGTTCGAGACCAGGCATTGAAAGCGTGAGTGAAGCGGACGAGCATTGATCTAATTCAATCATAGCATCCTATGCCAGTGAGTGAACAGCCTTGCTCAGATGGATACCAAACAACGATTATGAGCGATCGTTGCTGCGTAAACAACGAGCAACAGAGTTCGCCAAGCCATACTTGGTATGGTATCCAGGGAAGCTACGACTGGAGCATTTGTGTTACGCTTGCTCTACTAGAATAAAACCAAAACACATCAGATGCTCTGCTTTATTCACTCTGTTTTCAAGTTGCTGGAATGGAGGAGAGACAGTATCAAAGCCTCCCATGCAGTGTATCAGAGTTCCATTCTCATAGCGGACTTCATTTTCCAAATGTCTGAAAAGATTTTTCTAACAACGTGTGGTAACAACACTCATTGTTAGGTTACCAAGTGATTTGCCTCGCTCAGTTGTCTCCCATTGGTGAGCGATGAAGATCTTTAAACATTGAATCAACGAACGCCAATTTTCAACGATCTAGAGAGCATCAGCGATTAGGCCGCAGTAGAGCATCAAGTTGGCATGAATTTTGCCGATTTTTACTCATGATCTGATTTTTTTCAATGCCTGTTCGAGACCACTCCCCCCTTTGGAAAGGGGGGCTTCCATACAAATGGAACACTAATTTCTACATAACTCGAGAACTAATCAGCGAATAAGTCAATTTTAAGCGAAATGAAGTTCGCCGGGTCTGCTAGTAAAGAATAAAAAAAAAGATTCTTTGACAATCATGCGATTTTTTGGTAGTTTGCTTTGGATCGCTAAATCCTGGAGGTAATATGAAATCCTAGCAGTTAGAAATAATTGATTGAAACCATTGATTTTTCTTAATTTCTGTAACCGGAGACTCCTTCTGGAAGCTTGTAAATATATTCGATAATCAATAATGGAAAAGCAATGTTTCTCAAAAAAATTGAGGAAATTTTATCAAATTATATAAATATTTAGGTCGCAAGAACTTTTCAAGTTCTGATTATTTTTAGAATTGATTATATTGCAAGCATAACTTTTTCATTTTGAAATAGATTTCATATAAACATGGTACAGTTATGCTTTTAGCGGCAGTATAGGTAAAATTTGCATCGATTTCTCAATACCAGAACTAATGCCCAAATCGGAGACATGATCGGTGGTCTAGCGGCTTTTGTTTCTGCCTATAAGCAGGAGATCATGGGTTTGATCACAGGCTCGGCCTTTCCTATTCTGTATGCCTTAGTTCTTTCTGTGTTTCACGATCTACCAAAAACGATTCTGTCACAGCTTTCACACTAACAGTTCTATAGCCTCCCGTGGCACCGATGGGAGGGCGTAGAGTTCTCTGCTCCTTTCTTAAGTATAGGTGTCCCAACAAACCAGTTTTTTCCCTCCAGCATTCACATGAACGGGGCCAGGACAGTGACACAATAGTCTTGTAACGCCTGCGAATCGCTTAATGCTACTGTTAATATCAGAACTGTTTCCCAAATTGGCATTTCCTTTTTGTCCTACCCACGACTCGGAACGTGGATGCGCCTCTGTGTTGTAAGGTCTCCAAATCGTTCTGGAGTTCGAATCAAATGGTCTACCGAATCAACTGAGGTTTGCGTGATGTCGCCAGCCAAAGTATCAACCAATTATATACCAGTTATGTCTGCAGAGTATTTGTTTTTCACTTGCGTCTCGAATCCAGGCATATAAGTTGTTCCAAGATCTCAAAATTGCCTAGGCTTCTAAAGCTATGTCCATTTAGAATCCGGAATAATAAAATCATCTGTATCTCGGTAACGGATTGACGTACAAAGAAGGTTGCACACCTCCGGAGTCAACTTCCTTGGCACATTTGTTCCACATTTTGGTTATCTGAGTCGCGTCTCGAGCTGTTTTTCCACTTTTTCCACTTTTCTTAAGCTTCCGCTGCATTACGGCCCAAAATATTTCGATGGGCCGGAGCTGTGAGGAGTTGCGTGGATTTATGTTTTTGTCGATGAAATCTTCGTTATTATCGCGGTACCACTGAATGACCTCCCGGCTGTAGTGGCAACTCGCCAAATCTGGCCAAAACTTCACGGGACCTTTATGAGCTTTATGGAAGGTCGACCGCGGTTTTTGAAACATTCCTCCTTGTACAACTTCGAGTCCATCGTCTTATTCGCCACAAACACTTAGGTCTTTGCCCCACAGTTGCATATCCCTTGCCAAAATCATCAGTTTTTTTTGCAAGTTTGTCCAAAAATCAAACTTAAACCTCGCAGGAACTACTCCTCGTGCCGTCACCGTGTAGAATTTTTGGCTAGGAAGCTGTCCGAAATCCATTTTGACGTAGGTTCCATCGACGATGAGCAGGATTATCAACGTGGGTGTGCAGACTTTTTTCTTTCCTTTCGGCTTCCATCTGGAATAATTTTTGACACGCTGCCCGAAACTTCGTGAAATTTATACCACAGCAAGTGGGCGCCTAGCTAGACAAACCACTGTAAAAGAATTCTTGCAGCGGTCACTTTCCGTGCAGCTGCAATACAATAAATGATTCCGGATTCTAAATGGACATGGCTTTATAATGTCATCAGCCATGGTATAAACCCAATTAAGTCCTCCGAATATTTGTCTTTCATCGCGACATATGAGATATTGCAAGATCCCCACATTGTCCTGGAGTTTGAATCAAATGATCTGCCGAATCTACCAAATCTTCCATGGTGTCCACAGCCGCGATAACAACCCAATTGTGTTCTCCGAGAATATGTCTTTCATTGCGTCTTAAATCTGGGTGTATTAGATGTTGTAAGGTCTCCAAATTGTCCTGGAGTTTGAATCAAATGGTCTACCGAATCAACCAAGGCTTTCTTGATGTCCCCAGCCGCGGTATCAACCCAATTATGTCCTTCGAGTATGTGTCTTTCACTTGCGTTTCAAAACAAGACATATGAAGTGTTTATTTATTTATGTATTTTTTTTTATATATCTTCATTTGACTATATCTGTCTCTATGAAGTACTGTGGTAGTGAAAAGCCATACATAGGCATAAAAATCCTGCATCTTTTTTTTTAACATACAGTATTACAATGAGAACACACTAAAATAGCAAAAATTAGTCTAGTTAATAAATAAAACACATTCAAGGTACTCCAATCGCTTAAAACTAACACATTATTTACAAATACTATTCACGGATTTGGTTGCTTAATCGATGATGATGATTATGATTCATTTCATTTATTTAGTTAACATCTAAACAGATAACACTGAATCAACAATTTGACGCCACAATGCACGGTTCGAGGCCGCATCTCTCCATCCTCGGATACGCCCCACGCTCGCCAAGTCGTTCTGCACCTGGTCTGCCCATCTCGCTCGCTGCGCTTCACGCCGTCTCGTACCTGCCAGATCGGAAGCGGACACCATCTTTGCAGGGTTGCTGTCCGGCATTCTTGCAACATGTCCTGCCCATCGTACCCTTCCGGCTTTAGCTACCTTCTGGATACTGGGTTCGCCGTAGAGTTGGGCGAGCTCATGGTTCATTCTTCGCCGCCACACATCGTCTTCTTGCACACCGCCAAAGATGGTCCTAAGCACCCGTCTCTCGAATACTCCAAGTGCTTGCAAGTCCTCCTCGAGCATTGTCCATGTTTCATGTCCGTAGAGGGCAACCGGTCTCACAAGCGTCTTGTACATGACACATTTGGTGCGGTGGCGAATCTTTTTCGACCGCAGTTTCTTCTGGAGCCCGTAGTAGGCCCGACTTCCACAGATGATGCGCCTTCGTATTTCACGACTAACGTTGTTGTCAGCCGTTAGCAAGGATCCGAGGTAGACGAATTCCTCAACCACCTCGAAGGTATCCCCGTTTATCGTAACACTGCTTCCCAGGCGGGCCCTGTCGCACAAGCATGTACTTTGTCTTTGACGCATTCAACACCAGTCCAACTTTTGTTGCTTCACGTTTCAGGCGGGTGTACAGTTCTGCTACCTTTGCAAATGTTCGGCCGACAATGTCCATGCAATCCACAAATCAAAGAAATTGACTGAATCTGTTGAAAATCGTACCCCGGCTGTTACACCCGGCTCTCCGCATGACACCTTCTAGCGCAATGTTGAACAACAGGCACGAAAGTCCATCACCTTGTCTTAGTCCCCGGCGCGATTCGAACGAACTGGAGTGTTCGCCCGAAATCTTCACACAGTTTTGCACACCATCCACCGTTGCTTTGATCAGTCTGGTAAGCTTCCCAGGGAAGCTGTTCTCATCCATAATTTTCCATAGCTCTACGCGGTCTATACTGTCGTATGCCGCCTTGAAATCAACGAACAGATGGTGCGTTGGGACCTGGTATTCACGGCATTTTTGAAGGATTTGCCGTACAATAAAGATCTGGTCCGTTGTCGAGCGGCCGTCAACGAAGCCGGCTTGATAACTTCCCACGAACTCATTCACTAATGGTGACAGACGACGGAAGATGATCTGGGATATCACTTTGTAGGCGGCATTAAGGATGGTGATCGCTCGAAAGTTCTCTCACTCCAGTTTGTCGCCTTTCTTGTAGATGGGGCATATAACCCCTTGATGAGCTCAGCTCCGATACCATCCTTACCAGCTGCTTTATTGGTCTTTAGCTGTTGAATGGCATCCTTAACTTCTCTTAAGGTGGGGGCTGGTTGGCTTCCATCGTCCGCTGAACTGATGTAGTCATCTCCTCCGCTGCCTTGACTTTCACTGCTTGTACTCTCAGCGCCATTCAGATGTTCCTCGTAGTGCTGCTTCCACCTTTCGATCACCACACGTTCGTCCGTCAAGATGCTCCCATCCTTATCCCGGCACATTTCGGCTCGCGGCACGAAGCCTTTGCGGGATGCGTTGAGCTTCTGATAGAACTTGCGTGTTTCTTGAGAACGGCACAGCTGTTCCATCTCCTCGCACTCCGCTTCTTCCAGGCGGCGTTTCTTCTCCTGAAAAAGGCGGGTCTGCTGTCTCCGCTTCCGTCTATAACGTTCCACGTTCTGCCGGGTACCTTGCTGCAGCGCGACCGCCCGCGCTGCGTCCTTCTCCTCCAGAATCTGTCTGCACTCTTCGTCGAACCAATCGTTCCGTCGACTTCGACCCATATACCCGACGTTGTTCTCCGCTGCGTCGTTATTGGCTGCTTTGACTGTATTCCAGCAGTGCTCAAGAGGGGTCCCATCGAGTTCACCCTCTTCTGGCAAAAATGCCTCGAGATGCTGCGCGTATGCAGTGGCGACATCAGGTTGCTTCAGTCGCTCTAGGTCGTACCGCGGCGGTCGTCGGTACCGAACATTGTTGATGACGGATAGTTTTGGGCGCAGTTTAACCATCACCAGATAGTGGTCAGAGTCGATGTTAGCGCCACGATATGTCCTGACGTCGATAATGTCGGAGAAGTGCCGTCCATCAATCAGAACATGGTCGATTTGTGATTCTGTCTGCAGTGGTGATCTCCAGGTGTACCGATACGGGAGGCTGTGTTGGAAGTAGGTGCTGCGAATGGCCATATTCTTGGAGGCGGCGAAATCAATTAGTCGTAGGCCGTTTTCGTTCGTCAGCCGGTGAGCGCTGAACTTTCCAATAGTCGGTCTAAACTCCTACTCTTGGCCAACCTGAGCGTTCAAATCTCCTATGATGATTTTGACGTCGTGGCTTGGGCAGCTGTCGTACTCACGTTCCAGCTGCGCGTAGAATGCGTCCTCATCATCATCAGTGCTTCCGGAGTGTGGGCTATGGACGTTGATTATGCTGAAGTTGAAGAACCGGCCTTTGATCCTCAACCTGCACATTCTTTCATTGATCGGCCACCACCCGATCACGCGCCTTTGCATATCGCTCATCACTATGAAAGCTGTTCCCAGCTCGTGTGTGTTGCCGCAGCTCTGGTAGATGGTATGATTACCTCTAAACGTTCGCACCATTGATCCCTTCCAACAAACCTCCTGCAGCGCTACGATGCCGAATCCACGGTCCTTGAGCACATCGGCGAGTATGCGTGTGCTCCCGATGAAGTTGAGAGATTTGCAGTTCCACGAACCGAGTTTCCAATCGCTAGTCCCTTTTCGTCGCAGTGGTTTTCGCCGATGGTTCCGGTCCGTACTCTCTTGTTGATTGTTCGTCTTATGATTTTTTAAAGGCTGGCTTGCAGGGCCTGACACCAAACCCCCTAAATTTCCGGAGGACCATTCCTCCTTATTTCCGGTGGACCATGGTGCACAGTTTCACTTAGAGTCCCTCGCTGGCACTCGGACGATGATCAGCCGCCCCTAACATGGAGAACAGACGCTGTTGTGAGCCGATCCTGACATGAAGAACAGACGCTCAATAAGATTTGCACCTCCGGAGAGGAGCAAACCCCACCTTCCCTGTCAGCATACGACCATAGTTCCCACCGGGGTTGGTTACCCGATCTTCCCTAAGGTTGCTCGTATCCCGGCCAGCACCGCGGGGAGGTAGGGATAGGAGTTGCTGGGTAAGAGGCTAAGGACCGCGAGATGGGGTCTATTTTATTCCTTCAGGTACGCGAAGTACCAATGGTACGCTTTACCCAGTATTTGCCGTGCCATGATGATGATGATGATGAATAGTTCTTTATTCACGACCTTCATTTTTTAACAAATGTAAATAATTGAGCCAAAGAAAATTCAAATAAAAAAAATATTTCAACAGAAAAAATGACGGACAGATATTTTTTCTAGACCTTTTCACTTCATGTCCTACTTCGTTTTTCACGGATTTGGTTGCTTAATCGGCGTCCGAAATCAGCTGCATTGACATCGAAGTCGTAGCGGTCCAAGAATAGATTAAAAGTCGACTTCATGAATCTTATCGGCTCAAATTGTCCATAGCGGCTGTTCCTTGCACTCAATTGAAAGAACTGACGACGTCTTAGTAATCGCTCTGGCACATATACATTTAATTCGTTGAGCAAAGCAGGGGCTTAAATCTCATTCGTAAGGATCTTTGCGATGAAAACGGCTTGCATATTTGACCTTCTCTTCTCCAGTGTTTCGATACCCAAAAGTGTGCATCGGAGTTCGTACGGTGGGAGATTCGTAGCGTCTCTCCAGGGAAGGCCTCGAAGATAGTTTAGAATTTAGCATTAGCATTAGCATTAGCATTGTTACGGTGTAGATCGTAGATGCGACACTAGTGATACTCATGTTTTACTTTTGAGATCCTTATCTAGAATGCTATCAAAAATCAAGAAAAGGAGTGGTCCTTGATTCCAGTCTTAAACAAAAATAACAAAAGCATGAGGATTACTACTCCTGGCCACGCCCATCTTCACCGTAACTAGGGAGAGGAAGGAAGTGTCGATGTAGTACTTACTTAACGAGAGGCCACCGTTAGCAAGGATCCAAGGTACCGTCGTCGGGGGTGACAATGGGTCACTGTTTCAACTACTTAGAATGCTTGTAGAATGGATTGAATGTATCTGAGGGCAAGAAGACTAAAATATAAGAGACCTTTTTGAACGATTTTGCTCTTCGACCTCCAGGCTGTCGGTGAGAACGTTGACCCATTCTCACCCCCAGACCCATTGTCACCCCCGATGGCGGTAGACGAATTCCTCGACCACCTCGAATGTATCCCCGTCTATCGTAACACTGCTTCCCAGGCGGGTCCTGCCGCGCTCGGCTCCGCCCACATGCATGTACTTTGTTTTTGACGCATTCACCATAAGTCCAACATTTGTTACTTCACGTTTAAAGCGGGTGTACAGTTCTGCCACCTTTGCAAATGTTCGGCCGACAATGTCCATGTCATTTGCGAAATAAATAAATTGACTGGATCTGTTGAAAATTGTACCCTGGCTATTACACCCGGCTCTCTGTTGCTTCCACCTTTCGATCATAACACGTTCGTCCGTCAAGATGCTCCCATCCTTATCCCGGCATATTTCGGCCCGTGGTACGAAGCCTTTGCGGCATGCGTTTAGCTTCTGATAGAACTTGCGTGTTTCTTGAGAACTGTTCCATCTCCTCGCCCTCCGCTTCTTCCAGGCGGCGTTTCTTCTCCTGAAAAAGGCGGGTCTGCTGTCTACACTTCCGTCTATAACGTTCCACGTTCTGCCGGGTACCTTGCCGCACCGCGACCGCCCGCGCTGCTTCCTTCTCCTCAAGAATCTGTCTACACTCTTCGTCGAACCAATCGTTCCGTTGACTTCGTCCCACATACCCAACGTTGTTCTCCGTTGCGTCGTTAATGGCTGCTTTGACTGTATTCCAGCAGTCCTCAAGAGAGGCCCCATCGAGCTCACCCTCTCCCAGCAACGCTGCCTCGAGATACTGTTAGCGCCACGATATGTCCTTTCGTCGACAATGTCGGAGAAGTGCCGTCCATCAATCAGAACGTGGTCGATTTGTGATTCTGTCTGCAGTGGTGATCTCCAGGTGTACCGATACGGAAGGCTGTGTTGGAAGTAGGTGCTGCGAATGGCCATATTCTTGGATGCGGCGAAATCAATAAGTCGTAGGCCGTTTTCGTTCGTCAGCCGGTGAGCGCTAAACTTACCAATAGTCGGTCTAAACTCCTACTCTTGGCCAACCTGAGCGTTCAAATCTCCTATGATGATTTTGACGTCGTGGCTTGGGCAGCTGTTGTACTCACGTTCCAGCTGCGCGTAGAATGCGTCCTTATCATCATCAGTGCTTCCGGAGTGCGGGCTATGGACGTTGATTATACTGAAGTTAAAGAACCGGCCTTTGATCCTCAATCTGCACATTCTCTCGTTGATCGGCCACCACCCGATCACGCGCCTTTGCATATCGCCCATCACTATGAAAGCTGTTCCCAGCAAGATTTGTTTATGTACAGGTTATCCGACTTGTCAATATCCACAACTCAGCCATCTTGGATTTTTGTATAGAATTTTTGCTCGTTTGTTTACGTTTTGCACTGAAAATGTATGTTTCCCCCCGCGCTGGTTATTCCCATCTACTGACGAAGTCGGATAACCTGTACATAAAAAAATCTTGGTTCCCAGCTCGTGTGTGTTGCCGCAGCTCTGGTAGATACTATGATTACCTCTAAACGTTCGCACCATTGATCCCTTCCAACAAACCTCCTGCAGCGCTTCCAGAGGACAATTCCGGCTAAATTTTCGATC
The DNA here is from genome assembly GCF_024139115.2 of Armigeres subalbatus. NCBI lineage: Eukaryota > Metazoa > Arthropoda > Insecta > Diptera > Culicidae > Armigeres > Armigeres subalbatus. Next base: position 86,508,566 of record NC_085139.1, on the reverse strand, counting down.
TACCATGGTGCACCATTTAGCTTAGAGTCCTTCGCTGGCACTTGGACGGTGAGCAGCCGTCCCTGACATGGGGAACAGACGCTGTTGTGAGCCGGTGTATGAAGCATTAATTGCTCCACATTTTGAATATGTGCTGTCCATCGCTCCATTCAGCTCCGAAAAGACAAAAAAGGAGAATGCAAACAGTTCAAAACAAGATGATGCGACTGATCCTGGGATGTGACAGAATGACATCAGGCAGAATTATGAGAGATATACTACAGTGGATGTCAATAGAGGAGCGAATCATACTTCAAACACTGATTTTAGTTTTTAAAATTAGAAATGGAATGACCTCGAAGTGCTTGACAAATAATGTACAGAATGGATCAGATGTACATCAGTATTGAAAAGAGAGCAAACGATTTGCGAGTTGCGACTACCAAACATGACTATGACGGGAACACAAAGCTCTTTATTTTTTAAAGGATTCAGACTTTTCAATACGCTACCAGACGTAGTAAAATTCGAAGCTAATCAGGCAAATTATAAACGGACATGTATAGAACTCATAAGAAGCACGACGCAAATATAAAAGAAGATGGACATAATAACTAACAAAGTGAGAAGAACACTGCATATAATGGATGATAATAGCAGAAATATCAAATTGATAAACAGTCATGTAAACCTTCCATCTTCAAATGAAGCGTATGGGGTGGTGGTGGAGTTCAGAATAACTCCTATTGGAAAGAAGCAGGAAGTAAGTTTAAAAATACCTCTATTTTCCAGTGTTATGTCCGTATTTTGATTTAAACAAAAATCCTTAATGATATCACGAATTTCGTTAGCACGATATGAAAGCTCTTCTAATTATCTATCGTATCGTATCAGAAAAAAACCTATTAAAAACTGGTATGAAGTAATGCAAGATTTTGAAGAGAAAAACCGCGCTTACCTGTTACTTACTGTTTACCTTTTCTCAACTTTGATAACTAATATTTCGAAAACTCTAACTCGTAGGGACTTGAAATTTTGGGATTTTCTTATCTTCTTATCGTACCTCCGCACGACTTCGCCTACTTTGTTTCGGCGGTTGAACGGTCCGTGGGGTTTTGAGCGGGGCCTTCCTAAGCCCTGCGGATAGATGCGCAACTTCAAAGCAAGACCAATCTGAAGGTGATTGCCTTCGATTCCCGGTCTGGTCTAGGAAATTTTCGGGTTGGAAATTTTCTCGACTTCCCTGGGCAGCCTTACTTTTATAGGTACAATCCAAATTGACACGTTTGCGTACGTTTGACAGTTTTCTCATGGGAAAACTATCAAAACGTATCTATTCTGCTCAGCTCTTTAGTAAGCAAGCTGCCTATGATCCCATATTTGTAACAATCGACAAAAGTAGGTACGGAAAAAATGGAATGATAAAAAAATCCAATTGTATTTTTAAAAAATTCTAAAAAATGACGAAAACACTTTTTGCAGCTGAAATATTTGGCAGCAATATTTGCATCATTTGATATATTAAAATGGAAGGAATAAAAGTAGCTCTTCACAAAGGTATCAGGAATGACAATTTGGAACTTCGAAGTTCTAACGATCTGCGTTTTGTAACATCCGTGCTACATGTTCCTAACACAAGAAAAAATAATAGTTTTACCCAGAACATTTCGAGTTTTTCACCCGAAGCGGGTTACGCAATTCAGATAGTATAAATAGAACGCCTTCTACCCTTACGAGCAATCTCAGCGACATCATCGGTAACGTAAATACTTCTTTCTCCATTAAAAATAGATTTGTATCTTGTTATGCATATCAACTATTCTTCCACATTCAATCACTCTTCACTCTTGGTAACAGATGAAGAAACCCATCATGAGTTCTATTGAAATCATTCCAATTAGGTGAAATTGGAGCGGAAAAAGGATTTCACGAAGGATACCACCAAAACCGTGTCACTCCATATCTTTTGCCTCACACACTCGAAATGATATGCCTGAATAGGCAAAGAATTATGAGTGGAAGCCTCTTTTTTTTTGGAGGATGGCGACGTTGACGACGACTGCAGTCGTTTTGCTTCCCATTCATGACGCGTGGCTTATCTTGTCTCAGGCATATTCTGATGTTCTTGGCTGCAGATGCAGCTATAGATGGCGCTTTTCATGTCTATTCATTGGCCTGCCAGAACGACTGGCACATGGCAACTTCATTTACACTTCCTTCAATAGAATGTGGGATCATTTACTGGTAAAAGTTCAAGTGGGGAGCTTGCTTGAATTCGGAGTGAATGAACTTTTTTTTCGCTGTGATAACATTTGTGCTATATTTGTCTATTCGTATGCTCTCGTACGAACCCATTCAATAGTGATTTTAAGTATTTAATATTATCATCTATCATATTAAGTCATCTTTCTGTAGTTTTCACTTTATTATAAATAGGTTTTTGAAGCAATAATCACGATTAACTACTGACTTATTTATCTATTCCCTTTCCTTTTTACAGCACTGACCTGGTCCCAGTGCGAGGACTCGATCACCCTTCATGCCCTGCCGACGACACACTGCACCAACATGATCGAGGCTCCGTGCGCCGGCGGAATCTACCATACCGACATCAGCCCGTTCGACTTCCACGGGATCGAGGACGTCGGCGGTGAGGACTTCGACTACGCGATGGACTGTGGCGATTTCATATTTTAATCTAAACGACCGCACTCGTACGAAAGCACATTATAGTTCATACCCTTTCGCACATACAAAAAACCACACAGACAAACACATGCAAAAGTTAAACATATCCGAGTGTCCATGTAGGACCGAGGAATGATACGAGCGAATCGGAGGGATCGTTTTTTACTACTGAATATGACGCACGCAAACGAAAATTAAAACTATACACACAATTACGAAGCCGTCGCAGGTCAAGCATGTGAACTTCGAATGGAATTCAGGCGGCTGAATAACGCCCGGATTAACCTCCACTGCATAACACAATCTTATTAATGTATATTAGGTAAGTAAATGAATCATTGAGAAGGATTTCCTTGGAAATGTTTGAGGTGAACAACCCATAAGGGGTAACATTTTGCTGTCCATCTTGGAACACAACATCACCTAGTTGCGAATATGTAATAAACTGGTTCTTGGGTTGGATTAACGATTTACTGTTTTCTATATGCACATTGCCATATTTACCACCATGCGATATTTTTCTTTAATAAATGATATGAGTTTAGTATACAAAGCTTACGAGCTTATTAATACCATGATCAAAAATCAAGGAGTCAAGGAAGTGCAAAGGATTACGCAAATATCTGGTGATGTAAGAGTTAACAACCCATTTTTGTTATCTCCGTCGAAATTGTAACAGGATCGGCTTTTTATGTGCCCATGCTATCCATACAGTGCTTCAGCAGCTGGGCCTTCGGGCACACCAAGGCTATTAGACAATCGAAGGTGTGACCTCCTTAAGAATTAAAAGTGTAACAGGGACCAGCATAGTATTGGGAATAGATCTTGCCCGTGCATGTGAAATTGTTCTACCATGCGTCTCCATTCGATTATTTGTCTAAATGCACGAAAATGAAGTCCTGCAGACCAAAACCGTCCATAAGGGACATCCATAAATGATGTAACGCTTGGAAGGGGTTGTCCGAAGTGTGTCATAACGGGAGTGTGGGTGGGGATAAAAACTGTCAATTTTTGCGTTACGTTATTAATGGATCTTCCCTAACTGCAATTCAGATGTCAGAAGGTTCTTCCAACAGTGCGAAAGTCTTACAGTAGATTTTGTCATCTACAACAGCTTCCGCCTTCTTCCGCTTCCGCGCTATGAAAAATAAAATGAGCCTGATGAAAAAATAACATGGTCACGTATATCGATCCTTGATCTTAAACCTACAAGTAGAAAACCATCGTCTAAAGCTTCTGCAAGCTGAAAAAAAAAAGCTAGAAGACTTTTCCCGCCCGGAGCCCGATAGCCTGTTTATCTGAATCAACCCTTCCCACCAAACATAGCTCTAATTTCCTACCTAACTTATTCTCTTCAGTCTTCATCCACCCCCGCTGGTGTTAGACAGCCTAGTCCTTCTGAAAACTTTGGTGCCCACATCTCTCAGGTGAAGTGTTGAGAAAAGTTCCCGCCCCAGACCCCCACAATCCGTAACAACCCTAGCAGCACAACTCAGACCGATTTGGTTGCAGTAACTCATATATGACTAAATTTAGTCGTATATGAGTAATAATAACTTATCTACAACATATGTGCTGCTAGGGAAGGAGATGTTTCTTCAGAAAGGAAGACTTCCATACTCTATTTCAATTGCCAGGGTTTCATCCTCCACCGCTGGAGGCACTTTTGGGTTTCCAACACCCCCAAGAGCAGCCACACCAATACATCCCCAGACCCCAACAGCTAACAAAAAGAGTAGCGAGCCACCCATCAAATAGTCCCTTCATCTTCAACACACGCACCAACACTTCCAACTCCCCAGCCTCCAACGTGCCAAAAACGTGCAATACAACCAGCCACTTCAACCCAAATCCTGGCCCAGGCATTCGAGGCGTCCTAGGACCGGAAGTCATACTTCAACGGGAATCTTCGGATCAATGGTGATGCCAGCCGCGGATGAAGAAAACGAGTGCTGCACTTTTAGCAGTCGGGCGCTGGAGGACCGCAAGCCAAGACCCCACCAAAACAACCAGACCGATCTGTCCTCTCTGAAATATCAGATCAGAGCCTGTCCATGTTTTTGGGCAGCAGGGACTATGTCCAAGGGCTTGACGATCCCTCCCCAGGCCATCTGCGAGTTGTGGGGCTTGCCTAGGATGTGGTGGGGTTTGACAGTGGGCCCTGTTAAACCTCTATAAAAAGCTGCATGTATCCGCAATTAAGCCCCACCAAAGCGACCGTGTGCCGCTCAAAGCGCACAAGCCCAAGTCCTAGTGTTAGGTGGGACGCTAAACAGCCCTGACACGACGGCCCTCCGACGAGACATGAGGTTTGCGCAGGCCCGATAAGCTGCCTAGAAAACCAATCATTACGAACAATATAAGAGATAATGCGACTCGATATAATCGGCAAATACCTAGGCGACGAATACAGGATCATGATTGGAAGCTTGGAACATGGAATTGCAAGTCGATAGGTTTCGGAGGTTGCGACAGGATGATCTACGATGAATTACATCCCCGCAACTTCGACGTCGTGGTGCTGCAGGAGATTTAATGGACAGGACAGAAAGTGTGGAAAAGCGGGCATCGAGCGGCTACCTTCTACCAAAGCTGTGGCACCACCAACGAGCTGGGAACCGGCTTCATAGTGCTGGGTAAGATGCGCCAACGCGTGATTTGGTGGCAGCCAATCAACGCAAGGATGTGCAAGCTGAGGATTAAAGGCCGTTTCTTCAACTATAGCATCATCAACGTGCACCGCCCACACGAAGGGAGACCCGACGACAAGAAAGAAGCGTTCTACGCACAGCTGGAGCAGACATACGATGGATGCTCACTGCGGGACGTTAAAATCGTCATCGGTGACATGAACGCACAGGTAGGTAGGGAGGAAATGTATAGACCGGTCATCGGACCGAATAGTCTGCACACCGTATCGAATGACAACGGCCAACGATGCATACACTTCGCAGCCTCCCGCGGATTGGTAGTCCGAAGCACCTTGTTTCCCCGCAAAAATATCCACAAGGCCACATGGAGATCACCTAACCAAGAAACGGAAAACCAAATCGACCACGTTCTAATCGACGGAAAATTCTTCTCCGACATCACGAACGTCCGCACTTACCGCAGTGCGAATATTGAATCCGACCACTACCTCGTTGCAGTATGCCTGCGCTTAAAACTCTCGACGGTGTACAACACGCGTCGAAGTCGGACGCCGCGGCTTAACATTGGGCGGCTACAAGACGGTAGACTAGCCCAAGAATACGCGCAGCAGCTGGAAGTGGCACTCCCAACGGAAGAGCAGCTAGGCGCAGCGTCTCTTGAAGATGGCTGGAGAGATATTCGATCCGCCATTGGTAGCACCGCAACCGCTACACTTGGCATGGTGCCCCCGGATCAGAGAAACGACTGGTATGACGGCGAATGTGAGCAGTTAGTGGAAGAGAAGAATGCAGCATGGGCGAGATTGCTGCAACACCGCACGAGGGCGAACGAGGCACGATATAAACAGGCGCGGAACAGACAAAACTCGATTTTCCGGAGGAAAAAGCGCCAGCAGGAAGATCGAGACCGTGAAGAAACGGAGCAACTTTACCGCGCTAATAACAAACGGAAGTTCTATGAGAAGTTGAACCGTTCACGTAAGGGCCACGTGCCACCGCATGATATGTGTAAGGACATAAACGGGAACCTTCTTACGAACGAGCGTGAGGTGATCCAAAGGTGGCGGCAGCACTACGAAGAACACCTGAATGGCGATGTGGCAGACGAAGATGGCGGTATGGTGATGGACCTGGGAGAACGCGCGCAGGACATAATTCTACCGGCTCCGGATCTCCAGGAAATCCAGGAGGAGATTGGCCGGCTGAAGAACAACAAAGCTCCTGGGGTTGACCAACTACCAGGAGAGCTATTTAAACACGGTGGTGAGGCACTGGCTAGAGCGCTGCACTGGGTCATTACCAAGATTTGGGAGGAGGAAGTTTTGCCGCAGGAGTGGATGGAAGGTGTCGTGTGTCCCATCTACAAAAAGGGCGATAAGCTGGATTGTAGCAACTACCGCGCAATCAAATTGCTGAATGCCGCCTACAAGGTATGTTACAAAATGTTATGTCGTTGACTAGCACCAATTGCAAGGGAGCTCGTGGGGCAGTACCATGCGGGTTTTATGGGCGAGCGCTCCACCACGGACCAGGTGTTCGCCATTCGCCAAGTACTGCAGAAATGCCGCGAATACAACGTGCCCACACATCATCTATTCATCGACTTCAAAGCCGCATATGATACAATCGATCGAGACCAGCTATGGCAGCTAATGCACGAACACGGATTTCCGGATAAACTGACACGGTTGATCAAAGCGACGAAGCGTTCGAGTTTCAGGGGCAATCTCGAGTCCCTTCGAAACGCGCAGAGAGTTACGGCAAGGTGATGGTCTTTCGTGTCTGCTGTTCAACATCGCTTTGGAAGGGGTAATACGATTCATTCATTTTCATTTATTTAGTTAACATCTAAACAGATAACACTGAATCAACAATTTGACGCCACAATGCACGGTTCGAGGCCGCATCTCTCCATCCTCGGATACGCCCCACGCTCGCCAAGTCGTTCTGCACCTGGTCTGCCCATCTCGCTCGCTGCGCTCCACGCCGTCTCGTACCTGCCGGATCGGAAGCGAACACCATCTTTGCAGGGTTGCCGTCCGGCATTCTTGCAACATGTCCTGCCCATCGTACCCTTCCGGCTTTAGCTACCTTCTGGATACTGGGTTCGCCGTAGAGTTGGGCGAGCTCATGGTTCATTCTTCGCCGCCACACACCGTCTTCTTGCACACCGCCAAAGATGGTCCTAAGCACCCGTCTCTCGAATACTCCGAGTGCTTGCAAGTCCTCCTCGAGCATTGTCCATGTTTCATGTCCGTAGAGGACTACCGGTCTTATTAACGTCTTGTACATGACACATTTGGTGCGGTGGCGAATCTTTTCGACCGCAGTTTCTTCTGGAGCCCGTAGTAGGCCCGACTTCCACAGATGATGCGCCTTCGTATTTCACGACTAACGTTGTTGTCAGCCGTTAGCAAGGATCCGAGGTAGACGAATTCCTCGACCACCTCGAAGGTATCCCCGTCTATCGTAACACTGCTTCCCAGGCGGGCCCTGTCACGCTCGGTTCCGCCCACAAGCATGTACTTTGTCTTTGACGCATTCACCACCAGTCCAACTTTTGTTGCTTCACGTTTCAGGCGGGTGTACAGTTCTGCCACCTTTGCAAATGTTCGGCCGACAATGTCCATGTCATCCGCGAAGCAAATAAATTGACTGGATCTGTTGAAAATCGTACCCCGGCTGTTACACCCGGCTCTCCGCATGACACCTTCTAGCGCAATGTTGAACAACAGGCACGAAAGTCCATCACCTTGTCTTAGTCCCCGGCGCGATTCGAACGAACTGGAGTGTTCGCCCGAAATCTTCACACAGTTTTGCACACCATCCACCGTTGCTCTGATCAGTCTGGTAAGCTTCCCAGGGAAGCTGTTCTCGTCCATAATTTTCCATAGCGATTATTATGTGGATTGTGTAAAAACACCACTACCGCAACTATAGGAACACTCACGACTATCGGAGCTTTCACCCTATTTCATTTTTTTACAGAGTCTATGTAAGGCTACAAAAAACTTTGGATCATTTAAAAACTAGTCTACCCAATGCTATATACAGCACTGAATCTATAGAAGAAAAAAAGAACATTGTCGAAGATTTCCCTAAGCATTTCAATTGTGTTTCAGATTTGTCTGTGATTTTTGCCTTTCTCGTATACAAAGTATACGTAAAGGCACTTATCCTAAATCGATTTGCTTGCAACAAATTGCACTCGACGCAGAATCTTTTCCCATTGTTTCCTATTGAAAATTGGATAGATCGGACTATGGGCTCAGAAGTTATGGCCAAAATACTTTTTTTTCATGCCAAAAGTGCTTAGTAATTACTTACTTGAAAAAAAAAACGAGAAAGGCACCATCACCGCTAGGTGGGTTAATCTGGGTTTTTCCAATTCCTATCTACCGAAAATGTAGGCAATTTTTTTTCGGTAGAATTAAACATAACACATTATGTTATAATCATGTTATGAAGATCATGAAATTTGTTTTCCTCCATGTTTGGCAGAGAATTTATAACACAATTATTGCAGGTTTTGTTATTTGTAACACATATTGATATAATTGTGATAAAATTTTGTTATGACTGACTAGTCGGGGTGACATTTTGCTGGCCGTCTTGGAACACAACACCACCTATTTGCGTAATCTTCTATATAATAAAAATGAGTTGAGATTTCCTTCCTGACAATTTAACTCGTGAACGGGTTGACCGATTTGCAAAATTTTTTCCCTGATCGATTCGTTTTGGGAACCACATGGTTTGTATGAACAAAAGTTGGTAAATGTAACGGGGAAATGTAAATAGTAGCTTGTGCGGAGAGCTAACCGCGGTGGAGGTTAGTACTCGGATTCTGATGGCTTTTCCGCAAACGTAACCTTTAAGTGGTCTTGTTGTGTAGGGGTTATCACGCTTATCTAGAGAGTAGGAGGTTGAGGGTTCGAGTCCCTCCAAGACACGTGGATTCTTTTTCGCAAATTTCATATCAATTTGTCCATTTCGAAACATATGCAAACCCAGATATTTAACAAAAAAAATCAAATCAGGATTGAAGCCCCGTAAAACGCTTTGTTGTTTATGTAGATCATCATGATCTGAACTCAAGGAAGGTTTCGAAGCCCTATATTTCTACTTTTTCATGGTTTGCATACGTTTTTGAAGCAGAATGTCCTAAATTTATGTTGAAAAACGACGAAAAAATCCGTATTGAATCGGTTAAAGGCCAGTATCGTCTTAAAAAGTAGAAAGGTTACAAAATTTCGTTCAATGGTCAAATGATAAAGAGACCTTTTCGTCGTCAAATGATAAAGAGACTTTTCAGTGTCATTTGGCCTAACGAGTGGACATTTTTGACCATATTACCCGTCAGATGCAATAGAAGTGCACCTGATTATGGAGCGTAATGCAGCTTTAATCGACTTAGTTAGACAACGTTTTGAAGTTCAGCGGTCCGATAACTGCAAAATTCTCGTGTAAGTTCCAGAGAATTTTCCTTGAAAACTCATTAGAGTCTACCGCGGACATTCTGACGATGACCATGCCAAACTGGCCGTCCTAATTAATTTAAATTGAGCAAGCCAACGTTAAAACACCCATTCTACTAACCGTATACTTTTACAATTATTAAGAATTTTGTATGTGAATTTAAAAGTCAACAGAAAAAGTTGAAATATGGAACAATTTCTCGAGAAAATTCTGAAGAGTTTCTCATGAAATTTGAAACAAACGCCGCCGACGCTGAATATCGAACCAGCGCACACCTCTAGTCATTAGTCTTCTAACGGGTAAAAAAACTGGTTGTGACAAAACTTTAATCAAAAATCCTTGAAGGTGCATTTCTTGTAGGACTTCAAATTTCGGAAAAACTAATTTATGCAATGAAGTTACTTTTTGTGATAAAATCTAATGTCTAGAATGTCTCATTCAAATTTGAGACGGTGCTGCCAACGCTTGTTCGAGTTGGCGTGAAATGCGTCTATTGCCGTTTTTTATGAAATTCTTGAAACCATATTGAGTTGAGGTAAACCCTCAATCTGTACCTAAGAAAACTTTATAAAAATAATTGCTAAAAAAATATACCACAGTTGACATTCAATCCAAGCAACGATGTCACTAAACCATCACGTTGGGCGATGTGCCTCATCATAATATTTCAATTTGCGTTCTACCTACATCTCACTCACTTCCTATCTCCGATCGAATAACCTGCCACAACCAGAGACCATGGCCAACAACATCACTGCCACCACCATCATCATCATCATCATATGCAAGCAAGCAAGATGATAGAGTGAGTCTGAACGCGATAGGGAAAAACTTTCTTCCCCATTCCGGCGGGATTTCTTTCCGATAAGTGTCGGCCGAGAACGTGCTTTCCCACGCCTCGATGCCTTCATCAACTGCCGCAACCGTCGCGACGGAACCACATGAAAGATGAGCTCTGATGAACACACAACACCATGGAAGCGGTTCCCAAATATTGGTCGATTGTTATTGTAGTCGAAAAGTTTTAAAAGCCTCATTTCACATAAGAGAGGATTGCGCAAAATACCCTCTCAAGTTTTTGTTTATGTTTTTCAATCGAATTACTTCACACTAGATTCTGAGCGAATCAATCCTTGGCTGAAAACATCATATCAAAATCTATATCCATAAAAATGAATTTCTGTCTGTCTGAACCTTATAGACTCAGAAACTGCTGGACTGATCGGCGTGAAAATTTGTTTCCAGGGGTTTTTGGGGCCGGGGAAGGTTCTTTAGATGGTTCGAGACCCTCCAGCTCAAATGAAACACAAATTTCTGCCTAATTCGAAAACTAATCAAGCAAATGAAACCAAATTAGTCATGTGAAAAAAAGGATTTGCCGTTTGGTCTGCCAAATGAAATCGAATCGCAGAGCAAAAATTAAAACTTAAATTGTGAATACTAACTGAATGTTTGCGCTAACTAAATAATTTTGGGCGGAACGAGGTCCGACGGGACAGCTAGTGAGAAATAAATTCAAACTAACCAACGATGTAGGTATGACGCGTCTCCATGTTTTTGTTTTCCAATCCAAATAGGATTGCGAAAAGTTATAATTTTCCATGACATGTTTTAGAGAATGGCCGATAATTTACTTTTCTATATATTCACAGCATCCAGTGCGTTTCCCGGAGTGGTCGCGGATCGCTTTCTTTCCAAAATTTTTTTTAATAAATATCATCAAGAAGAGCTGTCACTAACTCCTTTTAGTGTGACATCGAAAATGTCCCATGAAAACATTTTTTAGATGTTCATACGCATTTGAAAAACCCTATAAGTCATTGTTATTCACGTAAAGCTTTAGAAGAGCTGTTGAAATATTTAAAAACAATGCGTCCTGAAGTAAATAATATGGAATCCTTCCAAAACAATGAAAAAGTTACTTTAAAAAAACTACCTATCTATTTCGGATTAAAAAAAAATATCTAATTTGTTCACCTCTAATCAGGCCTTATCTCTATTTTAAACAATGCTGGAGAATATTTCCCCATGAAAAATATAGAAAAGAAAATCGATTCACCGGGAAACACTGAAGCCTAGAAAAAGAACCAACTTCCCGAGGGAGATCCGTCCGCCGCAGCCGGCCGGTCTTAAAGCAAAGACGAAGGGTTGGACCCATGTAACTCTTTTTCTTCCCATTTGCCGACAAAGTATTTTCGCCGTGCCCTCCTCGGTCCTAACACAGCGAACCCAATTTTCTCCCGGACCCGGTTTCCGGGAAAATGTGTGGCTACTTTGCGATGCGGCAGCAATATTGGAACGTGGAGAGAGGGGGAGGGCATGGCATAGACAGAGACGAACGCTGCGCGGAGATCAAGTTGACGTCAAGCGACCTCTTTCTGGGCTTGTTTTCCCATAAATTATGAAGAATAATGGATATGGCTCTAGAGTCCTTGGGTGATGTTGCCACTGCTGCTGCTGCTGCTGCTTCTGCTGCTGGTAGTCATTCATTCTTTGTCGTATAGGATGTAGTTGTGATTGCTCTTTTTGTTCGCTTTTTGCCGGACGTGATGGTATACTCTTCGATGCCGACGATGAGAACGACAGAAAGAGTTAACGGCACGGGTCACCGAAGATGGATTCAGTACGGGATTTGAGATCCAGGTTATCTCTGCAGCGGACAACATGAGGCGGCCCCAACTCATAACGGCATGACGGAATGAATCATTTGATTTAATAACTTTGAATGATTATGGTTGTGTAATGAAAAGCTAGTTTTCTCATGTAGCAGACCATTCATCGTAATATGAACAAAATTAACGATTTGTTGCACTATTTTTTTTTCAATTATATACAAATCTCAAGAGTATATTTACTTCATCCGACAAACAGAAAAAATAGAAAGTCGAGTCAAGTACGAGACACTGAAGACGGCCTTACTGTTGAAGTCGAAATACGTATCTGTCAAGATACAATTAAGTGGTGGAATTCAATGGGATTGTACACCTTATGACAAGAGAAAAAATAAAATACTTAAAAAAAGTATGAAGAACTAAACTTTGAGTACGAAGTTTATATTTTAAACTCAATAGTAGGCAGTTTTCTTAATTTCTCATGAATAACATCAAAAACAAAGAGAGCTGCATCGACCAAACGTGTGCTGTTCCTCGGAAGGATTTAAAGGGTCCTAAAACTTTCACTAACAGGTCATTGCTCTAAATCTGAAATTGGCGAACTTAATAAAAAAAACGAATAATATATATCTTTTGAAATAAGATATTAGCAAATTAGTATGCCATGACCTTTTTATTATATTTCCCATCACTGCTTGCTAGGGCGGATTTGAGTGAAAGAAACCATAAATTGAATTGATTTGCGGTTCCATGCAGGTTACAAATATGGAAGCCTTCAGGACTTCTGCTGCAAGTCTTCAGGACTTCTGCTGGAAGTTTTTTGGACTTCTGCTTGAAGTCTACAGGACTTCGGCTGGAAGACTTCAGGACTTCTGCAAGAAGTCTTCAGGACTTCTGCTGGAAGTCTTCAGGACTTCTGCTGGAAGTCTTCAGGACTTCTGCTGGAAGTCTTCAGGACTTCTGCTGGAAGTCTTCAGGACTTCTGTTGGAAGTCTTCAGGACTTCTGCTGTCAGTCTTCAGGAAGTCTTCACGACTTCTGCTGGAAGTCGTCAGGACTTCTGCTGGAAGTCTTCAGGACTTCTGCTGGAAGTCTTCAGGACTTCTGCTGGAAGTCTTCAGGACTTCTGCTGGAAGTCTTCAGGACTTCTGCTGGAAGTCTTCAGGACTTCTGCTGGAAGTCTTCAGGACTTCTGCTGGAAGTCTTCAGGACTTCTGCTGGAAGTCTTCAGGACTTCTGCTGGAAGTCTTCAGGACTTCTGCTGGAAGTCTTCAGGACTTCTGCTGGAAGTCTTCAGGACTTCTGCTGGAAGTCTTCAGGACTTCTGCTGGAAGTCTTCAGGACTTCTGCTGGAAGTCTTCAGGACTTCTGTTGGAAGTCTTCAGGACTTCTGCTGGAAGTCTTTTGCATAAAGTCTTCAGGACTTCTGCTGGAAGTCTTCAGGACTTCTGCTGCAAGTCTTCAGGACTTCTGCTGGAAGTCGTCAGGACTTCTGCTGGAAGTCTTCAGGACTTTTGCTGGAAGTCTTCAGGACTTCTGCTGGAAGTCTTCAGGACTTCTGCTGGAAGTCTTCAGGACTTCTGCTGGAAGTCTTCAGGACTTCTGCTGGAAGTCTTCAGGACTTCTGCTGGAAGTCTTCAGGACTTCTGTTGGAAGTCTTCAGGACTTCTGCTGTCAGTCTTCAGGAAGTCTTCACGACTTCTGCTGGAAGTCGTCAGGACTTCTGCTGGAAGTCGTCAGAACTTCTGCTGGACATCTTCAGGACTTCTGCTGGTAGTCTTCAGGACTTCTGCTGGAAGTCTTCAGGACTTCTGCTGGCAGTCTTCAGGACTTCTGCTGGAAGTCTTCAGGACTTCTGCTGGAAGTCTTCAGGACTTCTGCTGGAGGTTTTCAGGACTTCTGCTGGAGGTCTTCAGAACTTCTGCAGGAAATCTTCAGGACTTCTGCTGGAAGTCTTCAGGACTTGTGCTAGAAGTCTTCAGGACTTGTGCTAGAAGTTTTCTGTTGAAAGTCTTCAGGACTTGTGCTAGAAGTCTTCTGTTGAAAGTCTTCAGGACTTCTGCTGTCAGTCTTCAGGAAGTCTTCACGACTTCTGCTGGAAGTCGTCAGGACTTCTGCTGGAAGTCGTCAGAACTTCTGCTGGACATCTTCAGGACTTCTGCTGGAAGTCTTCAGGACTTCTGCTGGAAGTCTTCAGGACTTCTGCTGGAAGTCTTCAGGTCTTCTGCTGGAAGTCTTCAGGACTTCTGCTGGAAGTCTTCAGGACTTCTGTTGGAAGTCTTCAGGACTTCTGCTGGAAGTCTTCACGACTTCTGCTGGAAGTCTTCAGGACTTCTGCTGGAAGTCTTCAGGACTTCTGCTGAAAGTCTTCAGGACTTCTGCTGGAAGACTTCAGGACTTTTGCTGGAAGTCTTCAGGACTTCTGCTGGAAGTCTTCTGGACTTCTGCTGGAAGTCTTCGGGACTTCTGCTGGAAGTCTTCAGGAAATCTGCTGGAAGTCTTCGGGACTTCTTCTGGAAGTCTTCAGGACTTCTGCTGGAAGTCTTCAGGACTTCTGCTGGAAGTCTTCAGAACTTCTGCTGGAAGTCTTCAGGACTTCTGCTAAAAGACTTCAGGACTTCTGTCAAAAGTCTTCAGGACTTCTGCCAAAAGTCTCCAGAACTTCTGCTGGAAGTCTTCAGGACTTCTGCCAAAAGTCTCCAGGACTTCTGCTGGAAGTCTTCAGGACTTCTCCTGGAAGTCTTCAGGACTTCTGCTGCAAGTCTTCATGACTTCTGCTGCAAGTCTTCAAGACATCTGCTGGAATTCTTCAGGACTTCTGCTGGAAGTCTTTAGGACTTCTGACGGAGGTCTTCAGGCCAGAAGTCTTCAGGACGTCTGCTGAAAGTCTTCAGGACTTCTGCTGGAAGTCTCCAGGACTTCTGCTGGAACTCTTCAGGAAATCTGCTGGAAGTCTTCAGGACTTCTTCTGGGAGTCTTCAAGACATCTGCTGTAACTCTTCAGGACTTCTGCTGGAAGTCTTCAGGACTTCTGCTAGAAGTCTTCAGGACTTCTGCTGGAAGTCTTCAGGACTTCTGCTGGGAGTCTTCAAGACATCTGCTGGAAGTCTTCAGGACTTCTGACGGAGGTCTTCAGGCCAGAAGTCTTCAGGACTTCTGCTGGAAGTTTTCAGGACTTCTGCTGGAAGTCTCCAGGATATCTGCTGGAAGTCTCCAGGACATCTGCTGGAAGTCTTCAGCACTTCTGCTGGAAGTCTTCAGGACATCTGCTGGAAGTCTTCAGGACTTCCGCTGGAAGTCTTCAGGAATTCCGCTGGAAGTCTTCAAGACTTCTGCTGGACGTCTTCAGGACTTCTGCTGGAAGTCTTCATCTGCTAGGAGTCTTTAAGACATCTACTGGAAGTCTTCATCTGCTAGGAGTCTATAAGACATCTACTGGAAGTCTTTAAGACATCTACTGGAAGTCTTCAGGACTTCTGCTGGAAGCCTTCAGGACTTCTGCTGGAAGTCTTCAGGACTTCTGCTGGAAGTCATCAGGACTTCTGCTGGAAGTCTTCAGGACTTCTGCAAGAAGTCGTCAGGACTTCTGCAAGAAGTCGTCAGGACTTCTGCAAGAAGTCGTCAGGACTTCTGCAAGAAGTCGTCAGGACTTCTGCAAGAAGTCGTCAGGACTTCTGCAAGAAGTCGTCAGGACTTCTGCAAGAAGTCGTCAGGACTTCTGCAAGAGTCGTCAGGACTTCTGCAAGAAGTCGTCAGGACTTCTGCAAGAGTCGTCAGGACTTCTGCAAGAAGTCGTCAGGACTTCTGCAAGAAGTCGTCAGGACTTCTGCAAGAAGTCGTCAGGACTTCTGCAAGAAGTCGTCAGGACTTCTGCAAGAAGTCGTCAGGACTTCTGCAAGAAGTCGTCAGGACTTCTTCAAGAGTCGTCAAGACTTCTGCAAGAAGTCGTCAGGACTTCTGCAAGAGTCGTCAGGACTTCTGCAAGAGTCGTCAGGACTTCTGCAAGAAGTCGTCAGGACTTCTGCAAGAAGTCGTCAGGACTTCTGCAAGAAGTCGTCAGGACTTCTGCAAGAAGTCGTCAGGACTTCTGCAAGAAGTCGTCAGGACTTCTGCAAGAAGTCGTCAGGACTTCTGCAAGAAGTCGTCAGGACTTCTGCAAGAAGTCGTCAGGACTTCTGCAAGAAGTCGTCAGGACTTCTGCAAGAAGTCGTCAGGACTTCTGCAAGAAGTCGTCAGGACTTCTGCAAGAAGTCGTCAGGACTTCTGCAAGAAGTCGTCAGGACTTCTGCAAGAAGTCGTCAGGACTTCTGCAAGAAGTCGTCAGGACTTCTGCATGAGTCGTCAGGACTTCTGCAAGAAGTCGTCAGGACTTCTGCAAGAAGTCGTCAGGACTTCTGCAAGAAGTCGTCAGGACTTCTGCAAGAAGTCGTCAGGACTTCTGCAAGAAGTCGTCAGGACTTCTGCAAGAAGTCGTCAGGACTTCTGCAAGAAGTCGTCAGGACTTCTGCAAGAAGTCGTCAGGACTTCTGCAAGAAGTCGTCAGGACTTCTGCAAGAAGTCGTCAGGACTTCTGCAAGAAGTCGTCAGGACTTCTGCAAGAAGTCGTCAGGACTTCTGCAAGAAGTCGTCAGGACTTCTGCAAGAAGTCGTCAGGACTTCTGCAAGAAGTCGTCAGGACTTCTGCAAGAAGTCGTCAGGACTTCTGCAAGAAGTCGTCTTCAAGCCAGAAGTCTTCAGGACGTGTACTGGAAGTCTTCAGGACTTCTGCTGGAAGTCTCCAGGACATCTGCTGGAAGTCTTTAGGACTTCTGACGGAGGTCTTTAGGCCAGAAGTCTTCAGGACGTCTGCTGAAAGTCTTCAGGACTTCTTCTGGAAGTCTCCAGGACTTCTACTGGAACTCTTCAGGACTTCTGCTGGAAATCTTCAGGACATCTGCTGGGAGTCTTCAAGACATCTGCTGTAACTCTTCAGGACTTCTGCTGGAAGTCTTCAGGACTTCTGCTAGAAGTCTTCAGGACTTCTGCTGGAAGTCTTCAGGACTTCTGCTGGGAGTCTTCAAGACATCTGCTGGAAGTCTTCAGGACTTCTGACGGAGGTCTTCAGGCCAGAAGTCTTCAGGACTTCTGCTGGAAGTTTTCAGGACTTCTGCTGGAAGTCTCCAGGATATCTGCTGGAAGTCTCCAGGACATCTGCTGGAAGTCTTCAGTACTTCTGCTGGAAGTCTTCAGGACATCTGCAAGAAGTCTTCAGGACTTCCGCTGGAAGTCTTCAGGAATTCCGCTGGAAGTCTTCAGCACTTCTGCTGGAAGCCTTCATGACTTCTGCTGGAAGTTTTCTGGACTTCTGCTAGGAGTCTTTAAGACATCTACTGGAAGTCTTCATCTGCTAGGAGTCTTTAAGACATCTACTGGAAGTCTTTAAGACATCTACTGGAAGTCTTCAGAACTTCTGCTGGAAGTCTTCAGGACTTCTGCTGGAAGTCTTCAGGACTTCTGCTGGAAGTCTTCAGAACTTCTGCTGGAAGTCTTCAGGACTTCTGCTGGAAGTCGTCAGGACTTCTGCAAGAAGTCGTCAGGACTTCTGCAAGAAGTCATCAGGACTTCTGCAAGAAGTCGTCAGGACTTCTGCAAGAAGTCGTCAGGACTTCTGCAAGAAGTCGTCAGGACTTCTGCAAGAAGTCGTCAGGACTTCTGCAAGAAGTCGTCAGGACTTCTGCAAGAAGTCGTCAGGACTTCTGCAAGAAGTCGTCAGGACTTCTGCAAGAAGTCGTCAGGACTTCTGCAAGAAGTCGTCAGGACTTCTGCAAGAAGTCGTCAGGACTTCTGCAAGAAGTCGTCAGGACTTCTGCAAGAAGTCGTCAGGACTTCTGCAAGAAGTCGTCAGGACTTCTGCAAGAAGTCGTCAGGACTTCTGCAAGAAGTCGTCAGGACTTCTGCAAGAAGTCGTCAGGACTTCTGCAAGAAGTCGTCAGGACTTCTGCAAGAGTCGTCAGGACTTCTGCAAGAAGTCGTCAGGACTTCTGCAAGAGTCGTCAGGACTTCTGCAAGAAGTCGTCAGGACTTCTGCAAGAAGTCGTCAGGACTTCTGCAAGAAGTCGTCAGGACTTCTGCAAGAAGTCGTCAGGACTTCTGCAAGAGTCGTCAGGACTTCTGCTGGAAGTCGTCAGGACTTCTGCAAGAAGTCGTCAGGACTTCTGCAAGAAGTCATCAGGACTTCTGCAAGAAGTCGTCAGGACTTCTGCAAGAAGTCGTCAGGACTTCTGCAAGAAGTCGTCAGGACTTCTGCAAGAAGTCGTCAGGACTTCTGCAAGAAGTCGTCAGGACTTCTGCAAGAAGTCGTCAGGACTTCTGCAAGAGTCGTCAGGACTTCTGCAAGAAGTCGTCAGGACTTCTGCAAGAAGTCGTCAGGACTTCTGCAAGAAGTCGTCAGGACTTCTGCAAGAAGTCGTCAGGACTTCTGCAAGAAGTCGTCAGGACTTCTGCAAGAAGTCGTCAGGACTTCTGCAAGAAGTCGTCAGGACTTCTGCAAGAAGTCGTCAGGACTTCTGCAAGAAGTCTTCAGGACTTCTGCAAGAAGTTGTCAGGACTTCTGCAAGAAGTCGTCAGTACTTCTGCAAGAAGTCGTCAGTACTTCTGCTGGAAGTCATCAGGACTTCTGCTGGAATTCTTCAGGACTTCTGCTGGAAGTCTTCAGGACTTCTGACGGAGGTCTTCAAGCCAGAAGTCTTCAGGACGTGTACTGGAAGTCTTCAGGACTTCTGCTGGAAGTCTCCAGGACATCTGCTGGAAGTCGTCAAGACTTCTGCTGGAAGTCTTCAAGACTTCTGCTGGAAGTCTTCAAGACTTCTGCTGGAAGTCTTCAAGACTTCTGCTGGAAGTCTTCAAGACTTCTGCTGGAAGTCTTCAAGACTTCTGCTGGAAGTCTTCAAGACTTCTGCTGGAAGTCTTCAAGACTTCTGCTGGAAGTCTTCAAGACTTCTGCTGAAAGTCTTAAAGACTTCTGCTGGAAGCCCTCATGACTTCTGCTGGAAGTCTTCAAGACTTCTGCTGGACGTCTTCAGCACTTCTGCTGGAAGTCTTCAGGACATCTGCTAGGAGTCTTTAAGACATCTACTGGAAGTCTTCATCTGCTAGGAGTCTTTAAGACATCTACTGGAAGTCTTTAATACATCTACTGTAAGTCTTCAGGACTTCTGCTGGAAGTCTTCAGGACTTCTGCTGGAAGTCTTCAGGACTTCTGCTGGAAGTCATCAGGACTTCTGCTGGAAGTCTTCAGGACTTCTGCAAGAAGTCGTCAGGACTTCTGCAAGAAGTCGTCAGGACTTCTGCAAGAAGTCGTCAGGACTTCTGCAAGAAGTCGTCAGGACTTCTGCAAGAAGTCGTCAGGACTTCTGCAAGAAGTCGTCAGGACTTCTGCAAGAAGTCGTCAGGACTTCTGCAAGAAGTCGTCAGGACTTCTGCAAGAAGTCGTCAGGACTTCTGCAAGAAGTCGTCAGGACTTCTGCAAGAAGTCGTCAGGACTTCTGCAAGAAGTCGTCAGGACTTCTGCAAGAAGTCGCCAGGACTTCTGCAAGAAGTCTTCAGGACTTCTGCAAGAAGTCTTCAGGACTTCTGCAAGAAGTCTTCAGGACTTCTGCAAGAAGTCTTCAGGACTTCTGCAAGAAGTCTTCAGGACTTCTGCAAGAAGTCTTCAGGACTTCTGCAAGAGTCGTCAGGACTTCTGCAAGAAGTCGTCAGGACTTCTGCAAGAAGTCGTCAGGACTTCTGCAAGAAGTCGTCAGGACTTCTGCAAGAAGTCGTCAGGACTTCTGCAAGAAGTCGTCAGGACTTCTGCAAGAAGTCGTCAGGACTTCTGCAAGAGTCGTCAGGACTTCTGCAAGAAGTCGTCAGGACTTCTGCAAGAAGTCGTCAGGACTTCTGCAAGAAGTCGTCAGGACTTCTGCAAGAAGTCGTCAGGACTTCTGCAAGAAGTCGTCAGGACTTCTGCAAGAAGTCGTCAGGACTTCTGCAAGAAGTCGTCAGGACTTCTGCAAGAAGTCGTCAGGACTTCTGCAAGAAGTCGTCAGGACTTCTGCAAGAAGTCGTCAGGACTTCTGCAAGAAGTCGTCAGGACTTCTGCAAGAAGTCGTCAGGACTTCTGCAAGAAGTCGTCAGGACTTCTGCAAGAAGTCGTCAGGACTTCTGCAAGAAGTCGTCAGGACTTCTGCAAGAAGTCGTCAGGACTTCTGCAAGAAGTCGTCAGGACTTCTGCAAGAAGTCGTCAGGACTTCTGCAAGAAGTCGTCAGGACTTCTGCAAGAAGTCGTCAGGACTTCTGCAAGAAGTCGTCAGGACTTCTGCAAGAAGTCGTCAGGACTTCTGCAAGAAGTCGTCAGTACTTCTGCAAGAAGTCGTCAGGACTTCTGCAAGAAGTCGTCAGGACTTCTGCAAGAAGTCGTCAGGACTTCTGCAAGAAGTCGTCAGGACTTCTGCAAGAAGTCGTCAGGACTTCTGCAAGAAGTCGTCAGGACTTCTGCAAGAAGTCGTCAGGACTTCTGCAAGAAGTCGTCAGGACTTCTGCAAGAAGTCGTCAGGACTTCTGCAAGAAGTCGTCAGGACTTCTGCAAGAAGTCGTCAGGACTTCTGCAAGAAGTCGTCAGGACTTCTGCAAGAAGTCGTCAAGACTTCTGCAAGAAGTCGTCAGGACTTCTGCAAGAAGTCGTCAGGACTTCTGCAAGAAGTCGTCAGGACTTCTGCAAGAAGTCGTCAGGACTTCTGCAAGAAGTCGTCAGGACTTCTGCAAGAAGTCGTCAGGACTTCTGCAAGAAGTCGTCAGGACTTCTGCAAGAAGTCGTCAGGACTTCTGCAAGAAGTCGTCAGGACTTCTGCAAGAAGTCGTCAGGACTTCTGCAAGAAGTCGTCAGGACTTCTGCAAGAAGTCGTCAGGACTTCTGCAAGAAGTCGTCAGGACTTCTGCAAGAAGTCGTCAGGACTTCTGCAAGAAGTCGTCAGGACTTCTGCAAGAAGTCGTCAGGACTTCTGCAAGAAGTCGTCAGGACTTCTGCAAGAAGTCGTCAGGACTTCTGCAAGAAGTCGTCAGGACGTCTGCAAGAAGTCGTCAGGACTTCTGCAAGAAGTCGTCAGGACTTCTGCAAGAAGTCGTCAGGACTTCTGCAAGAAGTCGTCAGGAATTCGTCAGGACTTCTGCAAGAAGTCGTCAGGACTTCTGCAAGAAGTCGTCAGGACTTCTGCAAGAAGTCGTCAGGACTTCTGCAAGAAGTCGTCAGGACTTCTGCAAGAAGTCGTCAGGACTTCTGCAAGAAGTCGTCAGGACTTCTGCAAGAAGTCTTCAGATCTTCTGCAAGAAGTCGTCAGGGCCTCTGCTAGAAGTCGTCAGAGCTCCTGCAAGGTATCGCCAGGATTTCTGCAAGAAGTCGTCAAGACTTCAGCAAGAAGTCTCCAGGACATCTGCTAGAAGTCTTTGGAACTTCTTCTAGAAGCCTGCGAAACTTCTGCAAGAAGTCGTCAGGACTTCTGCAAGAAGTCATCAGGACTTCTGCAAGAAATCGTCAGGACTTCAGCAAGAAGTCTTCAGATCTTTTGCAAGAAGTCGTCAGGACTTCTGCAAGAAGTCTTCAGATCTTTTGCAAGAAGTCGTCAGGACTTCTGCAAGAAGTCGTCAGGGCCTCTGCTAGAAGTCGTCAGAGCTCCTGCAAGGTATCGTCAGGATTTCTGCAAGAAGTCGTCAGGACTTCAGCAAGAAGTCTCCAGGACATCTGCTAGAAGTCTTTGGAACTTCTTCTAGAAGCCTGCGAAACTTCTGCAAGAAGTCGTCAGGACTTCTGCAAGAAGTCATCAGGACTTCTGCAAGAAATCGTCAGGACTTCTGCAAGAAGTCGTCAGGGCCTCTGCAAGAAGTCGTCAGGACTTCTGCAAGAAGTCTTCAGATCTTTTGCAAGAAGTCGTCAGGACTTCTGCAAGAAGTCGTCAGGGCCTCTGCTAGAAGTCGTCAGAGCTCCTGCAAGGTATCGTCAGGATTTCTGCAAGAAGTTTTAAGGCCTTCAGCAAGAAGTCTTCAGGACTTCAGCAAGAAGTCTTCAGGACTTCAGCAAGAAGTCTTCAGGACTTCAGCAAGAAGTCTTCAGGACTTCAGCAAGAAGTCTTCAGGACTTCAGCAAGAAGTCTTCAGGACTTCAGCAAGAAGTCTCCAGGACATCTGCTAGAAGTCTTTGGAACTTCTTTTAGAAGTTTGCAAGACTTCATCCAGAAGTCTTCAAGAGTCCAGAATTCTTCTAACAGCACATTTCACCAAGACTTCTGTCAATCAAGATGCGTCAAGACTCCCAAAAATTCTTTGGGTTTTCGCCAAAAGTTTTCAGGACCTCTGCTAAGTGTCTGCAAAACTTCTGCTACATGTACTGCTACAAGTCTACTTCTACTGATTTAATATCATCATCATCATACACTGCTAGAAATCTTCAGTTTTGTATTCGCTGAAAGCCTTTTGGATTTCGTATACTATTCATAACGCCTCCTGTTCTCTTCTAAACTTCTGCTAGATATTTTCTGTATTTATTTTACTGGGTACCTTTAAACTCAGGTTGTATTTTTCACAGAACAAAACTGTTTTGTAGTGAAGCGAAGAAGTCGTCATGTGTATGTGAATGAAGTCAAAAAACAAAGCTTTGATAATAATTGGACTTATACTCAAAATGCAGTTAAATTTTTGTGCTCCCAATATGGGTATCAAGATCAATCCTAGTTTTATTTATCTCGATAAGGTTTATATTGTTTGAAAATCCGCACTAAGTGTTCCTAATTTTGAATAAGCGGACTCATATATTGTTCGGCCAAATTGAAAAGAGAACAGCAAGAGCGGAAAGCCTCTGAGATTTTCCTTTCCTTGCAAAGCAACAAATCCACTTATCCATTTTATCTTTTCAATATTTACAGGATAAATCCCGTATCAACCAATTCCACCGATAATCAAGTAGATTGCATCCTGAAACGTAACAAAAGCAAACGATAAGTATATGTGCAGCGAAGAAATAATAACCGTCTAATTGCAAGTGAATTCAACTATTCATTGAAAAGAGGAAACACATGATTCGTACATAACGTAATATTGTAACTATGAACCACAAATGTCAACCCTAGAGTATGTAATGTCAAACCATAGCTTGAAGTATGTGTACATCCAAAACCGTCGTGAACGGAACAACAAAGAAAACCACAAGAAAGGTGTGTTCCCCACGCGCACACACAAACATTTGTGAGTGGGTTTTTGCTAAACTTGAAATTTGAATAAATAGTTTTTTACATTACTTTAAATACCCAACATGGATGTTCAAAAACTGGATATACATATATACATAGCGAAATTAAAGTATAAAGAGAAAAAATGTCACTCGTAGACCGTTGAAGCCGTAAACCATTTTTGCTGACTATTTAACAACCAAATGATTGAGTAGGCGGTAAGGCAGCACTCATTACCGAAAATATATGCTAGATTTTAGGGATTTTTAATTGTCGTGTAATGATAAATGAAAAACAAATTATGCCTTTCCAAATCAGAATAAAATCATAAATATTTTTACCGGTGTATGAACAAAAAGTCAACTAACAAACGTACACATCCATTGAAGACAAAACGCAAATTTAACAACAAGATGACGAACCCCTTAGAAAGTTTTTAAAATCAAAATTAGACTCTAATAAAGTTCAAACGAATCGATTTATTTTAGGAAAAAAAATATGAAATTTTCATATTGCTTCATTTTTGGAAACTTTTGACAATTTTAAGTAATTGTTTAGCACAACCTTCAGAGTATTTAAAACCCCATTTGCTCACGGGCAGCAGTGGAAACGATTGCAAACTAATACGCACCCTAGCGAGTAATTTGATACATAGAGAGGGTTACATCTTTAACTGTTAAAACTCCGAAACAAAACAAAAGAAATTGAGGTAAAGCTTAATTCTACATTAAACACTAAAAGAAAGATTAAATTGATCGGACGGAAAACTTGTTTAGATCTGGTAGAAAAGATGTGTGGGAAATTAATGTGGGCAACATACAATTATATTTAATCGTAGAAAGTAGCATTAAACAATAAACGAAGCAAAACATAGAGACTGTACCTACCGAAAAATGAGAACACGTTTGTTATTATTAGTGGATAAAATATTTCTTATTTGGGTGAAAATTACCAGTTAGTCTAATTTCGGATATTTTATGCTAATTAAATTGGTAGTTCTGTAAGAAATTCGATGGCAAAATTTAATGTCAACCAATTACGACTCAAAGTCAGACGATGTTAAAAAATGATACTAAACCCAACAAGTCGAGATAAATGTAGGTTTTACGAACAAACAGCAGAATCGGTTTGACAACTATCGTTCATCAACTATCACCGGACAGAAAGGTGTCAAAACTCACAAGATCAGCAACAACACTTTAACCAATCTAGCGAATAATGTACTTAATACTACGGGTAGGGCCTAGCAATCGACCATATTTATGCTGTAATTTCCACACAGTAGAGCGGGAGAACTAAATGCGACAGCGTCTTAGATAAGTCGCAAAACGGTTAAACCACATGTGTACTAGCGCCAACCTGGCTCCTTTCGATGGCCCCTTGACTACAATCCAAAACATTTAATGTAAGTATGATAGTAATAAAAAACGTAGAAAATTTGCCAGCAAACAGAAGGTGAATCTTTTGATAAAACTTGTAAACGTGAAAAACCAAAATGCCGCCAATTTCAATAAATTTGAAAATATGTTAATCAATCACCAGTCAACACAAACATACATAAATACATATATACAATAGAGATAACTGTTTTAGGATGATATAATTCAAATGTTTGTAACAAAAAAAGAATAATAAATATGTGAACAACACAGAAAATGAGAACAGTTGAAATATAAAGTAAATGCTTGTGCTTCTTCTAAAAACTGACCCAATATCGCAGGACGACATTGGGTGCGCATCGTTGCAAGAATAGTTTTGCCCAAAGCGAATCGAATTGTCATTTCGATAATTGTTACCAATCGAATGTCATCCAACCAACCATACATCCTTCCTTTCTCCCTTCTTTAACTATACTCTACATGATTAGAATACTGCTGAGCGGAATTCTGACATTGCTTCGATTCGTAGACAAATCCATTAGAGAACCGCTTGATGATGACCTCGATTGACAGTTCAGCGAGTTTGTTCATGTTCCCATGAACATAGCCGATGCCGACTTCTCGGTGCCATTCATGATAAATAAAAATGACTTTAGCAAATAGTCGCAGAACATAGATACCAATCAAGAGTGATTCAAGAATAGAAAATGTGCTTTTGCTTGAAAACTCAAACAGTTAATTATTGTGGCACAGAATAATCTCACTTAATTGGTTGATCTGCATGTATTTCTTTCTGTGTTACTTTAAACCACTAATTTTCTCATGTGGATCTCGAAGTTCCAAACCACATAGATAATATACTAAATAGAATGCCTTTCCATTCCCAATGTTCGATCACAGACGGTTGCAGTCCCGAAGCTTTGTATGGGTTTGATAAAAACTTTAATTCTATTACGGTGATTAATCATCAGTGACAGCTTAAAATATATATATATATATATATATATATATATATATATATATATATATATATATATATATATATATATATATATATATATCAATAAAAGCATTTACGACCCATTCTCACAATGTTCTGGAACATTATAGATTTTTGCACCTCAATAACAAAATCCATGAACTGTCAATATGAGGTCTATTCTTACAACTCACTTCGAAATAGAAGTCAATTAAAGACAATTAGCTCTCCTAGATCCATTACCCAAAGTTTTCATTTTTGCAATGCCCAGGATACAAGGAAATGGCTCTTTGAACTTACTTTCATAATTTAAACTCAACTACAGTTTATTCGCTCAAAATCACAATTGAAATGTATTTATTCACTGTATTCTACTCACCAAGGCAACGCAGAAGACATGCTTTTGCCCTGTTATTCAATTCAAGTGAAGAAAACTGCTTTCAACAATAGGCATTTTAACGGAAATAAACAACGCAAAAAAAACTGTTGAACGAAAACCTGAATGTGTTCATTCTACAGAACAAAGTAAAATTCCTAATCAAGCATCCATGTATTTAGTTCTTATCACCAATATCGAATCAGTACGCCAGAAGATTCTGTTATGGGATAGAGACGTAGCTCGCGATGGGGCTAACAAACAGCCAACCTTCTACTTATAAATTTTTGAAAGAAAAAGTGTCGAATATCAGATGTCATATGAGCCGACATGCCGCGGCAGAGCGAAAAAAACGTACAAAGAGATCTGATCTCATACACCTTTGCTTTGGATTCATGTATATCACTGCTAAGCAATTCGTGGTATCCTATAATAATAACAATTTTGATCTGTTTCAGGATTTCATAACTTAAATTATTATTAAAGATCCGACACATGGCTTTCCTTGTAAAAGGCATTTTCAATCTGAGTCGATTTCCTGTAATAGACCCTAACAAAAATAATAAATTATGCTTTCGATTCGAAATATTTTTATTGCTTGCTATTACTCCGCCATATTAGAACACGTCTCTTTGAATATCTCTGGCGTTCTGATGATGTACAATCATCATGATTCAATGAATACCAATCCTTTAAGAACAAAAAGCCATACCAATACCACCACCACCACAACCACTACCAATAGTGAGAAAACTAGATTTATGTATCCGTGATCGTTCGGTCAGAAAAAATATGAATGATTGTCAAAATAAAATTCATGTGAAAAGTAGAACTGAAAACAATCAAGAGAAACACGTATATAATAAAAGAAACTGTTTCAGAGCATGAAATTGGAAATGATTTTATTTTAGATAGATGATGAAGGAAAGCATTACACTGCTAAACCTTGTTTGCGCCCAGCATGAAAAGAGCGTCAAATTTTGAGCGTAAAAAAATGTTAGCAGTGTCTTTTTTATGTTGGACAGCGTCTTACCCGAAAAAAATTGCAAACCGCTACGAAATCATGTAAGATTTTGAACGTAAAGCACGTAAACAATCTTTCACGTAAATCAATCGTTCGATTGATTTTGCAGGTTCATATATTAATCGGCGAGCAATTTGTCAATTTCATTGAAATTCAACATTATTTGCGATAAACTATTATAAAAAAATTCGATTCTTATCATACACAGTGAAAATTTCAGAACCAAGCAATCCCGTTCATGCTTTCCTAACACGGACATCAGGATGATGCATGCAACTAAAGGCGTTCTCGAATTCGTGAACCAGCAAAAATACACCGTGATTTAAGGTCTGAGGGAAGTTCTCTCGCGGTAGGGCGCTATTTTCGTACTAAAATGTCTATAACTCGGAATTGGGAACGAATTTCGCTTATCCCAACTGACAATCTCTTTGAAATGTATCAAGGAATGTTCCTACAAAATTTCATGGACCTACTATTTCCCAAATTTGAATTAAGCTCTAAATACTGAACTATTGTAGAACTGAAATTTTCGCTTCTCAGTACCTCTCTCCGATGATTTGAGGCACGAAGGAACCGAATTTCGCAAAACCCAACTGACAAAAGTTTTGAATTTTTTCAACGATCATTTTGATGTAATAAAAAGTATATGTCACCGCAATAAATTTTGCAGGAAGCTCTTTTTACTTCAACCAAGTTTTTTAAATTCCATACAACAGATACCATTTCGGGAGAGCAACCAACAGCTTATTTTCTTGTGGCGCAAGGCAGGAAAGGAGCGATGAGAGCGGTAGAAAGTCCGTCAACTTTGTATTTAGCGTGACACAAGAAAAAAGCGTATTCCTATTTGTGGACACGAGGATATCAAATATTATATATTATATATTGAAATCAAATATAGGAATAAGATCAGATAACCAGTTGAAAATAAATAAGACGAATAAAACAAATAAAACAAATAAGCAAAATAAAACAAATAAGACAAATAAAGCAAATAAGACAAATAGGACAAATTCCTACGGAAGTCCCTTCAGGTATTCCTCCATAAGTTCCTGCAGAAGTTCCTGCAGAAGTTCCTCCAGAAGTTCCTCCCGGAATTCCTCTGGAAGTTCCTCCGGGAATTCCTCCGGAAGTTCCTCCGGGAATTCCTTCAGGAATTCCTCCAGAAGTTTCTCCAGGAATTCCTCTTGAAGTTTTTTCAGGAATTCCTCCGGAAGTTCCTCCAGGAATTCCTCCTTAAGTTCCTCCAGGAATTCCTTCGAAAGCTCCTCCAGGAATTCCTCCGGAAGTTCCTCCAGGAATTCCTCCGGAAGTTCCCCCCGGAATTCCTCCAGGAATTCCTCCGGAAGTTCCTCCAGGAATTCCTCCGGAAGTTCCTCCAATACTTCCTCCGGAAGTTCCTCCAGGATTTCCTCCAGAAGTTCCTCCAGGACTTCCTCCGGAAGTTCCTCCAGGAATTCCTCCGGAAGTTCCCCCGGGAATTCCTCCGGAAGTTCCCCCGGGAATTCCTCCGGAAGTTCCCCCGGGAATTCCTCCAGAAGTTCCCCCGGGAATTCCTCCGGAAGTTCCCCCGGGAATTCCTCCGGAAGTTCCCCCGGGAATTCCTCCGGAAGTTCCCCCGGGAATTCCTCCGGAAGTTCCCCCCGGAATTCCTCCAGGAATTCCTCAGGAAGTTCCTCCAGGAATTCCTCCGGAAGTTCCTCCAGGAATTCCTCCGGAAGTTCCTACAGGAATTCCTCTGGAAGTTCCTACAGGAATTCCTCCGGAAGTTCCTACAGGAATTCCTCCGGAAGTTCCTACAGGAATTCCTCCGGAAGTTCCTACAGGAATTCCTCCGGAAGTTCCTCCAATACTTCCTCCGGAAGTTCCTCCAGAATTTCCTCCAGAAGTTCCTCCAGGACTTCCTCCGGAAGTTCCTCCAGAAATTCCTCCGGAAGTTCCTCCAGGAATTCCTCCGGAAGTTCCTCCAGGAATTCCTCCGGAAGTTCCTCCAGGAATTCCTCCGGAAGTTCCTCCAGGAATTCCTCCGGAAGTTCCCTGAATTCCTCCGAAGTTCCTGGGAATTCCTCCGGAAGTTCCCCTGGAAATCCTCCGAAGTTCTCTCGAAATCCTCCGGAAGTTCTCTGGAAATCCTCCGAAGTTCCCCTGAAATCCTCCGGAAGTTCCCTGAAATCCTCCGAAGTTCCCCTGGAATTCCTCCGGAAGTTCCCCAGGAATTCCTCCGAAGTTCCCCAGGAATTCCTCCGGAAGTTCCCAGGAATTCCTCCGGAAGTTCCCCTGGAATTCCTCCGAAGTTCCCGGAAATTCCTCCAGAAGTTCCCTGAATTTCTCCGGAAGTTCCTCCGAAGTTCCCCAGGAATTCCTGAAGTTCCCCAGGAATTCCTCCGAAGTTCCCCGGAAATTCCTCCCGAAGTTAACCCTGGGAATTTCTCCGGAAGTTACCCTGGGAATTCCTCCGGAAGTGCCCCTGGGAATTCCTCCGGAAATTCTCCTGGGAATTCTTCCGGAAATTCTCCTGGGAATTCTTCCGGAAGTTCCCTTGGGAATTCCTCCGAAATTCTCTCCTGGAATTTTTCCGAAGTTCCTTGGGAATTCCTCCGGAAGTTCCTGGGAATTCCTCCGGTAGTTCCTGGGAATTCCTCCGGAAGTTCCCTGGGAATTCCTCCGGAAGTTCCCTGGGAATTCCTGCGGAAGTTCCCTGGGAATTTCTGCGGAAGTTCCCCTGAATTCCCCGGAAGTTCCTGGGAATTCCCCGGAAGTTCCTGGGAATTCCTCCGGAAGTTCCCTAATTCCTGCGGAAGTTCGCCTGGGAATTCCTCTGGAAGTTCGCCTGGGAATTCCTCCGAAGTTCTGGGAATTCCTCCGGAAGTTCCCCTGGGAATTCCTCCGGAAGTTCCCCTGGGAATTCCTCCGGAAGTTCCCCTGGGAATTCCTCCGGAAGTTCCCCTGGGAATTCCTCCGGAAGTTCCCCTGGGAATTCCTCCGGAAGTTCCCCTGGGAATTCCTCCGGAAGTTCCCCCAGGAATTCCTCCGGAAGTTCCCCCAGGAATTCCTCCGGAAGTTCCCCCGGAAATTCCTCCGGAAGTTAACCCTGGGAATTCCTCCGGAAGTTACCCTGGGAATTCCTCCGGAAGTTCCCCTGGGAATTCCTCCGGAAATTCTCCTGGGAATTCTTCCGGAAATTCTCCTGGGAATTCTTCCGGAAGTTCCCTTGGGAATTCCTCCGGAAATTCTCCTGGGAATTTTTCCGGAAGTTCCCTTGGGAATTCCTCCGGAAGTTCCCCTGGGAATTCCTCCGGTAGTTCCCCTGGGAATTCCTCCGGAAGTTCCCCTGGGAATTCCTGCGGAAGTTCCCCTGGGAATTCCTGCGGAAGTTCCCCTGGGAATTTCTGCGGAAGTTCCCCTGGGAATTCCCCCGGAAGTTCCCCTGGGAATTCCCCCGGAAGTTCCCCTGGGAATTCCTCCGGAAGTTCCCCTGGGAATTCCTCCGGAAGTTCGCCCGGGGATTCCGCCGGAAGTTCCCCCGGGAAATCATCCGGAAGTTCCCCCGAGAATTCCTCCCGAAGTTCTCCCGGGAATTCCTTCGGAAGTTCTCCGGGAATTCCTCCAGAAGTTCCCCAGGGAATTCCTCCGGAAGATCCCCTGGGAATTCCTCCGGAAGTTTTCCTGGGAATTCCTTCGTAAGTTCTCCGGGAATTCCTCTGGAAGTTCCCCAGGGAATTCCTCCGGAAGATCCCCTGGGAATTCCTCCGGAAGTTTTCCTGGGAATTCCTTCAAAGGTTTCTTTTCCGAAGGAATTCCTGGAGGAACTTCCGAAAGAATTCCTGGAGGAACTTCCGAAAGAATTCCTGGAGGAACTTCCGAAGGAACTCCTGGAGGAACTTCCGAAGGAACTCCTGGAGGAACTTCCGAAGGAATTCCTGGAGGAACTTCCGAAGGAATTCCTGGAAAAATTTCCGAAGGAATTCCTGGAGGAACTTCCGAAGGAATTCCTGGAGGATCTTCCGAAGGAATTCCTGGAGGAACTTCCGAAGGAATTCCTGGAGGAACTTCCGAAGGAATTCCTGGAGGAACTTCCGAAGGAATTCCTGGAGGAACTTCCGAAGGAATTCCTGGAGGAACTTCCGAAGGAATTCCTGGAGGAACTTCCGAAGGAATTCCTGGAGGAACTTCCGAAGGAATTCCTGGAGGAACTTCCGAAGGAATTCCTGGAGGAACTTCCGAAGGAATTCCTGGAGGAACTTCCGAAGGAATTCCTGGAGGAACTTCCGAAGGAATTCCTGGAGGAACTTCCGAAGGAATTCCTGGAGGAACTTCCGAAGGAATTCCTGGAGGAACTTCCGAAGGAATTCCTGGAGGAACTTCCGATGGAATTCCTGGACGAACTTCCGAAGGAATTCCTGGAGGAACCTCCGAACAAATTCCTGGAGGAACTTCCGAACAAATTCCTGGAGGAACTTCCAAAGAAATTCCTGGAGGAACTTCCGAAGGAATTTCTGGAAGAACTTCCGAAGGAATTCCTGGAGGAACTTCCGAAGGAATTTCTGGAGGAACTTCCGAAGGAATTCCTGGAGGAACTTCCGAACGAATCCCTGGAGGAACTTCCGAAGGAATTCCTGGAGGAACTTCCGAAGGAATTCCTGGAGGAACTTCCGATGGAATTCCTGGACGAACTTCCGAAGGAATTCCTGGAGGAACCTCCGAACAAATTCCTGGAGGAACTTCCGAACAAATTCCTGGAGGAACTTCCAAAGAAATTCCTGGAGGAACTTCCGAAGGAATTCCTGGAGGAACTTCCGCAGTAATTTCTGGAAGAACTTCCGAAGGAATTCCTGGAGGAACTTCCGAACGAATCCCTGGAGGAACTTCCGAAGGAATTCCTGGAGGAACTTCCGAAGGAATTCCTGGATAAAATTACTTTATTTTCCTTCTTAGTCTTATCTATCTTATTAGTCTTACTTGTCTTTTTTGTCTTATTTGGCTTATTTGTCTTATTTGTCTTAGTTACACCAGCACCACTGTTATCACCTAAATCCTTTTCAAAGCTTGTGTGGAAACCTTGTGCAGAAATCCTCTGACGATATTTTCTAATGTTGTTCTAGAAACGTCTCATGTTTTCATTTTACAAAACCATCAGCTGGTGTTTGTTTATTTTGATTTCCTCATTGCGTGATTGGTCGGCGCTGCTGCTGTTCTCTCGCCGAACCACTGCATGAGTGATAAATTTCTTCATCATTGTTGCCAATTCCTTTTGTTCTCCGTTTACGGCAAATTCTCAAGCAATTGTAAACTGCATAATGATGAAATAATTTTGGGGACACTGACAGCATCATTCTGGCGCGCTGAATTGGGCAATTTTCTCTCTCAGAGAGTGCTACCACGTGCTTTTTTTAACGGAAAACCCTTCCCTCAGACCTTAAGTCATGGATTCGGGAACTCAAGTCACATTTTCAGAAAACGTTCCAGAAAACGTGACTTTTTTGCGTGTGTTAATTACCGTCCTTTTAAGGCTCTATAAACCGTAATCAATCCGATGATGACGATGATTTTATTCGAATCCGCACTAATACTAATAAAGTTTTGAACTAAATTCAATATTTTGGGGCTATTTGCCGGCTTACCTCAATCATTGCATATTCATTACATTTTCATATAAATTTTTCACTAATCCAAACTAACAATTACCGAGGAACTGCTGGAAAAACGCTGAAAACTGCTTTTTTCCTAGACCGACATTCGCATTTTTATCGAACGCATACTAACTCCGAACGTTCGGAGCAAACACATACACACGCACTTGATTTTTCACTTGATCTTTTCCCACTGTTTCCTTGATTTAATCACTCCTAAAACATATTCACTAACTGAGTTTCACCTTTTTCTTCAATCTTGACTACCAATTGATTCACTTTACGTCCAAAAACTGTCGAAAACTGCTTTCCAGAAATCGAAGTGAGAGATAAATTTGACGACCGTATTGTGAATTCAATAAAATGCGGAAGACTCAAATTCACTAGCGCAATAAGTGAAATGGTGAGAACAAAATCTACGCGATGCAACTTCATTCAATCCGAACAATACAACGTATACGCCAGCCACGTTCACGCCAACACGCAAACAAAGTTGTGCATACACAAGAAAATAATCATCTCTTCACCGTTGCCAGATTTATTTATTGGAAAAAATCATTGCTGTTTGTCGGATTGAACAAATAAATATTTAATAAATATTTAAACATGTTATGTAAGCTTCTGTTACATTCCAAGTGGTGTATACAAAAATTTTAACCGGTAAATACTCATATATTTGATACACCGTGAACATGTGTTATGATATAAAATAAACATTTCGTCAAGTTTGGCAACATTATGCATCAGCTGGCATATTTTTAACACCCCATTTCCACCCACCCCAGTTGAAAACAAAATTTATTTATCGCTGCTGCACTTTTCCGTACCAATTGCCTCACTATTACAAACAAGCAATACAGTCATTAATTTTCAAAACATTGTGATGGAGTCTTGAGCCTTAATCTCATTTTCTCTGGGTATGAGAAGAACCGTGGTTCGCGCTTATGCGTTTTTGCCTTTCTCGTACAACAAAGTTGTACCAGAAAGGCTTTCATTTCACTCCCAAAACGTACTTTTTATAGAGCGCTTGTAGACCCATAGTATTATATACCATTCGATTCAGCTCGACAAACTGAGCAAATGTCTGTCTGTCCGTGTGTGTGTCCGTGTGTGTGTGTGTGCGTATGTGTGTGCACATTGAAACATTAGCCAATTTTTCTAGTACTGAACCTGAATCGATTTTGCTACAACAAGTTGCATTCGATGGGGAATGTTTTCTTCTTGTTCACTATTGAGTTTCATAATGAATGCACTTCTCAAAAAATAGTAAATATTCAAAGAGTTATGAGACATCATTATTTCGTAACAAATAAGCTATCGATTTTCTAGGTTATGTTCTCCCAAGACACAATTTATTCGAAACCGGCACACTGACAGCATAGAATACACAGCTTACACGGAAGAAAAAACTTCACAAAGAAACATAGAAACCCATTAATGAGTTAAAAAGTACCTATTTTAAGATTTCATGTATACACTGAAAATTCTCGTTTATTTTTTCAAAATTACCTAACATATTTTCATGAATGAATTTTAATATTGCGATCAACAGACCAATATGATAGCTTTTGATTGCAGTACACAAATTAATTCATGAAAAAAAGGTGACATATGTTCTTTTTAAAAGTTAAGCGTCATTTCTGCCATTTCTTTCCCTATGGGCCGATGTGAGAAGTGAGAAGTGAAAAGTGAGACGTGAGAAGTGCGAAGTGAGGAGTGAAAAGTAAGAAGTAAGAAATGAAAAATGAGAAATGAAAAATCACCAGATGATCCGAAATGAAAACAAAATGTTTTTTCAAATTTAATCTAGACTATCCTTTGAAAAGAGCTGAAATTTGTTTGCTAATATTTTCAAATGGATATAATAGAAAAACGACGCATCCCACAAAAAAGTGTTGTATGGGTGACCATCGCAAAATCAGTCAAAATTCCTAGTGAAAATATCGGAAACAATTCAAATTGAGCCCTACACTGAAAAAAATCAGTTTAAAAATTTTAAAGTCGATTTGCGAAAAAACGCCCTTATTGATTTAAATGAAATTTTGTCTCAAGATAGGTGATTATGTTCCCTACCAACCGTCCATACATCGCAAGCTGGGCACTCTTAAGGAAAAAAAGTTTTTCTAACAAAAACTTTTTCTTGTCGGAATTATTTTCAGTGTATTTTCATCTGAAATTAAACCAATGAAAGCCATCGTAATAGAACCCCAAGCAAATCTATTTTTATGATACATTGTCTAATTTAGTCACTAAATATAGTTTGTTTTTAAATTAAGAGTAATATTAAGAAGGGGTTTATATCTTCAAAAAATATTATATTCCATTATTAGCTTCTTTAGTTACGACCAGTTACGACCAAAACATTGTACTCTGCCTGACTGTACAGGAATACTTAATATGAGTATATTATGTATACATATGTTAAATCCAATTCTTTAAAGACACTGAAAAATCAATTCCGTCAAGAAAAAGTTATTGTTAGAAAATTTTTTCCTTCAAAGTGCCCAGCTTGCGATGTATGGACGGTTGGTAGGAACATAATCACCTATCTTGAGACAAAATTTCGTCCAAATCGAAAGGGCGTTTTTTGCAAATCGACTTTTAATTTTTAAATCGATTTTTTTAGTGTAGGGTTCAATTTTGAGTTTTTCAAAAGTTTTATTAGAAAGTTTGACTGATTTTGCGATAGTCACCCATACAACACTTTTTGTAGGAAGGGTCGTTTTCGATTATATCCATTTGAAAAAATCAGTAAAACAAGTTTGACCCTTTTCAAAAGATAGTCTGAATCAAATTTGAATAAACTAAGTATGCACTTTTCTTTTAACTGCACTTCTTAAATATTGACCAATAAATTTACAAAAGTCAACTTAAACAATCAGAACACTTGCAAGTTCCCAAAAGTTCTATTTTGGCTTTACGCATTTTATTACATTTCCGCATAACTTTTCAAAAGGACCTAAGTAAATTTTTTCATGAATTCTCGCTTAATTTTCAAAAGGACGTAAGTAACATTTTTTCATGAATTAATTTGAATACTGCAATCAATATTGTGATTCTCGAGATATTATAGCATTTTGCTCATTCACCTCTGCCTCGCTTAGTTGTGCGCCGCTAAGGTATTGTGTCATATTATGGTACTTTACTCAATTTAAGTGTAGAATATTACATCACAAATTAAACATAATTGCACTACTAATATCCACTTAAACAATATCCCGAACGCAACACAGGCGAAAGAAAAGCAAAAAACTACTAAACCTCGAACAATTTCACTTAAAAATATCTTTTCGTAAAGGGACGACAATATGCTACATACCGAATGTGGAAAAGCTTACCGAAAGCTCACATCTATTTGACATTGGTTTATTTACTTTTTGCATGGCGCACAACTCGGCGCATGGGACCCGGCGCGTAACTGGTGAGCCAGAATGCTAATTTTAGAAAAGAATCGCAATAGCTTTCATGTTGTTCTGTTGATTGCAGTACTCAAATTAATTCATGAAAAAAATGTTACTTAGGTCCTTTTGATAAATTATGCGAGATCTATAGTACAGCAGATAGTCCATTGCTGATAAACGTTCATTTCGAACAATACACCGCAGATTGCTGGTTAATTTTTTTGACATATACTCTGTCTCGCTCAAACCAACAGCGAATAATCTAGCGACTACTTTAACGAACTATTTAAGGAACAGCTACTTTAACCGACCGTGTCCATTTAGCAAGTACGGTGTTGAACATAATCTGGAGATTAAAATAACACTTATATTGAGTAAAACAAATTAAGGGTGTAGCATTTCTGCATGCGGTGAATAAATTTCGCACCGTGTATATAACTGACAGCATGAATGTTTGTGTTGCTTCTTTCGTGCTTTATTGATGATGCTAACCTCTCAAGCAAAGTTTTCCAAAGCTTCAAATGTGGAACACGAAAACTAATGGACGAACACACACGCGCTAGAGACCCGAAGCCGATGACTTCAGCCGCTCGCCTCAACACAGCTGTAAAAGTTTCGTCGTCGCGTTTTCATACACCTCCTTATTTCCATATTATGCGGCTTTTTTTTCATTTATATTTATGTGAATTGTTGGTTTCATTTTCACAAATGTACTTGTACAATTATTACACAAAGGGATGCAAAATCAATGTATGACATACAACTATGTAGTATGATTGAACTTTAATATTACATTGGTGAAAAAACACTACGTGGGAATCAGGAAAGTTGGAAACATATCGAATTTTAATCCATATGTATTTTTCAAAACGCGCCGTTGCGCTAATCATTGTATTTACTATCGCTAATCATTGTACTACCGCACGATCGCATATTTGTAACATATGCATTTTTTTCCTTTCTCGTACAACAATGTTGTACCGAAAGGCTATATGATTGCTAAAAAACTTGATAGAAGGCCCGGAGACCCATAGTGTTATATACCGATCGACTCAGCTCGACAAACTGAGGTGACGTCTGTTTTTTTGTGTATGTGTGTGTGTATGTGTACAAATTTTGTAGGCACACTTTTTAGAACTTAGAATTATCCGATTTACTCGCAACAAGTTGCATTCGACGGGAATTGTTTGCTATTGGAAATGGGCCCGATCATTGCTTTTCGGAATTATTGAAAAAACATTGTTTTTCCCCAAAGGTCCCCCTTGAAAATTCAAAGAACAATTTTTTTTGAATGGTGGCAAGGCAAAAATATTAAAAATGATCGAAAAAATGTGATCTATTCCCCCAAAGAGCTTTTTTGACCTTTCTAATGTGATTTTTTCAATATATTTTATAATGCACGAGAAAGGCATCATCACTGCTAGGTGGATTAATCTGGGTTTTTCTGTTTGAGAAAGCATGATGAGTGGTCACGGGAAGGGGCACGGAGAACGGACAGTACGATGACGTCGGTAGCGGTCTCAGCCCCGATGACCGTTGTTTCTGCATGCTGCATCTGTAGCGTTTCAGCGACAAACTATAAAGTAGCTGTCGTCGACATCAGAGCACTCAAAATAAAAACATTTTATTTCGGGACCACCCTATCTAAATTTAGAAATTTTGTCATAAAACATTACCTATATGAGATAGAATAAATGTTTATTAAAAATGCTTAGAATTGAATATCCTCCAATTTTGTAGAAAAATATGATCTCCTAACTCAAAAGATTAAAAATATACATTTCCAAAAAAAATCACAAAAGGGCCACCCAAATGGCAACTTAAACCAAAAATCGATCTTTTCTTCTGAAGACGTCAAAACTCTAGCACTGTTGGTTTCCGAGTTATAGATTAATGACGTGAAATTTTACGAATCCGACCATTGTGCGCTGATGGTAACTTTCTTAAGCCCCACATTCCTCATCTTCTCGAAATGCAAGATAAATTAATGACCCAATCAATCAAAATCTCTCGCTTCAAAACAAACCTTATTGAAGATAACTGATCGGTACTAGGAGTTTTTCGCCCAGGAAAGTTTTATTAATTTCCAGGACTTTAGAAAATTCGTGCTCACTGCATGCTGGAATGGCCAAAACCCCCGCAGAAAATATGAATGGAAATGCTAATAGATCGTTAATCTGCCGCCTCAATAAATATTCCAAGAGGAATAGGATGCCATTTGACCATTTTTCGAATTCCTGCCAATAAACAAAAGTTCCTGCGTTTCAATCGAAATTTGATGCCTTCAATAGTCGACTATACTTACCGTCATTTTTCATTGGATCAGCGAGTTCGACAGCAGGAACAGGAAGCGACGAAAGCAGGAACTTTGGGAGCTACCCAACAGCAGCTGCTTTTTTTTACTAAGTCAAGAAATATCTAATTCTAGGTAAAAAATAACGTCATTGTCTGGAAACCTCAAATACTAAAAAGTCGGTAAAAACAATCAATAATTATCACTAATTTTTACCGACATTTTTAGTAAACATCCAGTACCTAATTCTAGGTAAAATAAAAACGTGTTTTTAGGTAATGTTATCTAAGCGTGTATGACGTCCGTACGCCTGCGGAGTGGACGTCCTTACGTCTCCCTCACTAGCTCTCTTTGCTCATAACTTCTCAGGGTCGGCACGACACCTTCTTGGGGGAACACACGACACATAAACCTTGCAGAAGCGGACTCGACAAGAAAGTCAACGGACTGGCATGC
The DNA here is from genome assembly GCF_024139115.2 of Armigeres subalbatus. NCBI lineage: Eukaryota > Metazoa > Arthropoda > Insecta > Diptera > Culicidae > Armigeres > Armigeres subalbatus. The sequence continues at coordinate 86,469,389 of NC_085139.1, read as the reverse complement.
TACGTTGGGCTGAGTGGTTAATTTAAAAGATTTTTTTAAATACATTTTACTTTGTTTATTGTAGGTTCATTTGGTAGGGTTAGTTTTGGGAAGGATTAGAATTCGGTGCGGCCGTTTACTGACGTTGGGTACCTGATGGTGTATTCATGCGACTAAGGAGATGCGCTGGTGACATACCTTGGGTGGCGTTCCACGGGTTCATACGCCCGGAACGATGGAATGGGTTCGATGGGTTGACTGGCCCGGAAGGAGGGCCAAGATGAAGCCGACGGTGAACACGTAACGTCGCTTGGTTGTTCGCCGGAAGCGTTTGTAGAGTTGGCTGTCTCGGAACGAGGGGCAGGATGCATGCGACGGCGAGGACGTGGCGACACCTAGTAGGTCGCCGGAGGCGTTCAATGGGTTTGTAGACTCGGTACGTGGCTGGGTTCTTTCGACGGGTTCGTTGGCTTGATTGGCGTCCGACGGGTTCGCTGTCCCTTTTCCCGGAGCGGATGTTGAACTCGCAGACTTGGTATTGGCTTGGTTGGGGTCCTACGGGTTTGCAAGCACGTTTCACCACGGAGCTGAGGTTAGATATCGACAACTTACACGTGGCTTGGAGACGTCCGACGGGTTCGTAGGCCCGTTTCTCGAAGGAAAGGTTGGACACGCAGAAATATGGTGGCTCGCGTCCGACGGGTTCGTTGGCCCGTTTCCCAGAGCGTTGGACTCGCAGACATGGTATTGGCTTGGTTGGGGTCACGTGGCTTGGAGGCGTCCGACGGGTTCGTAGGCCCGTTTCTCGAGGGAAAGGTTGGACACGCAGTCGTATGGTGGCTAGATTGGCGTCCGACGGGTTCGCTGGCCCGTTTCCCGGAGCGTATGTTAGACTCGCAGACTTGGTATTGGCTTGGTTGTGGTCCGACGGGTTTGCAAGCACGTTTCACCACGGAGCTGAGGTTGAATATCGAGAACTTACACGTTTACAACCGCTCGCGTCAACTCTCTGCCACTGACTCCTTGATTAAACCTTTTTTTTCTTTCTTCGCTGCCCCTTTCGTTCAGTTCTCGGGTTGTCGCTTTTTCGCTCCAAAAATGTGGGTTGCCCGATTTTATTTCACCGGTTGTGGAAAATGTCCAGGGGTGTGTTAGTTGCTTTTTTGGTTGGGAGATTACCTACGACAAACATCATTTTTTTGATAGATGTCTTTTCGGGATTTTTGGAAAGCTCCTAGAAAACGTTAAGAATCTTTTTGGCATTTCTTAAGTATTTCGGCCTGAAATTATTTTAGGTTTTCATTTAAAAGTTCATTTGTTTTAATTCGAAAACTCAAAAATAGTTTTTTTTATTTTTTATAAACTCCCTATGGAAATATTTCTACTTCTTATATTTCTCTTGGAGTTCCTTCAGAAACTTTTTTAGTAATTCCTTTACGAATATCTTCTGGAAGTCCATAAGGAAATCTTCCCGAAACTATTTCAAGAATTCATCTAAAAATTTTTACATTTACATTTACCATTTTGAAATTTCATCAAAAATTACTTCAACAATTCTTCCAGTTTTTTTTAGAGTTCTTCCAGACATCCATTGAAAAATAAATCAATCTATAATTTCTATAGGGATTTCAACCAGAAGTTCCTCCTAAATTTATTTAGGAACTTCTTAAAGAAATCCTTCAGGACTTCAGGAGATCTTTTAAGAACTCCTTTGAACAATCCCACAAAAAATCATCGTGCATTCCGTCTGGAGGAATATATCGGAGCAATTCATGGTGGATTTTTTGGAGTGTATCTTAAGTAATTCTTGGGGGGATTTTTAAATAAACTTCCGAAACAATTTTTCAAGGGATTTATATAAGTATTTTTGAAGTAATGTCCTCGGAAATTCTTGGAGGAACCCGAGGAAGAGATTGGGTGAAGCACGAAGAAAAAAATTGGAGAAGTTGCGGAAAGCAATTTCTGTCAGTTTCTGTGGGAATTGCTGGGAGAATTTCATGTATACACGGTGATTTGAAAAATAACGGATGTTTCGTTAATTTTTCGCAAGTTAATTGTAGAGCGTAAATAAAATCACTGAACTTCGGTGATTTTTTAATAATTTACAGAAAACTGTGAAAATTATTACCGATGAAAATGTGAAAGTTCTGTATTTCCTATATCGGTGAAAAACTTAGCTGAAATATCTGTAAACGGAAGTTCGAACAATCTGCAGGGAACTGGTATTAAATGAGTAAGTATTTCCTATTGAGTTTCGAAGTCCCTGCTCAAAATTACGCTAATTACCCGTGGGACTTCCGTTCCACATGGCAACATCCTAAAGGAATTCCTGGCGAAACTACCGAAGCAATTCTTGAAGGAATATCCAGAAGAATTTTGATAAAACTTTTGTAGGAATTCCTTGGAATACCGAAAAAAAATCTGGAGATGTTTCCCGAAGAATTCCTGGAGGAACATCCCAACTAGTTTCTGGCGAAACCTTCAGAAGAATTCCTGGAAGAAATTCCGAAGGAATTCTTTCAAGAACTTCTGAAGGAAATCATTAAGGAACTTCCGGAGAAAATTTTGAAGAAACTTCAGGAGGAATTTCTTAGATGAACTTATGAAGAAATTAGTTCCAGTTAAGTTCAGTTAAGTTCCGGGAAGCATTCTGGAGAAACCTTCCGAAAAATTTCTAGAAAAGCTTCCTGGAAGAACTTCTAAACTAATTCTTAGAATTTCCTGAAAAATTACTGGATAAATCTGGATGGATTTTTTGTAGGAATTCCGGGAAGAACTCTTGAAGAAACCTTCCAAGGAATTTCTGGAATTTCTGGAAAACTTCAAGAGGAATTCCTGAAGCAACTTCCGGAGGAATTCTTGGGGGAACTTCCGGAGCATATCTTGGAGGAACTTCCGGAGGAATTCCTGGAGGAACTTCCGGACGAGTTCCTGGAGGAACTTCCGGAGGAATTTTCGGAAGAACTTCCGAAGGAATTTCTGGAGCAACTTCCGGAGGAATTCGTTCAGAAACCTTTGAAAAATCTGGCGGAAATTTTGGCCCTTGAAACTAGTTCACGCCGACCCACGCCGCTGACGCAAATCCCCAACGGCATGACGCCGCCACGCTGCCGCCGCTAGCTGAAAATGATCTATCACGCCGCCGCCGGTAAAATTTCAATCGGCGCACAGGTCTTAGTACCTAAGGTGGGGCCCTCCTTAGCCGTGCGGTAAGACGCGCGACTACAAAGCAAAACCATGCTGAGGGTGGCTGGGTTCGATTCCCGGTGCCGGTCTAGGCAATTTTCGAATAGGAAATTGTCTCGACTTCCCTGGGCATATACGAATGCAAAAATGGTAACTTGGCTTAGAAACCTCGCAGTTAATAACTGTGGAAGTGCTTAATGAACACTAAGCTGCGAGGCGGCTCGGTCCCAGTGTGGGGATGTAATGCCAATAAGAATAAGAAGAAGAAGAAGAAGAAGAAGAAGAAGAAGGTCTAAGTACCATCACCTTGCCGTAACCCTTTGCGCATTTCTAAGGGACTCGAGAATGCCCCGAAAACTCGAACTACGCATATCACCCGATCCATCGTCGCCTTGATTAACCGAATCAGTTTATCCGGAAATCCGTTTTCGTGCATTAGCTGCCATAGCTGGTCCCGATCGAGTGTATCATATGCAGCTTTGAAGTCAATAAATAGATGATGTGTGGGCACGTTATATTCGCGGCATTTCTGCAATACCTGACGTATGGCGAACACCTGATCTGTGGTAGCGTTCACCCATAAATCTCGCCTGGTACTGACCCACGAACTCAGCTCCCCTGGTAGTTGGTCAACTCCAGGTGCTTTGTTGTTTTTCAGCCGGCCTGGATTTCCTGGAAATTCGGAGCAGAAAGTCGTATGTCCTGCGCGCGTGTTCCTAGGTTCATTACAATACCGCCATCGTTGTCTGCCACATCGTCAGTCAGGTGCTCGCCACCTTTGGATCACATCACGCTCATTCGTAAGAAGGTTCCCGTTTTCCTTACACATATCGGGCTGTGGCACGTGGCCCGATATGTGTGAGGTTTAACTTCTCATTGAATTTTCGTACGTTGTTAGCGCGGTACAATTGCTCCCTCTCTTCACGATCTCGATCTTCCTGCTGGCGATTCTTCGTCCGAAAAATCGAATTTTGTCTATTACGCGCCCGTTTGTATCTTGCCTCGTTCACCCTCGTGCGGTGTTGCAGCAATCTCGCCCATGCTGCATTCTTCTCCTCAACTAACTGCTCACATACCAGTCGTTTCTCTGATCCGGAGCCACCGTGCCTAGTGCAGCGGTTGCGGTGCTTCCAATGGCGGATCGAATATCTCTCCAGCCATCTTCAAGAGATGCTGCGCCTAGCTGCTCTTCCGTTGGGAGTGCCACTTCCAGCTGCTGCGCATAGTCTTGGGCTAGTCTACCGTCTTGTAGCCGCCCAATGTTTAGCCGCGGCGGATGACTCCAACGCGTGTTGTACATCGTCGAGAGTTTTGAGCGCAGACATACTGCAACGAGGTAGTGATCGGATTCAATAATCTTGCTGCGGTAAGTGATGTCGTTCGTAATGTCGGAGAAGAATATACCGTCGATTGGAACGTTGTCGATTTTGTTTTCCGTTTCTTGATAAGGTGATTTCCAAGTGGCCCTGTGGATATTCTTGCGGGGGAAGAAAGTGCTTCGGACTACCATTCCGCGGGAGGCTGCAAAGTTGATGCATTATTGGCCATTGTCGCCCGATACGGTATGTAGACTATCCGGTTCGATAACCGGTCTATATACATTTCCTCCCTGCCAACCTGAGTGTACATGTCGCCGATGACGATTTTGATGTCCCGCAGTGGGCATCCATCGTATGTCTGCTGCAGCTGTGCATAGTACGTTTCTTTCACGTCGTGGGATCTCCCTTCGTGTGGGCAGTGCACGTTGATGATGCTATAGTTGAAGAAACGACCTTTTATCCTCAAGTTGCACATCCTTGCGTTAATTGGTTGCGATACAATCACGCGTTGGTGCATCTTACCCAGCACTATGAAGCCGGTTCCCAGCTTGTTGGTGATGCCACAGCTTTGGTATGAGGGTAGCCACTCGATGCCCGCTTTTCCACACTTTCTGTCCTGTCCAGCAGGTTTCCTCCAGCGTTACGACGTCGAAGTTGCGGGGATGAAATTTATCGTAGATTATCCTGTCGCAACCTGCGAAGCTTAGCGACTTGCAGTTCCATGTTCCAAATTTCCAATCGTAATCCTTTATTCGTCGCCTAGGTCTTTGCCGATTATATCGAGTCGTATTATCTCTTATATTGTTCGTAATTATTGGTTTTCCGGGCGGCTTATTGGGCCTGCGCAAACCTCCTGTCTCGTCGGAGGGCCGTCGTGTCAGCGGTCAGGTCTGTTTTGTGTCCCACCTGACACCAGGCTTGTGCGCTTTGAGCGGCACACGATTCGATCATGTTTATATTATTGTTTGTATTTCGTCAAACTCCTGTATGGGTGGGGTGGTTCCATAAGCAGAGACACTCATGCGAATGGATTGAGAATCTCCTTCCAGAAGAAAGTTCGTACACACAATAAAACAAACTAGCCCTCGTTCCCCAGATTGACCATCTATTGGGGGAGAAGAGCCTGCTCTTTATCCACGAAATGTTAACAATAGGAAGTTGGCAATCCCACTCTACCTTTCCAAATCGCTTCAATCGGGTGCCCTGATGGATACACGCAAAAAAAACCGTTCATGAATTCGTGAACTGGTGTATTTTTTCGGGAACAACAGTCACGGATTTGGGAATACTGTCACGTTTTCTGGAACGTTCTGGAAAACGTGACTGGTGCTCCCGAATCCATGAATTAAATCACGGTGTATTTTTGCTGGTTCACGAATTCGGGAACGCTTTTTTTTGACGTGTATTTATACATATATAATTATATAGTTTTTAGGTAATTTGAGATAATTTTCAATGGAATTTTCTCACCAAATTTCAATTCGTCTATCCTCAATGTGCAAGATCCTTTCTTCAACAGGTTATTTCGATATGAACGATTTTGAAATTTGGTTAAATATGCCAAAAATACTCTTGGTGGAGTTCCTAAAAGAATTTCTGGAGGAAACTAGGTTTTTTCTTCAAATTCCTACAGGCATTACTTGGGAAACTTCTGCTATGGGAAACTCAATCCTATGACAATTTAGCATTGAGCGATTTGCACAAATTCGTATTTGATACAAACATAGCCTTTTGTGAGAGAATAGCATTACTTTCATCCGTTACCACAGATATTGATTTGGGACGAATCACCATCTCTTAGATGGAAGCAAGGCACTCTCCAACAGGTGAGATCTGCCCTGACCACGTCACGTCTCCGTAAGCAAGTTTCTTTGAAAATTATTGACCTATCTCTTTTGAATTTAATATGAATTCAATTCGAGAATAAAGACAGAGTATGAGGAAAATAAGAAAATTACAAACAGTCGATTTAATTTTTTGACGTTGATAGATTTTGAATTTCAATGACAGTCAATTGACAGTCGTTTTCCTTCATTGAAATGCGATATCTCATATCTTGAGATCTGGTAATTCTCCACCCATAGACCACGGCTAATATGAAAATTTTCAGAATCCGAATAACAAGCTTTTAGTTATCAACACATCTATTCCACAATTGCACGGCACATTACACTGTCGAACGCTAAACTTTCCTCTGGCAGGGAAAGTTTTGTCGCCGCGCTTAAACAATGGAACGGAATTAATTAACTTTTCCTCAAACTAATTGTGTCGACGAAAACGTTTCCATTCAACTGCTGCCGTTGCAGATTACTCGAATTAATTACATTTCAATCTCTCACGCTTCGCGACGACGCTGCGACACAGAATCTGACAGCGCCAGCGACATCGCGAGATGGCTTTATTCCATTCTCATTTAAATATGTAGGTGACAGGCGAAGAACCAGTGAACAACAACGGTATGGGACACATTTTACACGCAACAGACAGTCGTATAACAGGCTGTTAATAAAGTTATGATAATAATTATATTTCCATTTGGAAATTAACATTTTCTCAGCGAATAACAAGGGGTAAGACACTCTGATTTTTCCTGTAGTCAAAGGAGACTCGATGGCAACAGCATGAGCAGGTTTCTGCTTTGGTTTGATACATGCTTAGAAATACGGTTTACATACTTTTGAATCTCAAGTCTATGTTTTTTGTGCAATAAATAAAGTGTCATACCCCTCGCGAACAGATTTTCCCATGACATTGAATGATGGTAACTCTCAGATGGTAACCATCTGGAAAGAAACGAAAAGTTTACCGCATTGTAATAAGCAGCTAATGGGATTGGAAGTTGATGAAATCAGTAACTTCGACGACACCTAATCGGATAAAGCATCAACACATCTGTTAATCGCCCTCCCCCAAGTTGGTGTGGCAGGTGTATCATGAAAAAGAATGCTCTAGACTAGACGAAATGGGCCATAATTTTTATGTGTTTCTCGAATAATTCATCTGTTTCGGCCTGGTAGAATACAAAATTATTACAGACGTTGTTCACACTGCGGACTAAGGCTGATCAAACAAAGATCGAAATGTAGACAAAGGCGCATGGAGATTGTTAAGCTTTCACGAATAACTACATACATATATCAATAGCAAAGAATTGGAGTACAAATTGTTCTGATTCATATTTATTTCTCCTAATTCTAAGATTTTTCAGCAGTGATTGCAGTTACACTACACATGTACAGGCCGTTATGCTTTGTCAAACCTTTTCACCTTTCTAAAATTTGACATAATTTACGAAAATAATATATGTTCCGAATTAAGTCTTCAACATGTTTGCCGAGTTTTCAGACATTGTAAATTAAAGAATATTGACAACTGAATCTTCCTCAGTAGAAGTAGAAATCCTTTAGGAGCACGACAACATGATCTCATCCCTTCTTGGAGCGACGCAACAGCAGCGACAGCCCGTTTAGCAACTCCTACACCTGAGCGCAGCTCGTAAACAAAAGCTCAAGACGATATGGTCGAGACCAAACCTGTTGCACGTAGCCATACACCTCAGCAGCGGAGAACGTGTGTGGGAACATCGGTTCCTATAAAAGGAGCCATAACACGGAACACCGAAAATAACGAAGACTTGTCCCGGTGCCAAAATGGCTTTTAGGATTTCAGTTTTTCGGCACAATCTTTGTGCAACAACTCCCTCGGTACGAATAGAAACTTTTTGCTCACGTACCATTCAATATACGTTGTCTTATTTATCGACGGCACACAGTCATATACGATGCTGCGGAGGTTATCGTAAAAACTAGAATGTGAGGTCATGGCACCGGGATAAATTTAGACTGATGAGGGACTATTCAATCATGAATTCATTAATTCTACTTTAGCACGGTCTTAGGAAAAAGCAACCAAAACGTGTGCTTGTTTCTTATTTTATGTTAGGAAAATGGATTCTAGATTTTCGATAGCATTGTGGAACTGTAGTCATATATATTCTGCATTAATTTTAATATTTTACATTTTTGCCTTTATATATTTTCTTTTCTTTATTTTTTATGTATAATTATTACATTTACTTTTATACATAATTATTATATTGTTTGCTTTTATTATAATTACATACAGTTATAATGCTTGGGCTCACCTTAGTCTAGCGATTAGATGCGTGACTACAAAGTTCGATTCCAGTTCGGTTTTGACTTCCCTTTAGACCTGTAGACGCTGATTGAAATTTTATCAGCGGCGGCGTGATAGATCATTTTCAACCTGCTGCGGTGGCGGGGCGGCTTCACGCCGTTGATGATCGGCGGCAGCGGCGGCTCGGTGGCGTGGGTCGGCGTGAAATAATTTCATTTAACAAAAAAAATCCGGATTTTCTTCGATAGTTCCTCCAGAAATTTTTCCACGAGTTTTCAAAGAAATTCCTCCATGAAATCCTCCAAAACTTTCTCCTGAAGCTCCTCCAGAAACTCCTCTGAAAGTTCCTCCAGGAATTTCTCCGGAGGTTCTTCCGAGAATTCCTCCGGAGCCTCCTCCAGAGGTTCCTTCAGGAATTCCTCCGTAAGTTTCTCCGAAAGTTCCTCCACGAATTCCTCTAGAAGTTCCTCCATGAATACCTCTGGAATATCCTCCAGGAATTCCTCCGGAAGTCCCTCCAGGAAATCCTCCGGAAGTTCCTCCAGGAATTCCTCCAGAAATCCATCTGGCGGCGGTGGCGTACAGGGCATAAAAGTATAATTGCATTAGCATGATGATGGACGAATGCAAAAATTGTATCTTGGCCTCGAAACCTCACAAGTGATTATGTTGGTGGAGGCTCTTTCGGTATAGTCTATCCATGTAAATAAAAAAAAATCGTAAAAAATGTGGTTCCCGCACAATAAATCGCTCATCGTGATCAGTTAACGCCCGCGGACGACCACTCCGTTTTTTGCTCTGCAAGGTTTTGTGGGGCTAATTCGATCAATCACAGATTTAACCCTTCCGTTACCAACGCCCCTTTTGAAAACAAAAAAAAATCTTTTTGGCTGTAACTTCCCCAATATCCAGCTCCGTGGTACTTATGAGGGTGTCGCTGAGTCGGGGGCCTCTCATTAGGTAAGTACTACATCAACACTTCCTTCCCCTCCAAAGTTACGATGAAGATTGGCGTGACCAGGAGTAGTAATCCTCATGCTTTCGTGATTTTTGTCCTAGATTGAAATCAAGGGTCACATCCATCTTGATTTCTGATAGCAATCTGGATTTCAAAAGAAAAACATGAGTATCACTAGTGTTCATTAGCATTAGCATTATCATTAGCATTGTTACGGTGTAATTCGTAGATTGGACACTAGTGATACTCATGTTTTACTTTTGAGATCCTTATCTAGAATGCTATCAGAAATCAAGAAGGGAAGTGGTCCTTGATTCCAGTCTTAAACAAAAATAACAAAAGCATGAGGATTACTACTCCTGGCCACGCCCATCTTCACCGTAACTAGGGAGAGGAAGGAAGTGTTGATGTAGTACTTACTTAACGAGAGACCACCGACTTAGCGACACCCTCATAAGTACTACGGTGTTGGATAATGAGGAAGGTATTCGTTGGGTCAGGATTTGCCTGCAGCTGGCAATGTAACCGTGGTAGATCTTACCCCGTAACACACCACGTAAAGGTGTCTACCCAGCATTACGGGTAAACATGAGTATCACTAGTGTTCAATCTACGAAGTACACCGTAACTATGCTCTGCTATACTTTATGGATTACTATTATTGGTCACTTCACTTGGTTCCGGAGTTATTCCGGATTTAAAATGGGTGGAAATTCCGAAATTCTAAATAATTTTGGATGCAGAAGTAAACTTGTTTTCGCTGCGTTACAAGACTGCAACAGCCGGAAACTACATGTTCCGTTGAACAATTTCATTTAGAAATTCAAAAGAAAAATCTTGGAAATTCTAAAGAATTTCCTATAGAAATAAAAGTTACAGTGTAAAGTTTAGATTATTTCCAGTTGAAAATCTGAAGAAGAAAAATCCTCATAAATATTGAATGGCAGCCCAAAAATTGTCCATTAAAACAGATGAAATTATCCTTAAACAATTGAAAAATGCTCCTTAAAAAAACTAATCATTTTTCCTTAAATTATTGAACAAATTACCTTGAAATATATAAAATGCTCCGTAAACATTTGAAAAGTGTACCGTAAAAACGAAAAAAATGTACCGTAAACAATTGAAAATGCTCCTTAGAAAATTTTGTAAGCGCAGATTTCGACAATTTCGAGTTCCTCAAGCCGTGGGTGGTTATAAGAGATATTCAAGTTACAAGATAAAAATTGTCGCTGTCGTGGCTGTCCGGAACATCTTTTGCTGGCGAGGATAGGGTGCTAAATGTCAATGAAGGAAAAATACATACAATTTGACAGTTCGGTACCCAACATGTTTCGGACAGCAGAACAAAGGGAACCGAAGCGACAATATTTATCTTGTAACTAAGATATCTTTTGTGGTTATGCAGCGAAATTGATGAATAAACCTATTAGCATTATATGCAATGTGATTTTAATGAAATTCGTATCGTCAAGCATGTTTATGCGATGTGCAGTTGTATGGGACGTCTGTTTGTCTATGAGCAGTCTGGTGCACAATTTCTTCAACAATGCTTTGAATTGCTTGTAGGCTAAGATTACATTTTGTATAAGTTTATGGAGGATTTCATTTTTTTTACGGAGCACTGTTTTTAGTTTAAGGAGCATTTTCTCAGGTTAAGGAGCATTTTTTATTGGTTTAAGGAGTATTTCTTCTTTTTAGGGAGCATTTTCCTTAGTTTTCGGAGCATTTTTCTGTTGTATAGGGTTACCAAGCAAAACAATCAGCTTCATACTCCAGGGGCTATACAATGGTGCATAAGATTCTACTTTATGACAGCCAATTTCAAGGTACTTTTTTAACGATTTCACAATAATTCTTATATCAATATACTGCGCAATTATCATTAGTTAAATAGCAAATCTTTGTTTTTCTAAGGAGCATTTTCAATTATTTACGGTACATTTTTTTCGTTACACTTTTCGGTACACTTTTCAAATGTTTACGGAGCATTTTATATATTCCAAGGTAATTTGTTCAATAATTTGAGGAAAAATGATCACATTTTTTAAGGAGCATTTTTCAATTGTTTAAGGATAATCATGATTGTTTCATGATGCATTTACCATTTTCCCAATATTGAATATGAAATTCCTTTGGAAAACTTATCAGATTTTGCCGGCGAAATTTCAAAAGATTTTCCCGTAATGTTTAAAAAAATTGAACGATAACAATAAAAAAAATGCCATTCCAATTCAAGCCGCCGCCGCACGGGCAACACGGCACACGCAACGACAGTTCGTCGTCTTTCTTCTTCTCCTACTCCAGTATCTTCTGTGGTTTCACCAGGCCACATTTCTGAAGCCTTCTGCAGCCAACTCGGGCCATTCCACCAGAGTTCGTTTTGAATAATGTCTTCGGGTGACAGTCCTCGAGATATGAGGTCGGCAGGATTGTTTATTCCGGATACGTGTCTCCAAATCCATCCATCTGTTATGGATTGGATCTTCGCCACACGGTTGGCAACAAAGGTTGTCCATGTCGTGGGTGGCGCAGCAATCCATCGTAGCACACTTGTTGAATCTGTCCAAAAGTATGATGGAACCGACAGCCTGGTAGAGGTTTGAACCTTCTCATATAATTGGGATAGAAGAAGCGCGCCGCAAAGTTCAAGCCGTGGGATCGACTGACTTCGTAGTGGAGCCACCTTGGATCTGGAGGATAATAGTCGAACCAATATTTTTCCATTCGCGTCTTGACTTCGAAGGTAGATACCGTCAGGTCGCCATTCACCGTGGGTGCACCATTCACCGTGGGGTTCAAAGCAATTTTGATTATGTATAAAAACATATTGAAAAATACTTTATTTCTTTATCAGCACCATTAAAGAAGTTCAAAAGAATCTTCTCCGAGTAATTACTGTGAAATATAACTGTTCCAACAGCTGTTTTGACGTTAGAGTTTGTTAACATCCTGCGGCTGTCTGGTTCCACCTTTGTTTTCAGCCATCAAGTATAATCTACGCTCGTTCAACATCAGTGGAAAAAGTAAATGTTTTATTGTTCTTTACCTCTTAATGTCCATGCAATTGAAGTGTCAGGTTTGTATTTTGATTTTAAATTAAGCCGAAAATGTCGGTCACACTTCATTCTCCACCAAATAAAAATGCACGGCGAATTGATCCCCCAGAAAATAACTGTGTCCATTCATCGGCCATCAAGTACTATGAATGATACCGCCATAATTTTGTACAGGTTGAGCAGAAGCAATGGTTTTACGGGGATGACTTGTTGGTCATAAGAGTTATGTGACGCTAATGAGCATTGATTTCTGCATCTGCAATATAATAATTGTTTTGATTTTTATTTACAATTATTGTTTTGATTGATTATGTCCTTTCTGTGTTACACTAAAACACATAAACTTCACATGTTTATGCTTAACTAAATGAAAAACGCGAATAACATTTTAAAATCAATGTTTTAATTAATATTTTAATTAATTTAAATGAAAAATTCTTATGCACGGTGAATGGGTACCTTCCCACACGGTGAATGGTGCCCTAACACGGCGAAAGGATACCCTAATATATCACTGAAAAATTATCTACATCCATCTATCTTGCCAAAAACCGATAGTTTCTGATTTCCATTCGAATTAAAACAATTATTTAAGGTTCGTGAAGGTGTTCAAGAGTATAATTTTCAATTGAAGTTATTTGGAGAGCTCTAAGATTTGCTAAATTGCCTAAAATGCACGGTGAATGGCGACTTGACGGTACAGCCACCGTACGCCTTCTCAGAAGCGTCTGAGAAACAATGCAGCTCCACCAAAACTGCATTTGGAATAACAGCACAGCGGTCGACACGAATGTTGTTAAGGAGTGGCAGTTTTTCCTGAAAGTTTCGCCAGATCTCACCCACCCTCGAAGGAACTGGTTCGTCCCAGTCCAAGCGATCACCATTCGGGCCTTGCAGTGTCCACAGTTGCTGCATTATGATCTTTGCGGCCACCGTCGTGGCACCAATAAGACCGAGGGGGTCGAAGAGTGTGGCGATGAGCGATAGGATACGACGCTTTGTATGTGGAATGACCGAATCTAGCGGGGGGATCTGGAACTGGAATCGAAGGGTGTCGGTAGCAGGCATCCACGTTAAGCCCAACGTTTTCACGTATTGATCCGGATCTAAATCAACGCCAGAGTTGTCCTGAATAGCCAAATTCTCTGTTGGAATGCCTTTCAAAACTGTGGGATTATTGCAGGACCACTTTCTTAGTTTGAAACCTCCGCTTTCCATGATTTCCGTCAGTTGAGTTCTGAGGGAAATAGCCGTGCTTACGTCGTTCGTACCAGTGATGACATCATCCATATAGACGTCTTCGAGAATTGCTCGTGCTGCGAGCGGATAATGAGATTCTTCATCAGTAGCCAACTGCTGAAGCGTGCGAGTTGCTAGGAAGGGAGCTGGTTTTGTCCCATAAGTCACTGTGTTCAGTTCATAGACCGTAACTTCATCCTGGGGTGTGAATCGGTAGAGTATCGACTGCAAAGGTCGATCCGTTGGCGTAGTTAGGATTTGTCGGAACATTTTCTCTACGTCCGATACGAGGAGAATCTGTTTCGTCCGACTCCGTAGGATAATAGACCTCAAATCTTCCTGCACAACTGGTCCCACCAGAAGTGCATCATTCAACGCTACTCCGGTTGACGTCTTGCACGAAGCATCGAAGACCACTCTAACCTTGGTGGTGGTACTGGCCTCCTTGACCACCGGATGATGGGGTAGATAACACCTTTTGACTGGCTCCTCGGTATCATCTTCGACTTTCCGCATGTGCCCTAACTTCAAGTATTCGTCCATAAATGTGACGTACTGGTTACGCAAATTGGCATCCCTTGCCAGCCTGCGTTCGGTTCCAAGAAGACGTCGGAATGCGATGTCTCGTGACTCGCCCAATTTGGAAAGCACGTCTTCGTTTTTGGGTAGAGGAACAGTGTAGCGACCATCTACACCTCTTCGGACTCCTTTCTGGAACAAATCTTTACACACTTTTTCCTCCGGAGAATGGGAGTTTGGGAATTCCACCTCTTCGCATGACCAGAACCGCTCAATTAGTTTTTCGAGCTTGGATGTGGCTGAGAAATGGCAGCCTATTTGAAGGGATTTGGTAGAAGACGAGCCACCACAAACTACCCAACCGAATACGGATTCAGTAAGGCTTGGTAGCTCTGTTCCGATCGAAATTCTTCGTCCGGTCTCGAAGAACTCGAAGAAAGCCTCGATGCCCAGGACAATATCGACTTTCTTGGATTGAGAAAACGGGAAGTTGTAGGAATGCGGAACATTGGTGTAGAAGGTGGTTGTTCTTACAAGCCACACATCTTCATCCGGTGGATTGCACCGAATTGTAGCTGGTCTTCACTGCTGTCGCTCTGGGTTTAGGTGGAAGCGTATGTTGGCTTAAAGCCTTGGGTTCCGCCTGCCTTGGCGGGAGAGAATCGAGCACCTGGAATCGCTTGCGAAGAAACTCGGTGATGTCTTCTAATGCATCTTGCTCCTTGGAAGCCGCAAACTCCTCCCAAGCACGTCGAGTGTATGGATCCAGCCGGATAACGAGGAGATTTACCAGTAGAAGGTTTTTGTAATCCGCTGGCTGTATGATTTGATCGAGAGTTTGGACGATTCGATCAAATCCTTCCACAAGAGTTCGCAGCTCGGTCATCGATTCCCTGGAGAGTGTTGGAAGCTTGAACAAGGCTTGGACTTGCTTCTTCTTCAGCAACTTGTTATTGTTGTACCGCTTGCACAGAATATCCCAAGCAATCTGGTAATTCGCAGTGGTTATCTTCAAAGAGTCTACCAGACTCTTCGGCTCACCCTGAAGACACCCTTTCAGGTAATGGAACTTCTCTACCTCTGGCAAGTCAGTTCTCCAATGGATCAACGAAGTGAACAAGTCCCGGAAGCTTAACCACTCATCAATTTCACCGTTGAACATTTGGAGGTTTATCTGCGGCAAACGAATATGGTCTGGGTGACCCTGTATCGCTGGATCACGAACGGATTGCTCCAAATCGTAGTAAAGCTCGCTGATTTTCTTTCGCAGTTTGTCGAAATACTTCTCCTCATCTTCAAAATCTTCGTGTGACTTTAGTTCAACTAAAGCCTCACTAAATTTCTCCCACAAATCATCAATTATTTCTAAGCGAACTTCAACTTGTGACGAAGTTGTCTTATCGCTGAACCCTTCGATGAATTTTCCAATGTCGTCGAAGGAAGCCGTTATTTCCTCCAGCTGTAGTTTCTGCTGCTTCAGGGATGAAGCTTTCCTGGTAGTCGGTGCCATGGTGAGACGTCGTTCGATTGGTAGAAGAGAAGATGGTGTAGTATGCCGCGTGTAGTCTTGCTTCGGCGGACATATACTGTCCTATATTACTGACCTGGCAAAATAGGTAACTGTTCTGGTTATCCAACACTCAATCGTAAGGCCCAACGACGTCACATCCAAATCGGTTTAATAACGGCTCAAGTTGCAATTTAGTTCGAAAGAAGAGGAGAAGTTTTGGTGTAATATCCAAATAAACCTTGGCTTCGGCCGGGCATATACTGTTGCAACCTACCTGGAGGAACAACAGCGGCACCAAACCCGTTATCCGAAAATCCAGACCAAAAGCGAGAAAATTTCAGTGATCGTTTCCACGTACTCAGTTCCAAATTTGTTATTTGTGGCGGTATGAAGAGGAAATGTGTGTATGTAATATCCGTAGAAATAGCTTCGGTAGGACATATACCGTAGAACTAACCTGGAGGACTAACAACTCCGCAGAACCATGTCCGAAAGTCGAGAATGCAATTTGGGTTGATAATCGGCGGACTTGCTCTAACGAGCAGATCAATTATCAGGGCTTGCGTGGCAGTAAATGAAGAGGATGCACATAATTTCAAATCAAAATAGTGTATTATCTGTACGCCTAGCCTCGGCAGTACACATACTAAAAGTTCACTCACCCAGAAGGGAGTAGGATGACTCTCCCTCTTTCACTACTGTCCGCAGCACCCGTCCAATGCTCAATTCGGCCTGGCAATGGAAATTCGTTCCAGTTGGTCCACCGATTGTCCACACGAAAGTTCCTGGCTGGCTTGAATCCACGATTCCGTAGTCCTCACTGACGGTTGTCGTTCTCGATCGTCCAGGCAAAAAATCCAGAGACATTCATCGAAGAGTTGGCATTAGTAATATGCAAGTTTATGCTTCGGCTAGACATATACCGAACTAAAGAGTATTTACCTGGAAAAACGGGTACTCCGACCTGTTCGGTGGTCCAACGCCAGCAGAAGGGTCCTACGAGAACGTCCAGCTAACTCCAGTGCAGTCGATTAATCGGTCAAATGCTCCACCAGTATCCAAACGAATTGACTGCAAATGGTTCCAGATTTTGGCAGCAAAATGGTTCCAAGTTTGATGTTTTCAAAGATGTTTTTGGCGCACTAGTCACAAAGGATGCGAATGTCTCCTTTATCTTCGTGAATATCCTTCCACAACAAAACCTTCCTTCAATGGCGATTCCTTTATGTAGCTCCTTGTTCTGATGGCGGGTAATTAATTGTGCTCCGGTTTGATGGAGATTCCTCACGGGCGCGATGGCGATATTCCAGCGCTGCTTGTCCAAGCAACGATGGCGATATCCCTTCCTACTGGTTCCCGGATCCGGTTCGAAGGACCAAAATGTTTGGTAGTCGACCCTTACCTTCCTTCGATCAGTGGAGCAAATTTGGCTGCCGACTCCAACACTGATGGGACTGTTTGGGTGCTGTTGATTACGGGGAAGGCGAAGTGGGGGAAGCATCCAGCTTCCAGCATCCAGCCAGCGAACACATTGGGTCAAATAGTTCCCGTCTCAGAGTCCTTCAGAGACCATTTAATTCCTTGGGTTTTCTTCCCGTCAAACACAGCACAAAACCGTTTACCGAAACACAATCTTGATTACAAGAAACTACATTTATTTGCACTAAAACACGAATCTTCAAACTACATTTATTGGACTACTTTTACGACTAATCTAACACATAACGAAAAAAAGGGGGGTTTGTAATCGGTGATATACCGTCGGCGATTCGGTTGGAACTGAGCTCACTGCTCATCCTCGAGTCATCAGCTGACCTGCGGTCAGCTCATCGGAGCCGTGTAGAGTCTCTCGTAGACTTGCATCGGCTACCTGGATGCGGTGGTTTCGACCAGTTTCCTTCTCTCGTGTAGCTCTCTCAGCATCGTAGGCTTCGACGGTGCAGAATACATATCAGTCCACAGCAGCAGACATCCTATCCAATAATTCGCGGTACGATCGCGGAGCCAACTAGGTAGTCGTGGTTTGTTTTGGTCATCTATCTCTTCATCTGCAATCGTTCAGGTCCTGCGTTCAGATAGATAGCGATCATCACAGCAGCAATAAGCAAGCTACAGTCATAATCGTCTAGGGGATAGTGGTCCAGCATCGTACACTTACTCTTACTCTTACTCTTACTCTTACAATTCACCTCAATTCAAATCAAATGTTATCACCGCCAGTATTCATCCAGGTTTGTTTTTAAATTGACAGTTCCTTGAATGACTAATACAAAAAAATATTGGTGTTAGGTGTATTGTCAGATGACTTGTACAGACCAGTCCACTCTTTCAACAAATAAAATGGACTCCGCATCACAATTACTCCCAGACACTCTAACAAGTTACTAGCAATTATTCTCAAATAATCGAATTTCTTTTTTTTTTTGTTGAACATAAAATAAAACACATTTTCATACAGAACCGGACATTAAACCACTGTGTATATGCAACACGACGCCACGCACAGTCATGCAACGCATTGAAAAACCTCGCATAACATTCAACTGCATCGCACGCAACGAATGAATCTAACGAAGCAAAGATAAACAAAAACAAACTGGGCCGGTCGGTGTTGGTCGCCTGTTGCCGGCCTCTTCAATGGTTTACTGCGCCACGCCGGTCGCTTCACGAATATACCCACTGCGACAACGACGATGATCGGCCACCCAAATATGTATACGCCGGCTCCACCAACAACTCCGTTCACTACAAGATCCAGGCAGCTGCCGACTCACTTCCCAATCTGACCGATCGGCTCAAGTTTGCAGTCTTCAGTTATTTGCAAACAGCGGTCGCGGCAAGACTTGTTTCTCTATCCGTCCCATCTCGTTGCTCGTTTCCGAAACGAAGTTTCCATTGTTGTGCCGTACTCGTTTATTGTTTTCTTTCTTCCGAGAAAATAGTGTCATGCAAGGTGTCGTGAAGTGCTGATCAGTTACAAGTGCGGAAAAAGCAAACAAAATTGAGAGCACCAACAAAAATTGCAAAGTGCAGTGATTTCATAACGAAAAAGCGGTTGTTCATGCTTACAAGGTAGAGTTACTCAACCGCAGAACGACCACAAACAAAATTCAAATTTTTTGGCTTGTCAAAACTCTATTCAGGCGTGACAACGCGGCGACGACAATAACTGTGGTTTAATGTACCGTGAATTTTAATTAAATTAACGAAACTGAAAAAATGCATTGTACATCCAACGCGAAATTATTGATAAATTGCGAAAAACCGAATTTAATGTGAATGGGGATGACTACCACGCCAGCTGGAGGCATCGCTATGATTCAACGGGAGCGGCGACTACGATGACTGTCTGCGACAGGGCGAAGGCGAGGGTGTGACATTCCGTTACGCCTTTTCGTTCGCGCGGAATGCGAAGCGATGTGCCCTTCCCCGTTTACCGGTCAGCCATGTGTTTATTGTTTTTCGCGGAAGAGAACTTCACATGCGAGCAGTTCATTTAATTAATCAGTGATTCTGGCGCGGATTGCTGCTCGATCGACACATGGAAATGAACGAAATTAATTTTCGACCAAGTTTCGTGCTTAATCCCTGTGGGGGGGTGGACCGGAGTTTGGAGTCAATTAAATGCGGATGGCAAGCGGTGTGCAAAGCTTCGAGCGTTAATGGACTCGCACCATGGCGGGGCGGGGAGATTTGTGAATGCACTCATTGTTTTTCCAAATGGGAGCTGAAAGCACCATTCACGTGTGTTTGATAACATAATCAAACCATTTGGCTGTGCATTTACTCCTATTGGGAGTCGATTAAATGGATCGGAAATGAAGGCAGTCAACATTCGTAATTTTAAATTAAATAAAAGGCTTGTTTGTTAACTGATAGGAAGACGGAATATTTTCAACTATTGTTTGAACATTGTTCCCTAAAAAAGCATTTACGCGCAAATGACTTATTAAACACAAACGAGTGATTCTGATTTGAGTTATACATGTATTTGGATAAAAAGACATATTTTTCAGCAGTATTTTTTATTAAATAGCACGCATTTGACCATAACTGCTATGTTATATTTTAACTGTTTTTTTTTTAATAAACTTGAACAAGAACAGCTTGTAAATTAAATTTAATCCTTCTTGTGACGATAATTGAAAATGGTGAAGACTAAGGGACTAATTTGTTTGCAAAAGTTGTTAACAATTCAAAATTCATTATGCATTTAACAAGGCATAAAAACTTCTATAACTCTGAACTGACAAATATTTTTTCCCATAAATAAAGTGTGGTACAAAAACGTCACAAAATGTAATTTCATACGAATTTATATCTCATGCCTCTGGTATATGATTGAGCGGATAAACCTGTGCAACAGAATTATAAGATCGTTTAAGTGGTACAGCCAAATATAAAATACTGGATTTTTAATAGGTTTTCAACATTGTTGTGGCTAGAATGGGAAATGATATGGTCGTTGTCTACTCTAAATGATAGATCTTATTTTTCAACAATACAAGCTTTTCAACTAGTTGCTTCGGGTTTCTTTTTTTTAATTTACCCGAAAGAGTTGTTGATTTCTCTTGCATTTATACAGGAATATCTTCTAAAGTTTCACAAAAAGTTTCTCAAATTTTTAGTGGGTGTTCTTCAATTTTTTTTAATCGTTTAATTTTAACGAGAAATTCCTCTGAACCCAAAATTTTTTGAAACTTTAAAAATTTCACTGAAAAGTTTGATTCTTTCGACCTCAACAGGTTATTTTTCTGAAAAAAGTTCACAACATTGTTAACTGGAATTACCCAAAATATCATATAAAAATTGTTTGCATATTCCACGGAAAACAGTTTAAAAAAATCCTTGGTAAATTGTTCGAAATTCCGTCGACAAACTGCTCTGAATTCCGTTGGAAATTTATTAGAAATTGATCGTAATTGTATAGGTGAATTCCCCCAAGTTTCTCGAAAAAAAAATCCAAATCCCTAAGGTAATTTTCTCGAAATTAGTTTACACACCTTCAGAATTGTAAATAAGATCGTTTAAGTGTAGGGCGGGCGAATAAAATGAATATCTCTTAAGGGCATGATGTGTTTATACGACCGTATCAATACTTCACATTGAGCCACATCCGAGCCTCTTGAAAGAAGGCTTCCGAGCCTCTTGAAAGGAGGCTTCCGAGCCTCTTGAAAGGAGGCATCCGAGCCTCTTGAAAGGAGGCTTCCGAGCCTCTTGAAAGGAGGCTTCCGAGCCTCTTGAAAGGAGGCTTCCGAGCCTCTTGAAAGGAGGCTTCCGAGCCTCTTGAAAGGAGGCTTCTGAGCCTATTGAAAGGGAGGAAAAGGAGCTTCTGAGCCTGTTGAAAGGAGGCTTCCTGAGCTCTTTGAAAGGAGGCTTGAGCTCTTGAAAGGAGGCTTCTGAGCCTCTTGAAAGGAGGCTTGAGCCTCTTGAAAGGAGGCTCTGAGCCTCTTGAAAGGAGGCTTCTGAGCCTCTTGAAAGGAGGCTTCTGAGCCTCTTGAAAGGAGGCTTCTGAGCCTCTTGAAAGGAGGCTCTGAGCCTCTTGAAAGGAGGCTTCTGAGCCTCTTGAAAGGAGGCTTCCTGAGCCTCTTGAAAGGAGGCTTCAGAGCCTCTTGAAAGGAGGCTTCTGAGCCTCTTGAAAGGAGGCTTCTGAGCCTCTTGAAAGGAGGCTTCTGAGCCTCTTGAAAGGAGGCTTCTGAGCCTCTTGAAAGGAGGCTTCTGGAGCTCTTGAAAGGAGGCTCTGAGCCTCTTGAAAGGAGGCCTGAGCTCTCTGAAAGGAGGCTTCTGAGCCTCTTGAAAGGAGGCTTCCGAGCCTCTTGAAAGGAGGCTTCCGAGCCTCTTGAAAGGAGGCTTCCGAGCAGTGATGGGAAACGTCAAAAAATGTCATGAGGTTGTTATTACTAATTTGCTAATAGATTTTCTCAAAAGTAATTCACAATTCGGATTCTTTTTATTAATTGGTCCTACATCTTTGCCTAACAGATCATTGTTCTAAATACACAGTGTGAGGCATGAGAACGAATTTAAAAATGTCACGGAATGTCACGACATTAATGTTATTTGACACTAATTCGGCTCTCACGTCGCCAGTTTCAGATTTAGAGCAATGACCTATTAGAAAAGTTTTAGTATCCTTTGAGTGCTTTATGTTTATATAAAACAAACGATTGTAAGTTACTTGTGGAAAAAGTTATTAACAAATTAGTGCCATGACATCGATATGACATTTCCGTCACTGCTTCCTGAGCTCTTGAAAGGAGGCTCTGAGCCTCTTGAAAGGAGGCTTCCGAGCTTTTGAAAGGAGGCTTCCGAGCCTTTGAAAGGAGGCTTCCTGAGCCTCTTGAAAGGAGGCTTCTGAGCCTCTTGAAAGGAGGCTTCCAGAGCCTCTTGAAAGGAGGCTTGAGCCTCTTGAAAGGAGGCTTGAGCCTCTTGAAGGAGGCTTCCTGAGCCTCTTGAAAGGAGGCTTCCGAGCCTCTTGAAAGGAGGCTTCCGAGCCTCTTGAAAGGAGGCTTCCGAGCCTCTTGAAAGGAGGCTTCCGAAAGGCTCTTGAAAGGAGGCTTCCGAAAGGCTCTTGAAAGGAGGCTTCCGAAAGGCTCTTGAAAGGAGGCTTCCGAAAGGCTCTTGAAAGGAGGCTTCCGAAAGGCTCTTGAAAGGAGGCTTCCGAAAGGCTCTTGAAAGGAGGCTTCCGAAAGGCTCTTGAAAGGAGGCTTCCGAAAGGCTCTTGAAAGGAGGCTTCCGAAAGGCTCTTGAAAGGAGGCTTCCGAGCCTCTTGAAAGGCCTCTTGAAAGCCTCTTGAAGCCTCTTGAAAGCAGGCTTCCGAGCCTCTTGAAAGGAGGCTTCCTAACCTCTTGAAAGGAGGCTTCCGAGCCTCTTGAAAGGAGGCTCTGAGAAGGCTCTGCCTCTTGAAAGGAGGCTTCCTGCCTCTTGAAAGGAGGCTTCCAAGCCTCTTGAAAGGAGGCTTCCAGGCCTCTTGAAAGGAGGCTTCCTGAGCCTCTTGAAAGGACGCTTCCTGAGCCTCTTGAAAGGAGGCTTCTGAGCCTCTTGAAAGGACGCTCCGAGCCTCTTGAAAGGGAGGCTTCCAAGCCTCTTGAAAGGAGGCTCTGAGGCTTCTGAGCCTTTTGAAAGGAGGCTTCTGAGCCTCTTGAAAGGAGGCTTCCTGAGCCTCTTGAAAGGAGGCTTCCTGAGCCTCTTGAAAGGAGGCTTCTGAGCCTCTTGAAAGGGAGGCTTCTGAGCCTCTTGAAAGGAGGCTTCCTGAGCCTCTTGAAAGGAGGCTTCCTGAGCCTCTTGAGGGAGGCTCTGAGCCTCTTGAAAGGAGGCTTCAGAGCTCTGAAAGGAGGCTTCCTGAGCCTCTTGAAAGGAGGCTTCCTGAGCCTCTTGAAAGGAGGCTTCTGAGCCTCTTGAAAGGAGGCTTCCGAGCCTCTTGAAAGGAGGCTTCCTGAGCCTCTTGAAAGGAGGCTTCTGAGCCTCTTGAAAGGAGGCCTGAGCCTCTTGAAAGGAGGCTTCTGAGCCTCTTGAAAGGAGGCTTCCGAGCCTCTTGAAAGGAGGCTCTGAGCCTCTTGAAAGGAGGCTTCCGAGCTCTTGAAAGGAGGCTCTGAGCCTCTTGAAAGGAGGCTCTGAGCTCTTGAAAGGAGGCTTCTGAGCCTCTTGAAAGGAGGCTCTGAGCCTCTTGAAAGGAGGCTTCTGAGCCTCTTGAAAGGAGGCTTCCTGAGCCTCTTGAAAGGAGGCTTCCGAGCCTCTTGAAAGGAGGCTTCCTGAGCCTCTTGAAAGGAGGCTTCCTGAGCCTCTTGAAAGGAGGCTTCTGAGCCTCTTGAAAGGAGGCCTGAGCCTCTTGAAAGGAGGCTCTGAGCCTCTTGAAAGGAGGCTTCCGAGCCTCTTGAAAGAAGGCTTTCGAGCCTCTTGAAAGGAGGCTGCTGAGCCTCTTGAAAGGAGGCTTCCGAGCCTCTTGAAGGGAGGCTTCTGTGCATCTTGAAAGGAGGCTTCTGAGCCTCTTGAAAGGAGGCTTCTGAGCCTCTTGAAAGGAGGCTTTCGAGCCTCTTGAAAGGAGGCTTCGAGGCCTCTTGAAAGGAGGCTTCTGAGCCTCTTGAAAGGAGGCTCTGAGCCTCTTGAAAGGAGGCTTGAGCCTCTTGAAAGGAGGCTTGAGCCTCTTGAAAGGAGGCTTCGAGCCTCTTGAAAGGAGGCTCTGAGCCTCTTGAAAGGAGGCTTCTGAGCCTCTTGAAAGGAGGCTTCCTGAGCCTCTTGAAAGGAGGCTTCTGAGCCTTGAAGGAGGCTTCCAGGCCTCTTGAAAGGAGGCTTGAGCCTCTTGAAAGGAGGCTTCCCGAGCCTCTTGAAAGGAGGCTTCCCGAGCCTCTTGAAAGGCGGCTTCCGAGCCTCTTGAACGGAGGCTTCCAAACCTCTTGAAAGGGGGCTTCCACGCCGCTTGAAAGGGGGCTTCCAAGCCTCTTGAAAGGGGGCTTCCGAGCCTCTTGAAAGGAGGCTCTGAGCCTCTTGAAAGGAGGCTTCTGGAGCCTCTTGAAAGGAGGCTTCCGAGCCTCTTGAAAGGAGGCTCTGAGCCTCTTGAAAGGAGGCTCTGAGCCTCTTGAAAGGAGGCTTCCCGAGCCTCTTGAAAGGAGGCTTCCCGAGCCTCTTGAAAGGAGGCTTCCAGGCTTCCTGAGCTCTTGAAAGGAGGCTCTGAGCCTCTTGAAAGGAGGTTTACGAGCCTCTGGAAAGGTGGCTTCAGTGCCTCTTGAAAGGAGCTTTCCGAGCCTCTTGAAAGGAGGCTTCCCGAGCCTCTTGAAAGGAGGCTTCCCGAGCCTCTTGAAGGAGGCTCTGAGCCTCTTGAAAGGAGGCTTCGAGCCTCTTGAAAGGAGGCTTCTGAGCCTCTTGAAAGGAGGCTTCCCGAGCCTCTTGAAAGGAGGCTTCCGAGCCTCTTGAAAGGAGGCTTCTGAGCCTCTTGAAAGGAGGCTTCTGAGCCTCTTGAAAGGAGGCTTCCTGAGCCTCTTGAAAGGAGGCTTCTGAGCCTCTTGAAAGGAGGCTTCCGAGCCTCTTGAAAGGAGGCTTCTGAGCCTCTTGAAAGGAGGCTTGAGCCTCTTGAAAGGAGGCTCTGAGCCTCTTGAAAGGAGGCTTCTGAGCCTCTTGAAAGGAGGCTTCCAGGCCTCTTGAAAGGAGGCTTGAGCCTCTTTGAAAGGAGGCTCTGAGCCTCTTGAAAGGAGGCTTGAGCTCTGAAAGGAGGCTTCCAGCCTCTTGAAAGGAGGCTCTGAGCTCTTGAAAGGAGGCTTCTGAGCCTCTTGAAAGGAGGCTTCCTGAGCCTCTTGAAAGGAGGCTCTGAGCCTCTTGAAAGGAGGCTTCTGAGCCTCTTGAAAGGAGGCTTCTGAGCCTCTTGAAAGGGAGGCTTCTGAGCCTCTTGAAAGGAGGCTTCCTGAGCCTCTTGAAAGGAGGCTTCCTGAGCCTCTTGAAAGGAGGCTTCCTGAGCCTCTTGAAAGGAGGCTTCTGAGCCTCTTGAAAGGAGGCTCTGAGCCTCTTGAAAGGAGGCTTCCTGAGCCTCTGAAAGGAGGCTTCGAGCCTCTTGAAAGGAGGCTTCTGAGCCTCTTGAAAGGAGGCTTCCGAGCCTCTTGAAAGGAGGCTTCTGAGCCTCTTGAAAGGAGGCTTCTGAGCCTCTTGAAAGGAGGCTTCTGAGCCTCTTGAAAGGAGGCTTCTGAGCCTCTTGAAAGGAGGCTTCCTGAGCCTCTTGAAAGGAGGCTCTGAGCCTCTTGAAAGGAGGCTTCTGAGCCTCTTGAAAGGAGGCTTCCTGAGCCTCTTGAAAGGAGGCCTGAGCCTCTTGAAAGGAGGCTCTGAGCCTCTTGAAAGGAGGCTTCCTGAGCCTCTGAAAGGAGGCTTCTGAGCCTCTTGAAAGGAGGCTCTGAGCCTCTTGAAAGGAGGCTTGAGCCTCTTGAAAGGAGGCTCTGAGCCTTCTGAAAGGAGGCTTCCTGAGCCTCTTGAAAGGAGGCTTCCTGAGCTCTCTTGAAAGGAGGCTTCTGAGCCTCTTGAAAGGAGGCTTCTGAGCCTCTTGTGAAAGGAGGCCTGAGCCTCTTGAAAGGAGGCCTGAGCCTCTTGAAAGGAGGCTTCTGAGCCTCTTGAAAGGAGGCTTCCTGAGCCTCTTGAAAGGAGGCTTCTGAGCCTCTTGAAAGGAGGCTTCCTGAGCCTCTTGAAAGGAGGCTTCTGAGCCTCTTGAAAGGAGGCTTCCTGAGCCTCTTGAAAGGAGGCTTCTGAGTTTCTTGAAAGGAGGCTTGAGCCTCTTGAAAGGAGGCTTCCTGAGCCTCTTGAAAGGAGGCTTCTGAGCCTCTTGAAAGGAGGCTTCCTGAGCCTCTTGAAAGGAGGCTTCCTGAGCCTCTTGAAAGGAGGCCTGAGCCTCTTGAAAGGAGGCTCTGAGCCTCTTGAAAGGAGGCTTCCTGGAGCCTCTTGAAAGGAGGCCTGAGCCTCTTGAAAGGAGGCCTGGAGCCTCTTGAAAGGAGGCTCTGAGCCTCTTGAAAGGAGGCTTCCTGAGCCTCTTGAAAGGAGAGGCTTGAGCCTCTTGAAAGGAGGTGCCTGAGCCTTGAAAGGAGGCCTGAGCCCTCTGGAAAGGAGACTCTGAGCCTCTTGAAAGGAGGCTCTGAGCCTCTTGAAAGGAGGCTTCCAGCCTTCTTGAAAGGAGGCTTCTGAGCCTCTGAAAGGAGGCTCTGAGCCTCTTGAAAGGGAGGCTTCTGAGCCTCTTGAAAGGAGGCTTCCTGAGCCTCTTGAAAGGAGGCTTCCTGAGCCTCTTGAAAGGAGGCTTCCTGAGCCTCTTGAAAGGAGGCTTCTGGAGCTCTTGAAAGGGAGGCTTCTGAGCCTCTTGAAAGGAGGCTCTGAGCCTCTTGAAAGGAGGCTTCTGAGCCTCTTGAAAGGAGGCTTCTGAGCCTCTTGAAAGGAGGCCTGAGCCTCTTGAAAGGAGGCTCTGAGCTCTCTTGAAAGGAGGCTTCTGAGCCTCTTGAAAGGAGGCCTGGAGCCTCTTGAAAGGAGGCTTCCTGAGCCTCTTGAAAGGAGGCTTCTGAGCCTCTTGAAAGGAGGCTTCCTGAGCCTCTTGAAAGGAGGCTTCTGAGCCTCTTGAAAGGAGGCCTGAGCCTCTTGAAAGGAGGCTTCTGAGCCTCTTGAAAGGAGGCTTCCTGAGCCTCTTGAAAGGAGGCTTGAGCCTCTTGAAAGGAGGCTTCCTGAGCCTCTTGAAAGGAGGCTTGAGCCTCTTGAAAGGAGGCCTGAGCCTCTTGAAAGGAGGCTTCCTGAGCCTCTTGAAAGGAGGCTTGAGCCTCTTGAAAGGAGGCTCTGAGCCTCTTGAAAGGAGGCTTGAGCTCTTGAAAGGAGGCTTCTGAGCCTCTTGAAAGGAGGCTCTGAGCCTCTTGAAAGGAGGCTTCTGAGCCTCTTGAAAGGAGGCTTGAGCCTCTTGAAAGGAGGCTTCTGAGCTCTTGAAAGGAGGCTTCTGAGCCTCTTGAAAGGAGGCTTCTGAGCCTCTTGAAAGGAGGCTTCTGAGCCTCTTGAAAGGAGGCTTCTGAGCCTCTTGAAAGGAGGCCTGGAGCCTCTTGAAAGGAGGCTTCCTGAGCCTCTTGAAAGGAGGCTTCTGAGCCTCTTGAAAGGAGGCTTCCGAGCCTCTTGAAAGGAGGCTTCCTGAGCCTCTTGAAAGGAGGCTTCCTGAGCCTCTTGAAACTAGGCTTCTGAGCCTCTTGAAAGGAGGCTCTGAGCCTCTTGAAAGGAGGCTTCCTGAGCCTCTTGAAAGGAGGCTTCTGAGCCTCTTGAAAGGAGGCTTCAAGCCTCTTGAAAGGCGGCGTCCAAGCCTCTTGAAAGGAGGCTTCCTGAGCCTCTTGAAAGGACGCCTGAGCCTCTTGAAAGGACGCTCCTGAGCCTCTTGAAAGGACGCTTCCTGAGCCTCTTGAAAGGACGCTTCCTGAGACTCTTGAAAGGAGGCATCCGAGCCTCTTGAAAGGACGCTTCTGAGACTCTTGAAAGGAGGCATCCGAGCCTCTTGGAAAGGAGGCTTCCTAACCTCTTGAAAGGAGGCTCTGAGAAGGCTTCTGAGCCTCTTGATAGGGGGCTTCTGAGAAGGCTTCTGAGCTTCTTGAAGGGAGGCTTCTGGCCTCTTGAAAGGAGGCTTCCTGAGCTCTTGAAAGGAGGCTTCAGAGCTCTTGAAAGGAGGCTTCGAGCCTCTTGAAAGGAGGCTTCTGAGCCTCTTGAAAGGAGGCTTCTGAGCTCTTGAAAGGAGGCTTCCTGAGCCTCTTGAAAGGAGGCTTCCTGAGCCTCTTGAAAGGAGGCTTCCTGAGCCTCTTGAAAGGGAGGCTTCTGAGCCTCTGAAAGGAGGCCCGAGCCTCTTGAAAGGAGGCTTCCGAGCCTCTTGAAAGGAGGCTTCTGAGCCTCTTGAAAAGAGGCTTCCGAGCCTCTTGAAAGGAGGCTTCCGAGCCTCTTGAAAGGAGGCTTCCGAGCCTCTTGAAAGGAGGCTTCCGAGCCTCTTGAAAGGAGGCTTCCGAGCCTCTTGAAAGGAGGCTTCCGAGCCTCTTGAAAGGAGGCTTCCTGAGCCTCTTGAAAGGAGGCTCTGAGCCTCTTGAAAGGAGGCTCTGAGCCTCTTGAAAGGAGGCTTCCAAGCCTCTTGAAAGGAGGCTTCCAAGCCTCTTGAAAGGAGGCTTCCGAGCCTCTTGAAAGGACGCTTCCGAGCCTCTTGAAAGGACGCTCCCGAGCCTCTTGAAAGGACGCTTCCGAGCCTCTTGTAAGGACGCTTCCGAGACTCTTGAAAGGAGGCATCCGAGCCTCTTGAAAGGAGGCTTCCTAACCTCTTGAAAGGAGGCTTCCGAGAAGGCTTCCGAGCCTCTTGAAAGGGGGCTTCCGAGAAGGCTTCCGAGCCTCTTGAAAGGAGGCTTCCGAGCCTCTTGAAAGGAGGCTTCCGAGCCTCTTGAAAGGAGGCTTCCGAGCCTCTTGAAAGGAGGCTTCCTAACCTCTTGAAAGGCGGTTCCCCTATATATGTCATTGAACCAGAATACTCATTCAATCAGGCAAGGGCATTGGAATACGGTTCAATTTTCTCATCCGGCATTCCAGGTCGGTTTGCTGTACTTCCGTAAACTTCTAACAACTTTTCACCAGCTTTGGTTTTAAAAATACCCATCCTAGTTATTTCATCAGTTGAAATGATTTGTTTTTCAGTGCTCATAAGACTTTCTATCTACGTTTCTCCATTCGAAGGAAGACATTCCGGAATACCTGATGCGTTGATTGGCATACCGCTCGTGGAGGCCGGTTGATGCCCAAGACATTACTGGCGATGACGTATCGATGCGAGTTCTGCTATGGCGGACATGTTGATTGGCTTCTGGCTGCTGTACCAGTAATTCGACATCACTAGTTTCATTTGGATCTTCGTGGCATATCTTCGTTCTCAATTTTTATTTTCTTCAGTACCTCGTCTCGTGTTCAGTCATGTTCGGATTACTGAGAAAAAACATTAGAAGAATATTAGTAGTGTTGCTATGGTAGTTGTTAGAAGTTGCAAATAGAAAAAAAAAAGTGCAAGTACTTGTGGCTGAGTAGAGCCGAGCGGTAATCATCAGAATCTCTGCCTTCCCCATCGGAGTAGGCATTAGGATATATTTGAATTCCACCTTAAAGTTTATTACAGAGCATCTGCCTTTTCAATCAGTACCCATGTTCAAGGATCTCCGCCTTCCCTATAGGAGTCCCAATTTCAGGACCTCCGCCTTCCCTTTCGGAGTCCGAAATATGATTCGCATATTTCATTTAGAAGCTTATTATTATTATTTATCTTTATTAATGAGATTTTCGGCCCTTGGCCGGCTCATCTCGATTTAGAAGGTTTTATTGCCTTTATTTTTTATGATCACCGCCTTCCTCGTCGGAAACTGAATTTAAGGATTTCCGCCTTCTCAATCGGGATCCATATGTTTTAGAATATTTGTCTCTATCTGAATAATAACTTCCCTTATCAGTTCTTTCCGTTAAATCGGAGTCCTTAGATTGTTTATTATTTCAAGGGTTTCTATGATCATTTGCTTATGATAACATAATTATACTTGATTATTTAATTTATTTTCTTGTTTTGGCAAATTAATTTGAATTTATTTATACATATCATTATTCTATCAAGCCACATTTATACGTACCAATTGGCCGTGTAAATTGATTAATTTCGAATATCTAAAACAGTATGGAAATTTTGTTGAAGTTTTGACTATAGGAATTGTGATACTTTTAAATTTCTCATTAACATATGTAATTGGAATCTCGTTAGGCGAAGATGATTGAGCAGTCACAATGTTGTAGGGCGGTTGGTTGTTACAACTTACATTTCGTTTAATTTCACTGCGCAGTATAAACCTCAAAACTAATCCCTTATAGGTACCCGAAACAGCGTTTGAAGGTCACCACTTAGCTGCTGTCAATGAATTTAATCTTCATACCACCAATCATCTCCAAATCTGGACAATCTTCCCTTTTTCGTCCCCGCGAGCTCAGCCTATTGATGGTGTCATTACTACCATTTCAGCCGCAGTTTGTTGCTCCTCTCCACAGATCGATTCAACTAGGTCATCGCACGATCCATTTTTCTATCTCGTATTCGACTGGTTGGTGGTGGAACAGGTCCCGCCAACAGCCAGAGCAAACGGTCGGCGCTGGTGCATTCCCACGCGTCTAATGTCACTTTGTTTCCGCGCCACACGGAGAACGAACGTTTCGACAAAAGTCGCCCCCATCCGACCGAAACAAACTAGTACCGACTACGAGCCTCTTGAAAGAAGGCTTCCGAGAAGGCTTCCGAGCCTCTTGAAAGGAGGCTTCCGAGCCTCTTGAAAGAAGGCTTCCGAGCCTCTTGAAAGGAGACTCTGAGCCTCTTGAAAGGAGGCTTCCTAACCTCTTGAAAGGCGGTTCCCTATATATGTCCTTGAACCAAAAAACACGTTCAATCAGGCAAGGGCATTGGAATACGGTTCCATTTCCTCATCCGGCATTCCAGGTCGGTTTGCTGTACTTCCGTAAACTTCTAACAACTTTTCACCAGCTTTGGTTTTAAAAATACCCATCCTAGTTATTTCATCAGTTGAAATGATTTGTTTTTCAGTGCTCATAAGACTTTCTATCTACGTTTCTCCATTCGAAGGAAGACATTCCGGAATACCTGATGCGTTGATTGGCATACCGCTCGTGGAGGCCGGTTGATGCCCAAGACATTACTGGCGATGACGTATCGATGCGAGTTCTGCTATGGCGGACATGTTGATTGGCTTCTGGCTGCTGTACCAGTAATTCGACATCACTAGTTTCATTCGGATCTTCGTGGCATATCTTCGTTCTCAATTTTCTATTCTCGTTTCGAAAAGCTTTTATTTTCTCGTGTTCAGTCATGTTCGAATTACTGAGAAAAAACCATTAGAAGAATATTAGTAGTGTTGCTATGGTAGTTGTTAAAAGTTGCAAATAGAAAAAAAATATGCAAGTACTTATGGCTGTGTAGAGCCGAGCGGTAATTATCAAAATATCCGCCTTCCCCATCGAAGTCTGCATTAGGGTATATTTAAATTCCACATTAAAGTTTTTTACAGGGCATCTGCCTTCTCAATCAGTGCCCATGTTCAAGGATCTCCGCCTTCCCTATTGGAGTCCCAATTTCAGGACCTCCGCCTTCCCTATCGGATTCCGAAATATGATTCGCATATTTCATTTAGAAGCTTATTATTATTATTTATCTTTATTAATGAGATTTTCGGCTCTTGGCCGGCTCATCTCGATTTAGAAGTTTTTTTTGCCTTTATTTTCTATGATCACTGCCTTTCTCGTCGGAAACTGAATTTAAGGATTTCCGCCTTCTCAATCGGGATCCATATGTTAGAATATTTGTCTCTATCTGAATAATAACTTCCCTTGCCAGTACTCTCCGTTTATTCGGAGTCCTTAGTTTGTTTATTATTTCAAGGGTTTCTATGTTCATTTTCTTATGATAACATAGTTATACATTATTATTTAATTTATTTTCTTGTTTTGGCAAATTAAATTGAATTTATTTATACAT
Organism: Armigeres subalbatus; assembly: GCF_024139115.2. Classification (NCBI taxonomy): domain Eukaryota; kingdom Metazoa; phylum Arthropoda; class Insecta; order Diptera; family Culicidae; genus Armigeres; species Armigeres subalbatus. The sequence continues at coordinate 86,437,456 of NC_085139.1, read as the reverse complement.
ATCATTATTCTATCAAGCCACATTTATATGTACCAATTGGCCGTGTAAATTGATTAATTTCGAATATCTAAAACAGTATGGAAATTTTGTTGAAGTTTTGACTATAGGAATTGTGATACTTTTAAATTTCTCATTAACATATGTAATTGGAATCTCGTTAGGCGAAGATGATTGAGCAGTCACAATGTTGTAGGGCGGTTGGTTGTTACAACTTACATTTCGTTTAATTCCACTGCGCAGTATAAACCTCAAAACTAATCCCTAAAACGAAACAGCGTTTGAAGGTCACCACTTAGCTGCTGTCAATGAATTTAATCTTCATACCACCAATCATCTCCAAATCTGGACAATCTTCCCTTTTTCGTCCCCGCGAGCTCAGCCTATTGATGGTGTCATTACTACCATTTCAGCCGCAGTTTGTTGCTCCTCTCCACAGATCGATTCAACTAGGTCATCGCACGATCCATTTTTCTATCTCGTATTCGACTGGTTGGTGGTGGAACAGGTCCCGCCAACAGCCAGAGCAAACGGTCGGCGCTGGTGCATTCCCACGCGTCTAATGTCACTTTGTTTCCGCGCCACACGGAGAACGAACGTTTCGACAAAAGTCGCCCCCATCCGACCGAAACAAACTAGTACCGACTACGTATCCGCGATTGGAAGTTGATACTTTATTGCTTTAGTTCCTATTGCGAGGAACGTGGGCAAAAATCACAGATTAATCCACTTGGCAATGATGCTGAACTTAGGTGATTGATTTTTCGGCTTGATTTACCATGGACCGAATGCACATTTCTACGATTCTTACTCCGTGACTCACCAAAATCAGTAAACTAGCATAATTGTTCAATTGATCGACAGATTCTGTCAAATCTTTTTAATGTTTAAAAAAAATCGTTTTTTAATCATTAATTGCATTCGGAAGCCAGCTATGAAAAAAATCAACTGAATTGAAAATCTCATTGATTTTCATTTCTAAAAAAATCAAAGAAAACATTTATAAATCTCATTGGATCAATTGAATACTGATCGCCATTTCGAATTCAAGTCCGGATAATTCCCAAAAAGAAAACGAAAATGCACATGCACAAATATTTTGTCCATAGAAAATTTACTTTAATGTCGCATTTTTATTTCTATTTCTAATATTATTTAATTTAAGTCGCATTTTTATTTCCAATATTTCATAAAACTTCAGATTTTCTACGGAACTTTTATATTCAACGAAAGGAAAATCTGCAATACTCGGAAAAGCTCAGCTTTTCACCACAATGTCGATAAACAAGAAAGGCAAAATTGACAATTTGCAACAGCTATAAACCCGAAAATGGCCGGCTTCATACCTACGCCATGATCGCCTTCGCCCAACGTCGTCGTCGTCGTTCAAAATGACTCACTGAAAGACCGTTCAGTTGCAAAAAAAAACTTCACATCAGTTGGCGTACCGAGGTTCCACAAACGCACATTTACCGGTCTGTTTGCAACCCGATAGAGTTAAGTGAAATACATATAACGAAGATTCATTGCTGAGCGGTTATTTTTACGATCAACTCAAGGAAGTCGCCGTGAAATCACTTTAAAAGAAGAAGTTTACTTAAACCAGGAGTATCGCTTGCGAATATCATCCGGTGACTACGCGGTGAAGATCGTTTTTCATGATAGGGGAAACGACGAATTTGACGGGTTTCGGTCTATTATGGTCTGGGGCGGAGTTTCTATGACCATTTTTGCTTCATTTGGTTGAATCAATAAATCAAATGGCCAAATCTTAAAAGATTTCAAACCAAAACCCCTGCTAGTAAAAGAACAAAACCTGCCATTGCCGCCATTTCCCCTATTTTATTCCAACACGGCCACTGATCTCGAAAACACGTGCGTGTGTAGGCAAATAATCAATCGCAGTAAGTTCCGGATCACAAATCGTCAATCAGTGTCAGTGCCAAATCCGATCGACAACTCACGTGTAAACGAAACAGCGAGAAGTGCGCCATCAGTCGAAAAGTGGTGCGTGCGGTGGCGAGAGCGAGTGCAGTGCCAGGCAGTGGTGAATCAGCCAGTAGTCAGTGTTTGCGGTGCGGTACCAGAAGAGCCATCATCAAGGTGGAAAAGATCGGGTGACAGAGAACAACTTTTTTTTGTAGCTGGCTGCAACAAGTAAGCGTGCCCCCCGGACCCAATATGGCGACACAAGGCCCGACAACGACGGTGACGGCGATGGCCGGAGCCACCCCCGCCGGTATGACATCAAGGCTTGCACAGATGCAGGTAAGTGGCCTACACAAGACGACGACGACGAGTGTGCTTTGTGCGTGCGTCGTCGCGCGCATTTCCCTGTATGTAAATATTATGGGCTGGAATTGTCAGCCGCTCGCAGAATGCGATATTTTTTAGCTACTTTAAAAGAGGTGTTACTGCATCGGCTAAGGTAAGGTCGATCGAGGTAATTTATGACCTAAAGTATTTTTTTTCTTCGAATTATTCAATAATGGTTGCAGAGTGGATGACATCATTTATTTACCAATGCAAACGCAATCCGAATTGGTTTGACAGCCTTCAGTATTAGATTTTGATTTATACCAGTTGCTTTGGCTTGTACTGCAATGTTTGTCTGAACGACAAAAAAGACTTGGATAATCAAATTAATCATACTGTTGTCAATATCTGACCAACTAATCAAATATTTCACTAAAAGCCAGTTATATCCAATCGAATGGTATATTTCCATAGTCAATGTCAAGTAGTCTAGCAAATTACCTTCGCTTTTAGTTAATTGAACAAATAACATTTTCTTGGTCTTTTGCAAGATTATTGCATTTATGGCAATTACCTTTTTACAAGACTCTATGCTTATAGTGCTCAAGAAGCACTCTCCACAGAGAGTTTCCGATGCCAGCCAAATGCATAAATTTGTATATTATGTGGCAAGTACAATGATATTCCTCCCCCTCTGATATGTTATCTTGGTGCGATGGGTGGGTTCACGCCATTAACACTGAGAAGGCACCTAAAGACGTATCATGTCTTGGTGATATCACATGTTGATTATTTTTGTTTGGTCCCGTGTCACATATCTGGCATTGACGCACTGGTTTAACGCATGTGCGTGTGATCCAATGGACATCCTGTCTTGGAGCTCTGAATAATGGTGGTGCAGTCAGGCAGGGTCCTTTTTCATTATAGATAATGATGTGAAATCTCTTCTTTTCGCAATTCTTTGCTGATCCGTTCCTTGTGACGATGAGATAAGTTGAATTGAAAAATATCATATATTATAATGATGGTATATGAACAATCTTATGACGGCTTCATTCTCGTAAATGTTTACTAATAAATAGGGAATGGGCGTGATGGAGTTTTGCTTCCCCACCGAAAAGTGAATTCTATAGCTGACTAATGACTAATCATTAGTACATCAAAGATAATAACAGTTAGTTTGGAAACGATACTTGTTATAACATAATAATAGTCTTAGACTACACTCTGAAAAATATTATCGTAAGGTTTACGTGAAAACTTACATGGATTTTTTTCACAGCACTTTTCACGTAAATGCTACGGGATGATAATAAATGACAAAACATGTCAAACGTCAACCCATTCCATGGTATGACTAGGTAAATTTTACGTGAAAATCCCCTTTGATTGATTATATTTTCACATAAAGGATAATGGATTTTTGTGTAGATATCATTATGCAATGTATTATGTTTTATCATATGATATTAGGATATTAAGAAGTAAAGAAAGTTTACAAGTTTTTGTTTAAAAGAAAATAAGAACATATTTATTGGAAGAATGTTTTACAATCGATTGGCTAGGGACGAATGGTTGATGCTATTTTGCCTGTTCTTGCATTGGGTGGCACAAACTGAGCTACTACCTATTGTATTGATGCGGATCGATCAAGTCTGAGAATGACTAGTGCGGAGAGACTTGACATGGCTGTTTTTGATGCGGATTTGGCGGATATGAGCAAAGATGCCAGATTTGAAGACATGTCTTCAATTTGAAGACATTTGAATCTAAGCATATGCGGTATTTCGAAAAATTTCGTTTCAGGTGGTTCGAAACGAAATTCCGCGGAATTTGAGCATGGCGAAATCTGATTTCTTCATTTCGTTTCGATTCGTAAAATTACAAAAATTTCGCAAGAAAAACCCAGCTTTTCACGAAATTGAACGGAATTCCGCGGAATTTCGAAACAAATTTAAACTTAAACCATACTTCATATTAGCAAAAATTTTGGCTGCGCCGCTGAACTAAATCATAAAACTATTTTCAAAACTTTATGTTATACATTTTTTCTATTAACGCTTATTTATTCTTCTTCAATGGTTCTACATTCCAACTGGAACTTTTGTCTTGTTCGAAAAATTGCCGGACAACGGCATAACAGATGCTCCGAGTATTCTTTTTCTATATCACAGAAGCGACATAGATCATTTTGAAGTTTACCTTTAAGTTTCAAAAGATATCGACCCGTATAAGTGCTTACACACTTAAATCATTTCACAGATTTCGGTGAATTTTGCTTCAATTCACCGAAATCTCAACAGCAGATTTGTTTGGTAATTATTTCACCGATTTTCTGCGGTATTTTCCTTTGTTCAACTGTCAAAACCACCAAAAAATCTGTAAAATTTTTACCGAACAGTTCTGCTGTTGAGATTTCGGTGAAATATCACAGAAATCTGCAATTTATTTAAAGTGTGTAGGTCTTTTTTAGATAATTCTAAGATGTTGCGAGTTATGGAAACATTTGGAGTGATAAAGCGGTTTGATTGCCTGGCATTAGTTGCGTTCCTAAAATTGGTTTCTATTTTCATAGATTCCCATATCTTCATACGAAGAGAAGAAGTTGGTAAGCTGCAAAAAGGTTCCGGTCCTGTAAACCGACTTGATGATCCGAGTCTCGCCAGCATATCGGCTCTTTCGTTACCATCTATTCCACAGTGTCCTGGAAGACCATTTTTGGAGGGACTGAATGCATTCCCAAACTTGTTTTGAAGTTCATGTTGCCGACTTTAATGCATTTAAAGCTGCTTGGCTGTCGGACATCTTCTTCTATCTATCTTCTTCTTCTATATATATAAAAACCAATCTATGTATGTATGTTCGCTAACTACTTCTGAACCACTAGGCCGAATCCACCCAAATTTGGTACACACGTTCTCTATCCTCAGGGAAGTTAACAAAGGGGTGGAGGGTCATTTAGGAAAGGGGAGGGGTTTTGTTTAGAAAACGAACAATTATGTGTAACTTTCATCTCCCAGGACCGATTTCAACCAAATTTTGTACACATATTCACTATAAGGAAACAATCATATGAGAGATTTTGGGAAAGGGGAGGGTCTGGAGGGAGGGTATTGTTCAGAAAACGGGTAATTTAGAGTAAATTCTGAACCCCTGCACCGATTTCAACCAAATTTGATACACATTCTCTACCCTAAAGAAAAGATAACAAATGGGGTGGGGCGGTCATTGTAAAAAGAGGGAGGGTATGGGGAGGGGTTGTCTTTATAAAACGAGCAATTCAGTGTTACTCCCAACTTCCAGTACCCATATCAACCAAATATTGTACACATATTCACTAAGAGAAGTCGATCACATGGAAGTGTAATTTGGGAAAGAGGGGAGGGTCTGGGGGAGGGTATTGTTCAGAAAACAGGCAATTCAGTGTTTCTTTTGAACCCCTGGACCGCTTTCATCCAAATTTGGTACACATTCTCTATCCTAAGGAGAAAATAACAAAGGGGTGGGATGATCATTGGGAAAAGGGGAGGGTAAGGGGAAGGGTTGTCTTTAGAAAAGAGCAATTCAGTGTAACACCCAACTCCCAGTACCAATTTCAGCCAAATTTGGTGCACACATTTTCTATTCTAAGGAGAAGATAACAAAGAAGGTGGGAGGGTCATTTTGGAAAAGGGAAAGTTATGGGGAAGGGGTTGTCTTTAAAAATGAGCAATTCAGTGTAACTCCCAGGATAAATTCCAACCAGATTTGGTACACTTATTCTCTATTTTTGGAAGATGTTTATTGAAAAGGTAGGGCCAAACAAAGATATAAAAATATATTGATACAAAGGTTCAATTCTATGAGCGGTAGATCTACCTCTGTGGGTTTCGTGCTACAGCATTGGACATTTTAATTCTATAATTTACTTTTCAGTCCCTAGCAAAGCCGGATACATATAGCTATTAGCTATCTATATATCTCGGATACTTATTCAACGTATGTGACGTATGTGATTTTGTAAACAAAAATTTAAACGTTGATTTCTGCAATCTGATAGCACTCCCACGCAAACTATCGCCACATACAGGTAGGGGAGGTTTCGGCTACATGTTCGTTGTATTGGTTTGCGTGGAGTGTCATCATATTTGACAAATCGACGTATGCATCTTTGTTTACAAAATCACATACGTCGTTTTGAATAAGTTGCCGAGATATATAAAACTCAATGTTTGTATGTTTGTGTGTGTGCTCCAGCCTAACTTCTGAACCCATTATTGTATTGTTTAGTTATCGATCAATTCAACCATTTATCGAAATCATGGTTTGCCCAACGTAAAAAGCAATGATTAATGTGTTTCCTTCTGGATGGTGAATGTGATCCCTTCTTTAAAAATAGACGTTTGCTCGGAATAAGGCATCGGTGGATGTTTGTCCTTCTTTAGAAATAGACGTTTGCCCGGAATATGGCGATTATGGGTTCGCTCCCTTTTCCAAAATCAGTCAATGTTTTCAAATGAAATCTGCCTTCTTTCAATCAAATAATGAAGTATCAATAAAAAATCACACATATCCTGTTTACCAATTAGTTTATTCATTTTCCGATTTGTAAAAAAAAACTGCGAATCAAACTGGAAACTCCGAGCAAGACCGGGTACATACAGCTAGTTATGCATATATTTGAGTGTCTGTAGTACCTACGCAAACATATTACAGAACACTCTAGAATTGCGTGAACGTCCGCTTGGAATACGGATGGCCAACTGCCCATGGGAATCGATATGTCTATCCCAGGGCCAGTAACTCCTGCTCCCACTTAGTTGTTCAATTTTGAACCGTCAGTATAAAACGTAATTGATCCTGAACGAAGTGTTGGTCCTCCGGTTGAATGTTTTGCGCCCAGGATCAATTACAGTCTATTGAAATTGTACTTTTTCTTCATCCAGTTTTCATTGTTTATTACTAGGGAGTTTAAACTGAAGTTTTTTTTAGAATGCTAAGATGACCCTTAAGGTCACCTCCTAAGAGGTTTTCGGATCTTCTGATCCTCAAGGCAATCTTTTGAGCTTCTTATTGTACAATTTGATGCAGAGGAAGCATGTACAGTAAAGCATTTAGTGCACTCGATGGTGTACTGCTCATTGCACCTGTAATTGAGATAGTCGCTAATCGTTGAAGTTTTTCGAGTTTCATCTGAACGATCTTCTCTTTCGTCTTTGGTCACCAGTCCAACGAACCATAGGTAATTCTTGGTTTTACTATAGCTGAATATATCCAACGGATAATTTTCGGCTTAAGTCCCCATTGCCTACCAAAAACTCGTTTTCTGATCCATAGAGCATTTGTCGCTTTATTAATGACGTGTTCTAAATGCATGTTCCAGTTAAGTTTGGTATCAAGAACTACGCCAAGAAATTTGACTGTATTCGAAAGTTCCAATCGTGTACCTTTCAATATCATGTTGTTCAGTGAGAATTTCCTCCTACGCGGAAGGGCACAATTCAATTACTGATATAAAACTGAACTGATTGATCAGATTCGGAAGAACACGCTCCATGTATTGCTTTGAAAGCGGCACAAATGCTGAAGTATTGCCTTATTGCCAATTGTATATAAACGGGAGCGAGGTGATTTACCACAGACTACTTCTTCTCTTATTATAACTCTATTTATCGCAAAACAGTTATTTGACTTTGAAAAGTAAAATCGAAAATCCGTACATAATATAAAACCAATTTAATAAAAATTCCGCGGAAAAAAATAAAATTTCGTTTCGTTTCGAAAAATTTCGAATTAAATGGACCCTGATTTCGTATCGTTTCGAAGACTCGAAAGTAAATCTATATTTCGTTTCGTTTCGTTCCGAATCAACAAAGACATTTTAAATTTCGTTTCGTTTCGTTTCGTTAGGAAAAGTGTGTTATCGCATACCCTTATTTGAATCTCTGTGAAGACATTTATTTCGTGAAGACATTTTGAAGACTTTTAAAAACATTTGAAGACTTATCTACTTATTTGAAGACAATCAATAAGCCAACGAGAGAAAATATTGAATTTTTGAATTTTGAATTTAATTTGAATGTGAATTTTTAAAAGAATTTCCGATGAAAATTATGAGGAATTTCCTGTCTATATTCAAGAGAATTGAAATTGTAAATTCAGTACAAAATTTATATTTAATAATTTCCGTAAAAAAACATAAAGAAAATCCTCCAAAATTTAAATGGAAAATTCATCTTGATTTCCACAATTCCCACCATAAATCCCTTTTAATTTCCACAAGAAAATTGTCTCAATTAATTTTCAATTAAAATTCTTACAAATGTCAATAAGAAATTGAAATTATGCTGGTGTTAAATGTGTATTTCTCATAATTTTCAAGGTAAATTTCTACGGGAAAATCTACCTAAAAGAAATTCAAAGGAAACTTACTACATACTTTTGTTAATTTTTTCCTTGAATTCCTTTGATTATTCTTCTAGAAATATTTTTGGACATTATTCCAGTATTTACTACGCGAATTCCTCTATGAATTTCTTCAAAAAATCGTCCTGGCATTCTTTCTGTAATCCCTCCAAGATATTGTCCGAAAGTTTCAGGGATTTTTCCAAAAAATCCTCCAGGACCTCATTTGGAAGAAGTTCCAGAAGTTTCTCCAGAACTCCTTCAGTAGTTCCTTCACGAATTCCTCCAGTAGTTCTTCCAGGATTTTTTCCGAAGGTTTTCCCGGGATTGCGGCGGAAGCTCCACAAGGGATCCCTCCGGAAGTTCTTCCTCTGGAAGATCTTTTAAGAAAGTTGCCGAATGACTCTCCAAGAATGCCTCCGTAAGTATACTATGAAATTTATCTGGTATTTCCTCCAGGATCGCATTCGGAAATTTCTGCAGCAATACATCAGGAAGCTCCTCCAAGAATTCATCCAGAACTACCTTCAAGAATTTCTCCAGAAGTTTCTTCAGGAATTCCACCGGAAATTGCTTCAGTAATTCCTCAGAAATATCTTTCAAAAATCCATCAGGTATTCCTCCAGAAAAAAACATCCGGAATTCATCCTGGAGTTCCTCCAAGAATTCCTCCGGAACTTCCTTCTGAACTTTTTCCGGAAGTTTCTTCAGTAAATCCTTTGGGTGTTCCAACAGGAATTCCTCGGGAAATCGGGAAAGAAGCTCCATCCAAAAGAAGTTATAAGAAGCTCCATCAGAAATTTATCCGGAAGTTGATCTAGAAATTTTACCGGAAGTTCCTTCAGAAAATTCTCTGGATGTTTCTTCAAGTATTTCACAGTAAATTTTGAATCCCAACAGGATATTCTTTAAAAAGAAATTTGAAAGAATTCCACGTGAAAATTCAGTTAAAAATTCGCCTCAGTACAATATCCAGGGGAAACTCGTCATAAAAAAGTTAACTAATTTTAAAGAATATTCTCTTGAATTCAACAATTTGTATGTTAAAAAAATAAATATTATTCCACATCAGTAAAACAAGGAGATTATTGAATTTACAAACCTATTGGATTTTGAAATTTCTCGCTAATAATCGTTATTTTAATATTGAAGACATTTGAAGACATTTGCTTCCTGTAATGGCCGCTGGTCATGAGAATTGGCATATACCTGCCGTGTTCTCGACTGCTGCTGTTGGGGTTTCAGCTGCTATCCACTCTCGCCTTCCGCTATTCCGGCTTCTTGTGCATGGTCTCTTAATTAGAAAGGCAAACGTTCCTATTACAAACAACAACTAAATTAATTTAAGTTCAACAATAGGTTGATTGTTTTCTTTCGCTTTAAAATCTTTCACAAATAACGAGTTGAAGAATCAGTTCAGCCATGTTAAATTTTTACTGTAAATTTTCAAACATGAAAATCACGTACAGGCCGGACTCGATTATCCGGAGTTATATTTCTAACCATCTTACAAAAATAGAAATATTATCTTTGTGTATCCGTAACGTATCCAATATGTGCAATACATGATAGTGACTTTCTCGCTTTCCTAAGGGAGCATTCATAAATTACGTAACGCTCAGAGGGGAGGGTGGGTTTCCCGAAGTGTGATAATACATACAAAAATTTGCAATGATTCATACAAAAAGTGTGACATAGGGGGAGGGGGGTTAAAAATCGCCAATTTTTACGTTACGTAATTAATGGATCTTCCCTAAGAGACTGTCACAAATTACGTAATGCTTAAGAAGAAATAAGGAAGTCAGACAAAGCATTTCGATCCGTAAAAAATAAATATTCTATAAGCAACGAAAGGGAGGGTGGGGTAACAAAATAATCTAATTCAACGTTACGGATTTTGTGAAAGAACCCTAAGGGAACGGAAATCAAGAACATTCCAAGACAAAATTTTCAAAACGACTTAGGGGCCGTCCAGAAACCACGTGGTCAGGGGGGGGGGGGGGGGGGTGTTTGCAAAATGACCACGATAAGCCACATGGGGGAAGGGGGGGTGTTGCTCTCGAACCACGTGGTCTTTTTTTATACGAAAAGTTTTTGGTGAATAACAATAGCGGTGTAAAAAATACAAATCATTAAACGCAAAGCGCATCTTAGAACCGATGCCCACGTAGCGTCTTTTCAACTCAGCGTTGAAAAGACGTAGGTGTGCATCGAAAATAACCGGTAACGCAGCGTCGGTCGCAACGTCGATGCGTATCTGCGTTATTTGACCATCTTAGCCTTAGCCCATTTCCATAAAAAAATAAACGAAAAAAACAGGTTGCGATTCAGTCTCAATTTCCACAAAAAAAATTGGAAAGGAAAAATGGGAAAATATAAAGAAAAATCCGCCGCGCCACCCCCTGCAGATGGTTTTGGCATCACGCCGCTGGCACTTTTGCATAAGCGGACTGCAGCTACAATTTTGTAAAAAGTTTATGTTTTTACAATAATCCAAGAAAAACTTCAAAAGAAATTCTTGTGCATATTCAGGAAACATCCAGTAAATAAATTGCCTGCAAAACTTTTACTTTACTTCATGCAATCCTGATAAAGTGCTGGCATTCCGAATGATTTTTGAACAATACTCTGTGAAAAATTTTGCTTGGAAATTTTGCTACAAGTTGTTAATGAAAAAAAAACAAATTAACTCCAGCGTAAATTCCGAAAAAAATTTCAACAATAATAAATTAGCACTTTTGAAAGCAAAAACTGCAATTGTGAAATAAGAATTTTCCATAAAGAAATCAAAATGTTCCACGAAAAAATACAAAATTTTCATGAATAAATCAATATTAGCAATAAACAATTACAAAATTTTTCACAAAATAAATATATATATTTTTTTCTACACATAATCTCTATATAATAAAAATGAGTTGAGATTTCCTTCTTGACGATTTAACTCGCGAACCGGTTGACCGATTCGCAAGATTTTCCCCTAATCGATTCGTTTTGGGATCCGCAATGTTTGTATATACAAAAAGTTAATGAATTTAACGGGGAAATGTAAAAAGTCATTAAAATACAATTTTTGGTCAGCTGTTGAGGAAAAGAAAACAAACGCACAGAAATTGATCTAGAGTATGGTGCTGCAAATAGTTCATTGTGACATTTGCAACACCTGGGCAATGCTGGGTTTCTTTCACATCAATAAAGAGCAATAAAAAATAAGAAAATAAGAAAGAAAAGCAACCAAATTGATAAAATTTTCTATGAACTTCAAACGCTTTTAAAGAAGGGTTAATCTATGAAAAATGCTTGATTTTATTGCTTTTTTATATACCTCGATAGAAAATTTCTTTTTTTTCAATTGATTTTTCATGGAAAGGTTTTAATTATTGGTTAAAAAATATTTATTTTGTTGAAAATTTTGTAATCTTTTTTCTAATATTGATTTTTTTATGGAATGTTTGTATTTTTCCGTGAAACATTTTGATTTCTTTATGGAAAATTCTTCTTTTATGTTTGTAATTTTTGGTTTTAAAAGTGTTAATTTATTTTTGTTTTGTGGAAAATTCTTAATTGTTTATGGAAATTTTGCATTATTTGTAGAAAATTTGATATTTTTGTATTGCTAATTCCATGATTTCTTTATTGGAAATTTCCTAATTGTTATGGAAATTTTTTTAAATTTTTTAGGCTGAGTTTTCATTTCAGTCGATATCGTATCTCAGAACATCGACTCACGGAAGGTCTTGAAAGTAATAAATGAAATCGCATTGGCTCAATGGACCTGCTTGGATGCTTAGCGATGCACGGATACATCGTTCAGGACTTGGTTGATCGGGTCGTTTCAAAACTCCGTAATATCATGTCTTAGGACATTTTGTTTCTTGACATGATTTTGATACTTTCGAGGATATGTACTTCAGAGCAGTTTGGTCTATGACACCCGACAAAAGTACGCCTTTTTAGTTCTTTCTATACTAGTTTTGGCAAGATCGAGTGGAAACCCCTAAATATGTACGTTAAATCCATGTAAAAAAATCGTCCTGAGAGGGTTAAATACCAAAATATAACAATAAATTCTAGAATACCAAAAAGAACCCAAAGATATTAAAGGCTGTAGATTTAAAATGAAAACTTGCATTTTAAGCCAAAACTGTATAATTCAGGCAAAGGAATATTAAGGACATTGTGTTACGGTTCTGATTAGAATCATAGAATCTTGGCATAATGAAGAGAGTTTTGAGATTCTAAATAAAACTTGTATGCCCTTAGAAAAACTTTCAGTTCAGTTCAGATGCTTCGCTGAGGTTAATATATCTTAAGAATTTAACCTACCTCCAGAGCTACGGAATATCCCAAATACTCTTAGGAATCTATAGGGATATTCAGTGGTGAACTTCATAATTATTTTTAAAAAATCACCAATAAAGAAATAAAAAAAAAATAAAAAATATAGGGATATTTTGGAATATTTCTAAACCATTACAAATGTTTATAACATATTCGCGAGTTCACATTTTTTTGTTTCCTCCTGATGCATCGAAGGTGTGCGAGTTCTAGATATACTACTTACCTGATATACATTACAACTTGATAACATAATCAAAATGTTCGAATTCATGAAAATTTATAATTTCCATGCTGGGTTTAGTTTGATTTTAAATCAGTTAAAATTGTCCTTCTTCAAAATTGATCGGATTAACCATATGTTTTAGTTATATAAGGTTTAAAAAAAAATTACTTGAAAAAAACCACGTGGTCAAAGGGGGGGTCTGCCAAATGACCACGATAAGCCACATGGGGGGAGGGGGGGTTGAAAATCTTCAAAAATATGACCACGTGGTTTCTGGATGGCCCCTTATCTGCTTTTGCAAACAAAGATTCAAACGTCGATTTGACGAATCTGGAAGCACTCTCACGCAAACAAACACTACCAATATGTAGGTTAGGGTGGCTCAAATTAGTATGGGAAAAACTTTTTTCAATTTTTTTGATGGGCCGCCCTCTTATTCGGTTCTATTTGATGCCCTGATGCTCTGGACAACATTTCAGCCAAATCGGTCAACGTTTGAGCAGTGCTAGACTCGTTGGAAGTTTATATGGAAAAATGTATGCAGAAACATCCCAAAACAGTGAAATGCAGTTGGACGGCACAACTTACGATGAAGAACTATGTTACTCACTCAGATCTTGAAGAATTTAATACAGAATGCTATGCAGAAAACCGCGAGAAGATTAGAGTTTGCCCGGCTAAGTTATTAGCATTTCTCTGAAGTGGGGTTTGAGCAAATTTCGTTACTTTTACCTTTGAAAAGAAATAAATTCACCAGTACAACACTCCAGTAAAATGCTAATATCTTTGCCTAAAAACTCTAATCTTCTCGCGGTTTTCAGCATAACATTATGTATTAAATTCTACAAGAACTGAATGAGTATCATGGTTCTTGATAGTAAATTGTGACGTCTAACTGCAAATCACTGGTTTTGGATGTTTCTGCATACCTTTTTCCATATAAACATCCAACAAGTTTAGCACCGCCCAAACGTTGACCGATTTAGCTGAAATTTTGTCCAGAGCATCAGGGCATCAAATAGAACCGAATAAGAGGGCGGCCCATCAAAAAAATTGAAAAAGTGTTTTTTGAGCCACCCTAATGTAGGTAAAGGTTTTAGCTACCTGATGATGGCGTTGGTTTGTGTCGAAGTGCTATGAGATTCGTGCAATCGACGTTCGAATCTTTGTTTACAAAAGCAGATAAGTCGTTTTGAAAATTTTGTCTTGATTCATAATTGATCTTTTTATGAATTTCAATTCAAAGAACCGATATTATTTTTAAGTATTCGTATGTACATTCTGAGTACAGCATTGACATTGTGATTCATGCCACCAAATGGTCCTTCGGAATATCCGAAATGGATTCATTAACAAATAACGTAACACAAAATTTGAAGATTTTGGACCTCCATCCTTCCCCTTGTAACGCTTTTTATATGGAAGGTTGAATTGGTTTGTATGAATCGTAACGCACGGCCTGACTCCCTCCCTCTTTTTCCAGCGTAACGTGTAAACAGCCTCAATATTTATATGAAAAAATAACTATTTCTCCAACGGTGGTCCACGTATGGATTAAAACACCAGTTCTATATTCATAGTATAACAACAAATGGCGTTAAAATCCTTGTGTTTAGGAAACATCCGTAAATTCGTTACGTAATTTACGGATGTTTCCTAAACACAAGGATTTTTAGAGGGGAGAGGGTTTCCTGAAGTGTGACAATCCATACACATTCTTTAGATACCTCATACAAAAAGTGTCATAAGAGGGGATTGAAAATGGCCATTTTTGCATTACGTAATAAATGGATCTTACCTAATGATGAAATGAATATTTCCATTTTCAAAAGAATCACTCGGTGGCCAAGGTGATCCATCCATACACAATGTCATGCTTAGAATGTCGGGCAATAACCCGGTGAAAATGGTTCCTGATAGAGATCCGCAGGGGACAAAAAGACTAGGTGCGCAGAGAGCAAGGTGGATCGGTTTGAGGTCCCTTCGTGGACTACTTAGTTGGCGACGTGCTACTACAGGCCGAGTTGAATGTAGATGAATTTTATGTTTGCCTTAGTTTGAATAAATCAAATGAAATAAATTCCGATGTTAGAATGTCAAATAGTGCTATGCGATGAAATTCATTATTTTTTATTTTATTTCATGGATGTTCCGGGAAGGCCACGACATGTATAAGTGCTTAACGATAAAATATAGAAGTTTTGGACCACAGGGTGGTTAGAGGTATGCGCCGTCGCCGCCGAAAGTTTATGGCAATCCCGTTGAAACTCCAGAGGATTTCTCGTGAAAAAAGCTATTTTTCTTGAAAATTGCTCGGAAAATTCCATACAATTTTTCGATGGAAAATCGAAAAAGCTTTTCGCAAAACTAAGAACTTTCATTGGAAATTCTGAAGAATTTCCTTCGATATCTCGGAAATACAATCGACTCTCTACATCTCGATGTTCCATATCTCGATACCTCTCCCTATGACGAGGGTTTTCTCGGTCCCTTCAATCTAAATACATTTGGGCTTTCTACATCTCGATATCTCTCTATCTCAATGTGTTCTGGGCACATTTTGTACAGGATTCTCTCTTTCTCTATGTCGATATATTCAAATTTCTAGGCAATTTTCCTGCCATTCCTCGATCTCTCCTTATATCGATGGTCCCTTAAATATCGAGATGTGGAGAGGCGACTGTACTACCATTGAAATTCTGAGTTAATTTCCTTAAAAATTTGGAAGATCTTTTTGTAGAATTTAAAAGAAAGGAAGACAGAATCACCGTCTTTGACCAGAGGTCGCACAGACTGAATACTTAACACTTAGCATTAGACAACGAACAGGACATTCACACAGCACCCAGTGAACCAGCGGTTTTCCGCTTCACGAAATGTTTTCTCCTTACTATGGCGGGAATCAAACTCACACTCTATGGCTTGCAAATACACTTAGACGACTGACGCCACTAACCACACGGCTACGAACCCACCAATTGCAAATTCCAGAAATTTCCCGGGAAAATTATAAAGAATTTCCTTTGGGAATCTCAAAGAATTATCTGCGGAAATTTCCAAGGATTTTCTGTTGAAATCAAATGTTTTGAGGGAGAAGGGCCGTTTGTTGCTTGGCCGAATATATCTGAAACTCGAATGGCATTTGGCCGAAATAGACGTATGGCCGATAGTGTCGTTCGGCCGAACAGGTTATTTGGCTGAAAAGTCGTCTAATCGAATAGGTCATTTAGCCAAAAAGACCTAGATGGTCGTTTGGCATAAAAGGGCCATTTGGTCGAAATGAACATATGGCCGAAAGTGTTGTTTGCCCGAGCTGCAGAAAAAAATCGTTTGACCAAAAATGTTGCTTTGAAGGACGAGGTGACATAAGGTCGAAAACGGTTTGGCCAAAAATGTTATTTGGCTGAAAGCGACGTACGGGTGAAGATCATACGGCCGAACTGATAATTTGGCCGAAAAAGACGTTTACTCAGACAGCTCTTTTGTTAGAGCATATGGCTTTTCCAGCCAAATGACTAGTTTGGTCGTACCGTCAAACCGTTTTCCACATAATAACCGTAACAAACAAATGGAATTCGGGTAGATAGCTTTCGGCTTAACGTATTATTCGGCCAAGTGGTATTCGACCTTTAAACCTTAAAAAAAATAAGCTGCGTCAACTACACATTAATAAAATGGGACTTGCTTATAAGGCTAAAATAACAAAAGGCCTAAATTCGAAAGGCTACAAAATCATGAGTAACAGGTTTTAATGGCAGAATCCACATTTGACGTTGATAGCACAAACGGAAAGAAACCGAAATCTTCTTGCGACTAAGTGCTTGGTGTTTTTGAGGTTTTATATATCAAATTTTAATTTTTTGCCTGTACAGCACAAGAAATTTGAAGGTAGAAAATGGATCAATACTTTATTTATCGTCTTTGGTTATTCAATATGGTTTTTAACAGTTGCCAAGAATACTCTTATATTTTAATTCTTCATTCTTCTTTTTTCCTTTTTTCTTCTTTATTATTTCTTCATCCTTCTTCTTCTTCTTCTTCTTCTTGGCATTACATCCCCACATTGGGACAGAGCCGCCTCGCAGCTTAGTGTTCATTAAGCACTTCCACAGTTATTAACTGCGAGGTTTCTAAGCCAGATTACCATTTTTGCATTCGTATATCATGAGGCTAGCACGATGATACTTTTATGCCCAAGGAAATCGAGACAATTTCCAATCCGAAAATTGTCTAGACCGTCACCGGGAATCGAACCCAGCCACCCTCAGCATGCTCTTGCTTTGTAGCCGCGCGTCTTACCGCACGGCTAAGGAGGGCTTCTGATTTCTTCATCCATCATCCTTTTTTCTTCTTTCTTTTTCATTCTTCCTATTTCTTTCTTCCATGCTTTATCTTCTTCCTTCTTCCGTTTTCCTTCTTTCTTTTAGCTTTCTTATTATTTCTTTCTTCTTCCCACTTTCTCCTTCCTTTTTGTTTCTTCTTCACTTCCTCTTCTTCTTCTTTTTTATTTCTTCTCCCTTTACCCATCTTCAATCTTCTTTTTTTCTGTTCCTCCTTCCTTCTTATGTCTTCCTTCTATCTTCTCCTTTTTCTTTGCTATTTGTTCATTGTTCCGGCTTCCTTTTCCTCTGTTATCTTCTTCCTTTCTGCCTTCTTCATTCTTCTTTCTCCCTTGTTCCTTGTTAATTCTTCCTTCTTCCTTCTCCCTTTTTCTTTCTCCCTTCTTGCTTCTACCTTCTTCCTTTTGTTCCTTCTTTTTTCCTTTCAATTATCCTATTTCTTCCTCGTTTTTCCTCCTTCTTTCTTTTTAATTCTATCTTCTTCCTTGTCCCTTGTTCCTTAATACTTGTTTCTTTTTTCTTCTTCTATCATCGTGTTTCCTTCTTCCTTTTTTTCTTTCTTTTTCGTGTTTCATTTTCCTTCCTTCTTCCGCCTTCCTTTGAAACCTGCCAGCCTAGCGAGATCCCCTTTTTTAGTAGAAATGGCTTAAGCGCCACTCCCGGAGGAGACCATTTACCTGTTTGGAGGTTGCCTGACCCGATGAGACCCTTCAGGAGAGGGTAATATTTTTCCCAAAGAGATTAGACGGGAAACTAGTAGGCTGATCAGGAAAATTAAATGTTTTAGACCGTAAGGTCTAGCAAATAAAATGATTGGTGTGAACATAGGCGATTTTCGACGGTGTCGAAGCAATATCCACGGTTGTTTATATCACGGGAAGGCTTAATCCAGAACACCTCAAACACGCCACGTCCAAATGGAGAGAATCCTCAATTGGATTAAGGGCCAACCTCCCAGAAAAATGACCAGAAGAAATCTAAAAAGACCGAAACGTGAAAGTAGTCCTACTTCACCTCTTCAAAGTTCTCCCATCCGTTCAAAAACTATCGAGCTACAGTGTACCAAAAAGCTTTTATTGAATTCAGTTCATTGTGTATATTGTATACCACGTTCATTTTAATACTAGGCCTAGCTACAACTTCATTTCCCTCTATACTCTGTCTAACTGCTTCACCTCTATTGACGGTGTATCTAACAGGTGCGGTATTTACGTGTCACGCGCAGTTTCTCCTAAGAACTCCGAAAATGCTCATGCGTCGTTCATCGATGACGCCTCCGGTGCGAAATTGTGAACTGCTCGACTGGGTCCCGTCCCTTCCCGATCCAAAGGTCGTCGGTTCGAATTCGGCCGGAGAAAAAACTTTTTACGAGACCGTGTAGAGAGTGGCACGCCGTCACTCAAGAAAAAGAATGTTGAAACTTGGTTACCGGTTCCGAATCGATCCGGTTGCTGCCGCCCTGACAAGGACGCGGGAAAAACGTACGCTGCCCTCTCCGGTCCACGTGTACCGCCGGGACGTTCTTCGTAGCAGGAAAACGGGGTCGACAGCAGTCACTAACTGTGTGGGTGGTGTGTCGGGCCTTGCAACTTGCCACAATCTACCGAAAATCAAAGATGACTTACGCCGGTCTTGAACACCACACATTGCTCCAAGAACAAACACCATTCTTACCGCTTTAACCGCAAGTCTACGCGAACACCTAACTGCCAGAATACACTACGTATCTTTTCTCTTACTAGCGTACGGCGCGATAGATAAAATCCGCACTGCTCTCGCCTCTTCCGTAGACCAGAACGAAGTGAACTGAAAGTGAAATGATGAAGTTTTGATAACAAAACACAATTTTACTTTGTTGACCAATTATATTCATCACTAGCATACCCTTGGAACTTCGCCTAAAATTGATTTATTTTATTCTCTGCTTCATTTGTATGGGAGCCCCTTTTCCAAAGGAAGGAGGGGTCTCGAACCATCTCAAGAACCTTTCCCGGCCCCAAAAACTCTGGCATACAAATTTTCACGCCGATCGGTTCAGTAGTTTTGGATTCTATAAGGTTCAGACATTATATAGATTGTATATAGATTTTCCGATTGGTAAAAAAAACTGCGAATCAGTACTGTAGTTGTGAACTAAAAGCTAGTTAGTCGGCAAAAATTAGGGGCGTTACCACAAATAGGCATACCACCATAATAGGGGGCGCACACTAAAAAATAACTCCAATACAGGAAAAATTGAAAATGGTTTTCGGACTCCACAGAAAGTGAGAACGTCATAAAGCGCCTTCCATGGCAAAAATGAAATCTACAACCACAAATCATAAATGAAGACCCTTGTACTGAAAGATTGAGCAATACATCAGAGGGTGGGTTGGGGATGTTTTGTAGTTGCCATAATCCTAGGTGCAGGGGCCCATGGAGTGTCAATTGGCACATCAGTATCAATACCAGTGAAGTCCTGGTTATGGCATTCTGGCCGCGAGTTAACGACAAGATATCGCAGTAATAGTAATTGGATTTTGTAATATTGTGAAAGCGAAGGCTGGCAGTCGGACATTCCACTCTTTTAGTAGAGCCGGGTGACCCTGACTTGAATCGGCGAGTGGGCTAATGACTAGCCTGTCTTCCGCCCGTCCGTGGCGAGCCTTGTAGCACGCTGTCTAATCCTGGCACCAAGCTTTTCCTGCGGGGTGGGAGTAGGCTCAGATGCCGTTTCCAAACTTGCGCTGATCATGTAAGTGTAAACCAATGCATGAATACCTTGCATACCGATAGGGCGACTACTCCAGTAGGATTCGACGACAGCCACATGGGGGGCCTAACAATGATGAGTGATTCAAAAATTAATTCTACCTAACGATAATGAGTTATTCAAAAATTAATAATTAATTAATAGACCCAGAGTTTCCCGGCACGCTCCGCAAGTGACTACGGGATGTGGGTGGTCGCCGAGCATCTCGATAATATCATCGAGTTCGCGAGTGCAAGGCAGAACATCAGTAAGGAACTGCAACAGAACCTTCGGATGAACCCGAGTTGCAAGACAAGAACAGGACGCGTTTATCAGGGTGGTGGGAAGAGAGAAGGCCGACAAAGGTGACCAAACTGATGCTTTCTGCTTCCTAGGAAGAGCGACTATGGCCCAAAAGGCGATTGATTTCGCCCTGACGGCCTCATTGGCCGGCCCGAAACAGCAAGGGCAGTAATCCGGCGAAGGCGCTCAGAACAAAGCCAAACGACGTGTGACCATAAAGGCAAAACGTTGTCTGGACGGAACAGATTGGGATACATAGGGCATCGACCCAAGAAGGCGACTTCTCGGCCCAAAAAGGCGAAAGGCGCCTACCAGACGCAAGTCACCGGGCCAGAAGAGGGTACCAGCCGGCCGGTGCCATCGGCACAAGAGACCAAAAATCCATGGCAGCTGGTCAGTAGGGCAAAGCGAAAGTCGAGCGTATCTCGACCTGCAAGAAAGCAAAGGATAAAGACGAGGCCTTGTTGGTGAAAACAGATAAGGAAAAGTACACCGAAGTCCTTAAATCGATGCGGGCGGCAAAAAAGCTTTCGGTGCTAGGTCAGGACGTGCGAAGCGTCAGACGCACCAAGATCGGTGAAATGATCTTGATTCTGAAACGCGGAGCGCAAGCTAGTGGGACGAACTATAGGAAGTTGGCCCAAGAGATCTTGGGTGACGACGTCAATGTGAGGTCGTTGGGGGCGGAAGTGACCCTCCAGTTCAAGTAACTGGACGAGGTTACGAACGCGGATGACGTCGTCTCTGCCATCAGAGAGCAGTGCGGCACAGATGTTCAGTAGACCTCTATACGCCTAAGAGGCGGTACCTTTGGCACGCAGGTAGCCTACCTTAGATCACTCACGGAAGCCAAAAAAAGTCATAGAGAATGGAAGTTGAAGATCAGCTGGTCAGTATACCCAGTAAGCAAACTCCAGCCGCCATCAGTGAACAAGTGCTATTCGTGCTTAGAGTCGGGGCACAAGTCCTACGACTGTATGGACCCAGACCGTAGTAAGCTGTGTCATCGTGCGTTGTGGTGAGGAAGAGCACAAGGCGCAAGAGTGCGATAAGGCACCCAAGTGCCTCATCTACGCCAACAAAAAGCAAGCATGTAACCACGTTTTGGGTGGACCTTCGTGTCCTATCGGAGAGACAAACAAGAAGAAGCCGTGCTAGTAACACAATTGAATTTTAACCACTGTACATCTGTTTAGCAGCTGCTGTGGCAGTCGTCCTCCTGTTCGACCCGTACAACGTTTCTGTCGTCAATTAGGTGACGAACGGATCTAGGATGGCGGCTATTTGCACAACGGGACGGTATCTGGTCCAAGAGGTGGTACACTCTTCGTTGAGGGTGTCGTGATTGATCAACGGTGCTTACCAATACGCTTAAACCTGGTTTAAGCACTAAGCGGAGGGAAAGAAATCGGCCCTAAGACTCATTGGCCAATTTGTAATAGTTTCTGGGTGATCTGCGAAAGTTACATCTGTTCAGGGCCAATTCCAGACCGTTTGGAAATGGCCATATTTCTGCGTATACCTTACGGATTTTCGATCAGCCAGCATTGGTCAGCATACTAGTTCTAGTTTCTGAGGAAAGGATAAAACATGATGGAAGTATACGTCACTTAAAATGACAAGCAGAAGAAAAAATGCATTAACATACCCTCGAAAAACCCGAAACATCTCCGGTGGCCAAAGACCAATCTGAGGTTTTGGATGGGGACAAAATACTAGAAGAGTTTCCAATCCGCCAGTGTGTTGATCGCGTATGCTGCCACAAGAATTGAATCCCCGTAGACTTCTAAGGTCATAGGCGAAGCCGACGATCTTGACATCAGAAGGGAACTTTAGTTTCAGAAGTCCGTCGTACATAATATTCCATAATAATGAGCCTTGCGGTACTACTGCATTAATTGGAACACTTCGTATAATAGTATACGGTTCTAGAAATAGCTTAGAATATATAGAATACCTCGCCTTTTAAATTGGATCGCTATCTCAGCGGTCTGTCTTTACCACGCTGTCAACGTCAAACGTGGACTTATCCTTACGGAACCCGAACTGATTGCTTGCGAGGCCGCCCGTACCCTCTGAGTACGGGGTCAGCCTGTTGAGGATGATCCTCTCCAGCAACTTGCCCGTCATGTTAATTAGACGGTTTCCCGGCTTTCGGTAACAGAACCAACTTCTGCCTTTTTCCATCTATCGGGAAAACTACTACAGTCATGGAGACATCTCTGCATAGATGTTCGCAATGATTGCTGCATTGAGAATGGTGTTCGGAACTCCATAAGGCCCTGGAGCCACTATTTTGGCCTACACGCACCCGAATACTAGAATAGAACGACTAACTCATGTCAAAGACTTGGGCGTAATTTTGGATTTCCAACTAACGTACAAGTTGCACATCTCGTACGTTGTGGGCAAGGCTTCCAAAACCCTGGGCTTTATCTTTCTTTGGCCAAAGAATTTTCTGACATTTACTGTCTGAAGCATCTGTTTTGCTCACTAGTGTGGTCTATAGTGGAGTATTGCTGCGCCCCGTTCGGAATCTCAATGAACGGTGCAGAACAAATTGAGTTCGTGCAACGACGTTTCCTACGATTTGCTCTGCGCAGACTACCGTGGAGAGGTCCATTACGCCAGTCAAGTTATGATATCTGCTATCGGCTTATCGATCCGGAGCTGCTAAGGAATCGCCGTAACATTGCTTGGGCCGTACTGGTTACAGTTGTTTCGCAAGGCCAAATAGTTGTAGCGATATTTTTGAGCAAAATATATCAACGTACAGCCGAGGGCACTTCCAAATAACGCTATGCTAAGAAGGCCATTTCGTCGGACTAACTACAGTATGAACGGTAGTATTGAAAAATTACAGCGGTTATTTATTACGGTATCAACAATCTTCGACTTCAACTTGCCTTATCAGACGCTGCGTCGGAGATTCAAAGAATTTTTCTCATCGCGTCAGGTCATGTTTGAACTCAAATTTTTACTGCAGGCGCCTCCATGCTGGTCACGTTTGGACTCCAATTTGCACTTCAGACGCATCAATGCTGTTTGATAAGTACTTGATCCAATATGAACGCCTCGACAGGTCAAGTTTGGACTCAAATGTTCACTGCAGGCGCCTCCATGCTGGTCACGTTTGGACTCAAATTTTCACTGCAGGCGCCTCTATGCTGTTTGATAAATACTTGATCCACTATGAACGCCTCGACAGGTCACGTTTGGACTCATATTTTCACTGCAGGCGCCTTCGTGCTGATTGATAAATACTTGTATAAACGCCTCGATTATGTTCGAGCTCAAATGTGCACTATAAACGCTTTTTTGATGCGCAGATTGGTATTCAAATATGATTTTTTCATCAAATTCTGTATGTAAACAATTCGTTCATTTGGAATCATCTATAATTTTAATATTCCTCTTTGTGGATCATATCATATCGGGCAACGGAAAGTGCTTCACATCGTCTTGCATAAATTAAGTAAGCTAATGTTATAATATACATGTTACACTGCTCTAGCATTTTAAGAAAATTTAAATTATAATTTTGAAAATAAAAATTAACTCGAAGCAAAATATAAAGCTTGTTAGTCGTCGACTAACCCCGACCTCCCGCAACTACAGCACTGCTGCGAATCAAAGTGGCAATTCCGGGCAAGGGCGGGAACATCCAGCTAGTAAGTAAAAAAATGTGACTGCCAAAACAACTTAAATTATAGAATTCCAATAGATTCTAATATGTTCTCCAATTATTTTAAGTAATCTCGCCGCAAATAATTCCATCTTGATCGCCAAAATATCGCTTGCGGTTTTATTTGTGAGTCATCGGGCGTCCTCGAAAGCCATCGAGCGCTCATATGACAGCGCAAGAAATGGACGTGGCACGCGTGGTTTTGAACTCCACCAATGTCATTCAGCCGCATCTCGCCGTCGTGGTCGTGGCGTTGTCGTCGTTGTAAACACCATCAGTACCCACACTCTGTGGACGGTACGGGCAGCAAGCAGGAATGATTTATGTGTCACATTGGTTAGGACCCGACGATGACACAGAGAACGAGAAACAGCAAACGTGGAGAGGAGAGAGAGCACTTGGCAGCGGCAAAAAGAAGCGTAATTCAATGAACGAATGGCAAAGGATTGTGTCATCACGCTGCTGCTATGGCTCTGCATTGTGCTTTCGCAGCACCGACGATGACGACAAACTTTGACACAATGCTCCTGCTGGCTACTCGCCCGCTGCTTGCCTGCTTTACTGATGATGCGAGTTATTGAGTGAAGTTGTTCGGCTGCACACATGTCGGCATGGGGAAAGCGACCTGGAACGCACGGGTTCCACACGAATACAATTTCTTTTGAAATCAGGAATCCGAATCCTATTGTGTATTACCAGTTCCTGTAAAGGATCTTCTGCTGATGTGCTTGTCGTGCCATCGCAGATAAGCAGCCTAGGTATTTGCATGACTCTTTCTCTAAGCACCAGAAATGTTAACATTGTTCAACTTACTAAAGATTCAGCGGAACCCGTTGAATGTGATGGTTCATAAGTCTGTGCGTATTGAAGTTTTTTGTAATTTCAGTACAAAAAAGCAAAGGATGTTCATTGTGGATCACCCTCCCCCAACGGAGATCGAAGACACCCGGATAGATAGATTGGTTGGATGAGAAGTTTTTTTTTCGGTTTTTATGAGGTGGAATTGATATGAATATCATACTGAAATGGGATGTCACAAACTTTGAGAATTTATCACTTGTTCAGCGGCGGAGAAAACTGCGCCCGACGAGTTTGATGGTTTCTTCTGCCTAGACCTTACCGGGGGCTCGGAGAGACATCGTGTGGTTAAACATGGGTTAAATTTTATTTTTATGTTGATGGTGGGTAATTTATTTTGGTTTTGTTTGTTTTTGGTAATAGAGCAGAATCACTTGGAAAATTGAATTGCTTATCTGATGAAATCAGGATCAGCAAAAGTTGTAGGGCTTAGAGTGTTTTTATTACAATAATGACAATGAAATTTTTTCTAGCGAATATGAAGTTGTGATTGATTGCATATAAGGTGAAGCTCGTGATGAGGAAGCTACCAAAAAGTAATTGAATGTACTTTCGTTTATGAATCAACCCAACAGAGATTTCATTCAAATGTTCACTTGTAATGTTTTCAATTTTGATTCTCGAATAACTTACAAACAGTGATGCTTTCGTGTCTGCTTTTTAACATCGTTTTTGGAGAACGTAATATGAAGAACAGCAACCGAAACGAGTAAGGTACCCCGGGGCAAGTGAAAATACGGGGTCAGTGGGTACTATGGCTGCCGTTAAATAGTTGAACGTTTTTAATGGTAACAATGTTCTAGAGAGATGAAGAAGAATTATCAACGAATTCGCCTGACACAAAAAAAATGGAATCAAAACCATTTGCGGTCTCATACTTATGATATTGTTTAATAATGACTTTAAACTACTGACAAAATCTATTACTTTTATTTTAATTCAATGGATTTCCAACAAAATAGTCGTTTCTAAATTCATCATTGATGTGGAAAGTGAATATTTTGAGCAATTAAATAATTGTGTGACATCAAAAACGATTTAAAACTTTTGATTAAAGCCAAAATCTGCAATTTTCATTTTCCTTTCGTTTTTAACATACATGGGGCAAGTGGGACATATTTGAACAACATTTTCGATAGAGCCATTTTACCTGTTTTTAGATTGTTGTCTAGTGAAAATAACCTCGACACTCATATATCATATGGATCTGAATCATATGCAGTTGATATCGTTGGTTTAGTTGTTGAGAAGTAGTGTACAGTTGATTTACCAAATGAAAATTTTACTTTCTGAGAATTATCTCCCTAATGGAAAAGAGCAATGGTTATAACTATGCAAAATTTTCCGTTTACAGTGCAAACAGTCTATTTATTCTACAATAGATCAACAGGTTTTGTCTTGTTTTTTGTTATTTTTAAACTTTGCATCAGATTAACCGATCTTCAGATAAATAAAATGCTTAATACATAAATTGGCCATTTTGTTCTATTACAAATTTACAACACCGCTTGAATAAAAACGTTCCTTTTGAAGTTTTAATTTATGTAATAATTTGTGTTAAACAGAGAAACATTTATTCGAAAAGTGAACAAAGATTTGCTTATCTCTTCCATCTTACACATTTGGTAAGAAAGTAAACTAATGTAAAGCCAGACAACAGACAATTAAAAAGTAAACTGGCTGTTGTCTTGTTTTTATATCTGCTAACATTGTAATCCCTTTCTTTTGTTGCCAAAAACAAAAGTCTGGCAATCAATAAACCCCCATCCATGATCTGAAATACTACGACCCGGAAATTACATGAACATTATATCTACATTCTTCAAATTAGTTTTATTCGACAGTATAGAGCAGAATAGGTCCCACTTGCCCCGTTTTAAGGGGTAATTGTGTTCCACAGGTAAATTTATTTATGTCACTACCAATATTTTTGTAACTGAATAAATGGCTTACAACACGTCTACACTTCAACAACGGAAGCATATAATAATGTATCCGTGGTTAATGTCCTGAAATACCCTGTTTTCTAAGTATGCGTTAGCGATTTTGCTGAACTAGCGTTTTTTTAGGTCCCACTTGCCCCGGGGTACCTTAGTACAATATCCAAGAAGTTCATTCAGCTACTTGGCTTCACCAACTACCTACATTAATATGATGGCACAACATTGCATTCCATCATACGTACTTTGAACTCCGCAAAACACTCCGATCCAGTAGTTCGCTGCCGTTCTTTAAACCGGTAGTCTTCTACTGAAACGAAACCTGGACGATGCTCGTGGATTAGCATCGCGCATTTGAAATTTTCGAATCAAAAGTGTTTGTGCAGATGGAATACGGTACATGGAAAAGACAAAATTGCAACCACGAGTTGCATCAGCTGTTGGGAGAAACGATCCGGACGACCGCAGTGGGCCTGTTACGACGCCAGATCGTTTGACAATAACCTGTGCTAATGATCTGACGTGCACAAAAAGGCGAGGTGCGTAGTGAGCCAGGTGGATCGATCCGGTGGAAGACGATCCGCGAACCCTACATATAATACGTAATTGGCGTCGTGCTGCTATGAACCGAATAATTAAAGACGACTTTTATGTATTGCAGAGGCCTTCCAGCCTTAGCTTGAGAAAAGAAAGTCAACTGAATATTCGTAGTAAAAGCGTGTTTGAACTGATTTTGAAAATTTTGGTTCTATTAGAGGAGTATTGAAAGTGAATGTTTAGAATTTCCAGTTAGATGAGATTCATTATTTTTTGTAAGCCTGACAACATATATTGAACATAATTCATACTAGTAAAAATCCGGTTCTGTATTATCAATAAATTATCAACTGAGTGACACTATATCTCAACACATGAAAACTACTATCAGTAAATGGATTTCAGCGACATACATAAATAGGAATTTCACGTTCAAGCAAAACGTGATATTCAAAACGATATTGAGTGGAACGCCGGCCTACCTAATGTAGAAGGATGTGTTCCCATCCCAACGTTTCCCACATATATGTCACTTCCCCCAAAAGGAAATTCCGAGTACGGGAACAAAACGCTAAAAAAGGCACACCTCCCAGCTATGGGTCAAGTGCACGTGTGTCAGCACTCTGACCCACCCAATGCCGCTCTCGGTATAGCTCTATTGACACACAATCATACATAGCCGGCAAATTCAGAGGACAGAATTAGAGTGGATCTTAGAACTTTGATGCAGTTGGTAATACAACTCGCTTTCAGTGAAGCTAATTAATATCTAGTCTTGTCAATCACAAAGTAGTATGTTAACATTTTTGGGAAAGATGCAATTTTTAGTCATCAAGCTTACGTTCATAGAAACCAGCATTGAAATCTCATTTACATAATCACATTATGCTAAATAAGCCTAGTTGGGAGGTCAATTATTTTGGAGAATGTGTCAAATATTTCCAAAATTAATCAAAACTGTTATGAAATTCTTTGATCCACTCTATACCTTCGTCTCTTGAATAGCGAATTCTTACAGATAACTAATGTTGGACGTTTCCATTCATCGACTGACAGCTCTATTCGATGGTAACACAGAGCTAAACAAAAATGCTTCGCCCTGATTGGACGTGAAATACGTGCAGGAAATAAACGTGCCACCGACCGTGAAAAATGTACACCTGTATGGCACCGGGTCTGTACCTATGACAGCTTCCTAGAAAAATCGATCATCCCTGCTTTATTCACTAGGTGGACTAGAATAGTCCTCGCCAGTCAGTGCGGGTTGTGACAGAAGTTCATTAGCATGGTGCCACAACCGTTCGACATGAATGTTGACTTTTCAAATGGGGTATCTGTTCAATTATTACGATTATTGCTATCCTATTCGTTGACCGTTGATAATAATAATAATAACAATTGTTGAACGGTGATTTAGGCTTGATTCTTCCAGATCATGTTTATTGATTATTTCTTTATTGCATCTTTAATATCAAATCATTGCATAGATTGTAATTTAAATAAGTGACATTTATCTTATTACACATACATCAATAAAGAATTCGGTAACTCAAAAAATCATGCAGACCGTAGACGAGGCAGCTACTTTGTGATCATTGTAATTAACTTTTTTTATCGATTATATAATATTATTATAATATAAAATATAAAATATATAATATATTATATAAAATATATAATATATTATATATAATATTATTTCCAAGTTCTTGTATGACATACACACGCCCTATTGCTTGCGGTTGCGATAACTTTGCGTATTCATGTCGAATGACTGATCATGAAACATTCTTCATTTTTTTAAGACAGGATCATCTCCTTAGACCAGATATTATTAAGGTGGGAATTGAACCCACACTGTAATCATTTATGTGGTTTACATCTATACAGATAACACTGTATCAACAATTTAACGCCACAATACACGGTTCGAGGTCGCATCTCTCCAGCCTCAAATGCGCCCCACCAAGTCTTTTTGCACCTCGTCTGCCCACCTTGCTCGCTGTGCTCCGCGCCGTCTCGTAGCTGCCTGATCGGAAGCGAATACCATCTTTGCAAGGCTGTTGTCCGGAATTCTTGCAATATGTCCTGCCCATCGTACCCTTCCGGCTTTAGCTACCTTCTGGATTCCGGGGTCTCCGTAGAGCTGGGTGAGCTCGTGCTTCATTCTTCACCGCCACACACCGTCTTCTTGCACGCCGCCAAAGATGGGCCTAAGCACCCGTCTCTCGAATACTTCGAGTGCTTGCAAATTCTCATCGAGCATTGTCCATGTTTCGCGTCCATAGAGGACTACTGGTCTTATTAGCGACTATTAGCGACGATTAGCGTACATAACACATTTGGTGCGGTGGCGAATCTTTTTTGACCGCAGTTTCTTCTGGAGCCCGTAGTAGGCCCGACTTCCACAGATGATGCGCCTCCGTATTTAACGATTAACATTGTTATCAGCCGTTAGCAAGGATCCAAGGTAGACGAATTCCTCGACCACCTCGAAGGTATCCCCGTATATCGTAACACTGCTTCCCAGGCGAGCCCTGTTGCGCTCGGTTCCGCCCACAAGCATGTACTTTGTCTTCGATGCATTCACCACCAGACCAACTTTTGTTGCTTCACGTTCAAGCGAGTGTACACTGTACAGTTCTGCCACCTCTGCAAATGTTTGGCCGACAATGTCCATGTCACCCGCGAAACAAATAATTTGACTAGATCTGTTATAAATCGTACCCCGGCTGTTACACCCGGCTCTCCACATGACACCTTCTAGCGCAATGTTGAACAACAGGCACGAAAGTCCATCACCTTGTCTTAGTCCCCGGCGCGATTCGAACGAACTGGAGTGTTCGCCCGAAATCTTCATACAGTTTTGCACACCATCCACCATTGCTTTGATCAGTCTTCCCAAGGAAGCTGCTCTCGTAAATAATTTTCCATAGCTCTACGCGGTCTATACTACAAATGGTGCGTTGGGACCTGGTATTCACAGCATTTTTGCAGGATTTGCCGTACAGTAAAGATCTGGTCCGTTGTCGAGCGGCTGTCAACGAAGCAGGCTTGATAACTTCCCACGAACTCATTCACCAATGGTGACAGACGACGGTAGATGATCTGGGATATCACTTTGTAGGCGGCATTAAGGATGATCGCTCGAAAGTTCTCACACTCCAGCTTGTCGCCTTTCTTGTAGATGGGGCACATAGCCATTTCCTTCCACTACTCCGGTATCTGTTCAGTTTCCCCGATTATGACTATCAGTTTGTGCAGGCAAGTGGCCGCTTTATTGGTCTTTAGCTGTTGAATCGCATCCTTAACTTCCCTCACGGTGGGGGCTGCACAGTGGCTAAAATCGTGTTTTGAGCGCGTTTAATTAATAGTACCTTTATTATGCAATTTAGAGTAAAGGTGTCTTCGATACATTTTATCAGTAAGTCGACACGCTTCTTTGGAGGCCTTATGATTAATCCCCCTAAAAGTGAGATGAAAAATTTATTTTTTTCCACTTTAAAACATGGAAGGTATATGTCTTCACGAGAGTTGTAGCAAAAGTTCTCCTGAAAAACTTTGTCGAAGACACCAAGTTCGCAATTCCATTACTGATGAAACGTCTCGAAGACACTTTTACGCTAAATTGCATCATAAAGGTACTATTAATTAAACGCGCTCATAACACGATTTTAGCCACTGTGGGCTGGTTTGCTTCTATCGTCCGCTGCCTTGACTTTCACTGCCTGTACTCTCAGCGCCATTCAGATGTTCCTCGTAGTGCTGCTTCCACCTTTCGATCACCACACGTTCGTCCGTCAAGATGCTCCCATCCTTATCCCGGCACATTTCGGCTCGCGGCACGAAGCCTTTGCGGGATGCGTTGAGCTTCTGATAGAACTTGCGTGTATCTTGAGAACGTCACAGCTGTTCCATCTCCTCGCACTCCGCTTCTTCCAGGCGGTGTTTCTTCTCATGAAAAAGGCGGGTCTGCTGTCTCCGCTTCCGTCTATAACGTTCCACGTTCTGCCGGGTACCTTGCTGCAGCGCGACCGCCCGCGCTGCGTCCTTCTCCTCCAGAATCTGTCTGCACTCTTCGTCGAACCAATCGTTCCGTCGACTTCGACCCATATACCCGACGTTGTTCTCCGCTGCGTCGTTAATGGCTGCTTTGACTGTATTCCAGCAGTCCTCAAGAGGGGCCCCATCGAGCTCACCCTCTTCCGGCAACGCTGCCTCGAGATGCTGCGCGTATGCAGTGGCGACATCAGGTTGCTTCAGTCGCTCTAGGTCTTACCGCGGCGGTCGTCGGTACCGAACATTGTTGATGACGGATAGTTTTGGGCGCAGTTTAACCATCACCAGATAGTGGTCAGAGTCGATGTTAGCGCCACGATATGTAACCACACTCTACATCATGCAAACTCGCCTAGACGACTAACTCCGCTGACCGCACGGCCCTGAATCCCATTTCATCTTCTCCATTAACTGCTCATATTCGCTAATTTACCAGTCGCCAAATCAAGTGAAGCAGGTGGAGCGTCCAACAACTAAGGTAGAACCCTTTGACAAAAGAAGTGGCCTCAAGGACAATTCTCACGGAGTCCAGATTCAGTGCTCGCGTTTTCAAGGGCACACCACTCAATACGGAACCAACGTACAACTGTCATTTTTATTATTTCTCCTTTGCTGTGTCGCAGCATGCGTAAAATAATAAAAATGACAGTTGGCGTTGCTTCCGTATTGAGCGATGTGCCCTAGAAAACGCGAGTACTTGCTTTTCAGAATCTTGCACAGATGATCTGGAAGTCTCAAGCGATGCAGGGAATCAGCTATAGCTGCCCAGCTAGCGATATTAAATGCATTCTTTACATCTAGTGTAATCAATGCACAGTACCTGATACCTCTCCTATTTAAACCACGCGCTATCTTAGCCGTTTCCGTTACCGATCGAATTGCTTCGATGGTAGAACGGCCTTTACGGAACCCATACTGGTTGCTTGATAAGTCGCCAGCACCGTATAGTCCGTCAATCTATTCAGGATCACCCTCTCTAACAACTTACCAGTTGTGTCGAGTAGGCAAATTGGTCTGTATGCCGAAGGCTCTCCCGGGGATTTCCCAGGCTTAGGCAATAGCACCAACTTTTGCCGTTTCCAACGATCTGGGAAGTTTCCTTCGTCCAGGCAACGTTGGAGGCAGCTCCTGAACATATCTAGAGTGGCAAGAATCGCGTGCTTAATGACCAGGTTAGGAATAAAGTCCGGCCCTGGTGCCTTATTTAGCTTAAGTGTTCTTGTAACGGCGATAAGCTCATCGTTAGTCACTAGCGGTACCACGTTCACTGACTCGTACGGTGTGGCGGGCCAGTCCAATGAGGCATGCCGGGAACAAACCTTCAACAATCCTGGCTAACATCTGCTGGGATTTCTTAGGAGGTGTGCTGTTGGTCCTAGCCATCACTATCCTGTATGCATCCCCCCATGGAGTATTATTGGCCATCCTACACAGCTCTTCAAAGCAAGCTCTCTTACTACATTGGATTTCGTAGTTCAGAGCTCTGCTCGCTGTTTGGAACACACGGCGTCGTTCTAGCCTGTCCGCTTCGGTTCTAGCATGTCGCAACCTTCTTTTAGCTCTAAGACAGGTTCTGCGAAGATCAGATATCGTGCTCGTCCATCAGTGCACCGGTTTGCGGTTGCCGGTTGGCATAGTCCTCCTGGGCGTTGTCATGTCACATGCTCGTGTCAGGACATCGGATAACTCATCACCACTAAAGCCTAGAGTCCGATTTCCCCACCGTAGTGATTCTTCCAGCAGTTCTGGGTCGAACTGCGAGGTATGCCATCCTAGATCAGCCTTACTGACCCGCCTTGTGGTTCTGTTGGGGATATAGCTGACTAACGTATTTCCCGATAGTCACTAGCAGTATACCCTTCGTGAACCCTCCATTCAGGCTCTACCGTCCATCCCACGCTGTAGAAAGCCACATCGACGCATGAATCGCCATTCAGTCCTCTGAACGTTGACGCTTGGCCCTCTTTCAGCAGGACTACGTTTACTACCGTTAGCGACTCTAGCAGGATATTACCTCTAGCGTTAGTGAATCGAGAGGCCCAATCCACTGCCCAAGCGTTGAAGTCACCTGCTATACCTGCGACAGCCATCGGATACCTGGAATGAGACAACCTGCGTTCCAACATAACCTTTCCGCAACCGAATCGCGGTATCCTGGATTTCAACGCCACACTGATCTCTCAGTGCAGCTACCAGCCCACTGACTTCGATAATTTCGTCCAGGCCTCGGCATTGAATTACCTCTACTGGGCATAGGGCTCTCACCTGAACCGTACCACCCAGCACCTCTTCTGTCAACTTTTTATACGTGGAACTATTCCGCGCAGCATCTCGCTTCAGGACGAGGATCATCTCGCCCTTCTGCGTTCTGCGGATGCAGGTGACATCATCCCCAAGGCCAGTGAGCTTTTTATCGCCCCGCAAAGCCTTTAGAACGTCAGCATAGCTCTTACCATCAGCCTTGAAAATAATTGCTTCGCCTCTGTCCTTTTTGCCATGACCATTGGAAGGTGTGCCCTTTCATCTACGGGCACTCCCCTTCTTGGCCAATGGCGCCTTCGCCTCCTCTACCGCTTTTCGCTCCTTTTTTGCCTTTTTGGGATTCACAACTTCCCTCCAGGGCAGGCCTTCCTCCCGGTGAACTTCGATAGTCCTCGTAGAAGGAGGAACTGATTTCCGTCGTTCCTGCTCTGCCTTCTCCCGACGGATATAATTAGCCTTCTTCTCGTGCAATACCGGCTTGGCGTTAGCTTCCTTCAGGTCGGTTGCCATACTAACCTTACTAAGCTTTGGAGTTGCTTCAGTAACAGCCATGCGTCTGCGGAGTTCTGCAGTCTGGCTTTCTGCCAGCTGAATTTCTTCCGTAAGCACTCGAATCTTCGACTCGGCTTCCTTCCTGGGGTGGCATTGCGCATCTCGATTCGAACGTAATTCTATCGAGTCGAACATGTTTGGCATTACGGCTTTCGATTCGATCTCGAAAACGACTCATCGTTCGAGTATGCTCGAGGAGGTACAAGAATAACGAGATGTTTTGGCATTATGGATACTCGATAGCACACTGGAAAACGACTCAATTCGAATGAAAAACACTCGTCACCTTTAAAGCTTTCGAATGTTGTTCGAGAGTCATTTCTTGCTGAAATCTTTTAATTATATTTGTTATTATTTCTCTACGGGAAGAGAATAAATGTTTCATTATTGTATCTTGAAGGAAAGAATGTCATTGGTATACCTACTTTTCTAGTTTCCAGACAATATGCAATCTCTAATTATCCCAAAATCCGCGTAAAAACGACTTCAACTAAATTTTTTTTAGTTTCTGCAGTTTTCACGTATTTCTTGACGATTTTGATTAATCGCGTGAAAAATCGATGGGGAAAATCTGCATAAAAACGTGTATATTCCAAAATCTACGTTAAGACAGTTGAGTTAAATAAAAATAAGAAGGGTAAAACGCGCAAGAGATAACCCAAGTGCATTTAATTAAAACACATGGATACATCAAAGTAATTTATTATCGAATCCTTCCTTATCTTTAAATAATTTAGCTCAAAATTGAATCTGTGGCATAAATTCGAATAAACATAAAACTTATAGTTTGTGTCGTAACAATATCTCAATTTACAAAACATATCGTATCGGCATAATGTTTTAATCGGTTGCAACTGCTCAATAAATAATATTCCTTTTTATAGTCATTGAGCACAATTTGCTTGTTTATAAATTACCTGCCAATTCATGCCCTGAAGGATGCCTTTCCAACAGGCAACATGCTACACGCAGATGAAATTACTCTTATTCTCTCTGTTTACTCACATTCGCCATGCGCTGAAGGTTGTCTCTCCAGAGGGCGGCATACTAAACACGAAGACAGCTATCTCTTATTCTCTCTGTTTACATTTCGTTTGACAGAACATACTCGATTGAGCTGGTACAGCACCATTCGAAATCTTGTACTGCGACTGAATGAAGTCGAACGAAATACATAATGCCGCAATTTCTTCGAAACGAATGCAGAAACGTACGAATCGAGTGATTCGATTCGAGATGCACAATGCCACCCCTGGTCTCCACCGCTTGGCTCACTGCCAACTCTTTCTCCTCGGTAAGTTAGCGGATCTTTCGTTCCGCCTCCTTACTTGCCTGCAGCAAGGACTTCCACTCCTGCTTTGCCTCTACAATCATGTTACAGAGGGTCAGCACGGACTTCTTAAGGTCCTTGATGTACTTCCCGCCGTTGTCCAGAAAGGACATTATTACGTCCGTTACGCCCAAGATGAATACACCACTACTGCCCATGATCACATAGTTGACGTATAAGCCAAAATGACCAAAACACACTTTTTTGTGGATATGGATTCTTCGTACGATTATACATATGCTCCATGAAAAAATATTCATGTTTTGTTCTGAAACATTCGAGTTATGGCGATAATTGTTTTTGAAAAAATGGTCATTTGATCGCATAAGTTGACGTACCTCCATTACCTGCTGCAATATGGAGCAAAAACCTGTCTCATATTTTTTCGACATTCACAATCCACTAATTAAGCACAACAGAGGTTTTCGTTTTACTTTGTCGTATTTCAGGACTACTTTATGATTTGGGCGTAACTGATTTTGTAATCAAAAATTAATATACAACTTCCTGCTAAATCAAGCATTTCTTGTGAAATCCACGGTATAATCCGACAAAATAAGCTTTCATCTATCGAGGTGTAGCTCTGGAGATAAACGTTTATATTCTTTTGAATCAATAAAATAATGTTTGTTTGCTAAATATTGTCGCCAAAAGTTTTGATTTAAGACAATCGCGATCATTCAAAAGGAAGTATAATATAAAAGAAGAATGAAAATCCTTATTAGCCATTTGTGTCACACTTTTTTTAGAAGCATATCAAAATTGTGTATGGAAAATCACACCCTTCTAAATCCCCATTCCTTCTCTAAAGTGTAGTAATTTATGGGTGTTTTCTAAAAGTGCATATCAGAACCAAAATCTAGCTTCATTTTTTGCGTGGCAGGAGAGGTCTGCCACTGAGGACTTAACACATAAGAATTAGTGCATGTTAAATGGCTTTCTGTTTGGACCTCAGCTTGATAATATTGGTATGTTTATTTCGAGCACATTTACCGGGAAGGATCCTAATATATTTCACGGCTGTTATTTTAGCTTTTACAATTGCAATTATTCATTATTCATATTTTCATTACCTTACCCGGACAGAACTGAATTATAAAACATGATATGGACTTTGATGTAGGATTCAAAAAGAAAAACAGGCAAAGTATCAACAAAAAAATGCACCGAAGTGTTATTTAAATATCAAGATGTGTTTTGGATAAAAAAAAAAAACAAACTAATAGCTCGAGATATTATTCACTTCTTCCAAATACCAAATACAATTAACTAATAACCTAATGATATTTCATAGCAAATTTGAATGTTGTCGTCTGGTATTTTGTGCTTTTATATCCTACATATAAATCAGGACCATATCTCATTTTGCAATCTAATCACGATTAATTTACTTCTAATCCTCGTCTACTCGGGTTTAAAATAGAGATTGGAACCATTTTGCTTTAAATTTGTTTGGAACGAGGGCTTTGGCCAATACATGAAAAAGGGTAACTGCTTGCACACTTGTTACAGAACCATTCTAATGCTTTAATAGTGTAAAAAAAACCCGTACGGTACTGATTTGCAACACGAACTCTTCCACACATAATTTTATCTTTACCACATAATTTTAATTTTCACGGAAAGAGCTATCCGAAAAACCTTTCCCGGAAACTCGAACTTTTCAAAAGATTCCCCTTCTTCAATCAATAAATCGTTGGAACTAACTATAATTATTCTTTGGCGCTATATAACCACACATAGTAGCCTGGTTTTTACGCCATGTTATGGGAACAAACATTTCACAAAACGTTTGTTTGATCGCATAAACTGTCGGATGCATATTTTGACCAATTCAATCAAAGGAATAATAATTAATTCCCCGCGGCCTTAAAATAACTACTAATATTGTCCTTTTCGCCAGATTAGTTCATGTATTTTGTTGATTGATATGATGATTCGGGTAAAATTTATAAAAATGCGTTTTCCCAACATCGATGGTGTTGGTTGTTACGTCAACTATGAAATCATGGGCAGACTAGGTGTTCCAATCTGCCAAATTCACGATTCAGCCATCTTGGATTTTAGTATGAAAGAGTCAAAGAGTCAGCCGGTTTGTTGTCATTTTGCACTGAAAATGAATTTTTCACCCCCGCCTTCTTCTCTTCCATAAAGTCGGAGGTCGGTCGGAGCACCTAGTAGTGTATTCATCTTGGTTACGCCTGTTATCATCTCCTTTTTCGGGCCTCCACTCTCCTAGTGACTGGTCATCACCCTGACCCTGACTGACCCTGGTCAGTGTAGCTCCATCCATCTTGATCTCAATGAGCGGCTCCTCCGACCTCCACACTCTTCTGTATCGCCTGCCCCTGGCGATCGGTGGGGCAACCTGTTAAGGCCACTTCGTCTGGCAAAGGAATCCACCCTTTCGTCAGACGCTTCTCCCTCTCCACTCAAATTTGTTTTTTTGGTTTGGTCGTAATTTTCCCTAGCAGCACCCTTCAGACCAATTTGGTTGCAGCAACTCTAATGTAACTAACTTTAGTTGCATATGGGTCACATAAACTTTTGTGCGACATGTGTGCTACTCGGGTTGGTCGCGCGAGAAAATAGGTCCGCCACGCCAGAGCTCCGAAATAACGTGGTAAGGGAACGCTATACTGTGGGGGGTGCCCAGGTACCCCAAAGGCTTCGTTAGCGGCCTGCTATTTATTTCACCGCTCAGACCATGCATCCCCTTGGCACGGATTGCTTGATACCGTAGGATTAGGGGCTAGGAGATGTCATATTATTAGTCGCACTAAAGTGCTCCTGATAATATGACCAGATTTACGTAGTGGTGTAGTGCTCAAAAGTATCTATATCCGCAGTGTAGCGGGAGACATGCCATGGTAGATGGTAACAAACTGTATTCTAAGTCAGGTTCGCTTCGGGTGACGTTCACCGGTTCGATTCTCCCAAAATATGTAGATATTGAAAATATGTTATTTCCATCTTTTGTTGCCGAGGGTGTTCAATTGTACCAACTGCAAACAGTTGGGGCACACTGCCGAGTTTTGCAACAACAAGGCCCGTTGTGACAAATGTTTTGAAAAGTATAGGGAGGAGTCCTACCAACAACAAGTTACAAAGTGCGCTTATTGTGGCATGGATCCTCCCCGAGCAGCACAAGTCATACAAAAATGGTTGCAGCAACTTGATCGTAACTGAATCTGGTCACATATGAGTTGCAGTAACCAATGTGGAACATGTGTGCTGCAAGGGTCCCCCAAGAATGCCCGGTATACAAAAAGCGCACCCAAAAACTGAAGCGCTCGTTGGTACAGCGCTCCAAGCAGTCGTATGCGGGAATGGTTAAGTCTCGCAAGACACATCCGCCACAACCACAGCCACTGTTACTATTACGACATAGCTGATATGGATGATTCTTCGGAGGTACACGTGCCCGAAAAGAGGAAGCAACCGTCTTCCCCGGAATCGCGCCGCAAGAGAACAAAAGTCATCCACCAAAAGCATGCCAAAATCTGAAGGTAATGGGGGATTATTCAAAATTCCAAAGCAACCTGTCTTCACTGCTCCTTTAGATCCTAGTTGTAGCAAGACATTCCCGCCATTGTCAAAAACCGATGTTTCCAAGAAACATTCGGCTAGGAGAATCAATGAAAGAAAAATGCAATTCGCACTTCCAGAAAAAGTATTCCGTTCAAGCGAGGATTGATCTCCTTTAAGGACCTTGTGGACCGTTTTTTATCTAATACATGCATTCATCTCTTAGACTAGATGTTCCGTGTTTTCTTAACACTATCATCCTTATTTGCTATGTTACTTTTTAGTTATTATTAATACAGTTCAATTGCCTCTGGCAGTTAGGATATTGAATTAAACTCTGGTTGAATTAAACCATGTAGGAATTATAATGTTTTCAACTTAAACTAAACTTAACCTAATTTATACTAAGGGTACAAGGAGCTAATCGTTGCAATAGAAGATTGCAACGATTTTTGTCTAAAATTGGAAATTATTTTGTTGGACATTTGTTGCAATGTCTCAATATTAGAAATTCTATGAAGTTCATTGGTACTATACCACGGAGGCAACTTCAGAATCATTTTCAAAATTTTATTTTGAATCCTCTGAAGTGCCTTCTTTCTGGTATTGCAGCAACTAGTCCATATTGGCACAGCATACAACATGGCTGGTCTAAAAATTTGTTTGTAAATCAAAAGTTTGTTCTTAAGACAAAGTTTTGATTTTCTGTTAATAAGTGGATATAGACACTTAATATATTTGTTACATTTGGCTTGATCTAGCAGAAGTCCTAAATATTTAGCTTCGCTAGACCAATTAATTGGAACCCCATTCATAGTGACAATATGTCTGCTAGAAGGTTTCAAATAAGAAGCTCTCGGCTTATGTGGGAAAATTATAAGCTGAGTTTTGGAAGCATTCGGGGAAATTTTCCATTTTTGCAAGTAAGTGGAGAAAATATCCAAACTTTTTTGCAATCTACTACAAATGACATCTGTCATCTGCAAACAAAGATTTTTGACACCCTGGTGGTAAATCAGGTAAGTCAGAAGTAAAAATGTTATACAATATGGGCCCCAGTATGCTGCCTTGGGGGACACCAGCCCTTACAGGTAATCTATCAGATTTAGTATTCTGATAGTTTACCTGCAGTGAGCGATCTGATAAATGATTTTGGATCAGTTTTGTGATGTACAGAGGAAAATTAAAATTCATCAATTTTACAATCAAACCTGTCAAATG
This sequence comes from Armigeres subalbatus, assembly GCF_024139115.2. Lineage (NCBI taxonomy): Eukaryota > Metazoa > Arthropoda > Insecta > Diptera > Culicidae > Armigeres > Armigeres subalbatus. The sequence goes on along the minus strand of NC_085139.1, from coordinate 86,396,909 downwards.
CTTTCTCTATATCAAGAAGAGCAACTCCAGTCGAATATCCTTCAGATTTGTTGAGCCGAATTAAGTTCGTAACTCTTAATAACTGATGAGTGGTTGAATGCCCATGGCGAAAACCAAATTGCTCATCAGCAAAAATAGAATTGTCATTAATATGAACCATCATGCTATTTAAAATAATCTTTTCAAACAGTTTGCTTATTGAAGAAAGCAAACTGATTGGGCGATAACTAGAAGCCTCAGCTGGATTTTTGTCCGGCTTCAAAATTGGAACAACTTTGGCGTTTTTCCATTTATATGGGAAGTATGCCAATTGAAAACATTTGTTAAATAAATTAACCAAAAAGGATAAAGAGCTCTCAGGAAGTTTTTTGATAAGTATGTAGAAAATACCATCATCACCCGGGGCTTTCATATTTTTAAATTTTCTAGTAATAGATCTCACTTCATCCAAATTAGTTCCCAACGAAGGGTCAAAAACATTATCTTGGTTAAGAATGTCTTCGAAGCTCCGTGTAACCTGATCCTCAATTGGACTAGTGAGACCTAGACTAAAATTATGGGCACCCTCGAACTGCTGAGCAAGTTTTTGAGCCTTTTCGCCATTTGTTAATAAAATTTTATTTCCCTCTTTAACCTTCTGGGATCCAACTTCGAGACATTATTCTCAAAGTTGGTATTTCTCAGAATAGCGAAACGTTTTTTAATTTCATTTTGCAAATCTCGCCAAATAACTTTCAACGCGGGATCGCGAGTTCTTTGGTATTGCCTTCGCCTCACATTTTTAAGACGAATCAGTAGCTGAAGATCGTCGTCAATAATAATGGAGTTGAATTTAATTTCACACTTAGGAATTGCAATGCCTCTGGCTTCGATAATTAAATTTGTCAAAGATACGAGAGCATTATCAATATTTGGTATCGAGAGGAATATCAACATCAAAATTCCTATCGATATACGTTTTATATAAATCCCAATCAGCTCTATGATAATTAAAAGTAGAGCTGATTGGATTATAAATGGCTTTTTGTGAGATTTCAAATGTCACAGAAAGGTGATCAGAGTCAAAGTCAGTTACCAATTGGCCACACAGCTGACTTGATTCCGTTAAAACCAAATCAATTGTCGAAGGATTTCGAGTGGATGAAAAACAAGTTGGGCCATTGGGATATTGAATAGTATAATATCCCGCAGAACAATCTTCAAATAAAATTTTGCCGTTGCAAATTGCTTTGAGCATTATTCCATGAACGATGTTTGGCATTGAAGTCACCAATTACGAAGAATTTTGATTTGTTGCGAGTCAGTATTTGAAGATCAGCTTTCAACAAATTCTTTTGCTGCCCATTGCATTGAAAAGGCAAGTAGGCTGCAATAAAAGAGAATTGTCCAAAATTTGTTTCAACAGAAACTCCCAAGGTTTCGAAAACTTTGGTTTCAAACGAATAAAGCATACCCCAGATATTATGGCAAGTACATGATATTCCTCCTCTGATATGTTATCTGGTGCGAGGGTGTTTCACGCCATTAGTACCAGAAGGCACCCAAAGACGTATCATGTCTTGGTGATATCACATGTTGATTTTTGTTTGGTCCGTGTCACATATCTGGCATTGACGCACTGGTTTAACGCATGTGCGTGACCAATGGACATCCTGTCTTGGATCTTGAATAATGTGTGGTAGGGTCCTTTTTCATTATAGATAATGATGTGAGATCTCTTCTTTCGCAATTCTTTTGCCGACTGCCTAGACGATGAGATAAGTTGAATTGAAAATATCATATATTATAAAAATGGTATATGAACAATCTATGACGGCTTCATTCTCGTAAATGTTTACTAATAAATAGGGAATGGGCGTGATGAGTTGCTTCCCCACCGAAAAGTGAATTCTATAGCTGACTAATGACTAAATTAGTACATCAAAGATAATAACAGTAGTTAGTGGAAACGATACTTGTTATAACATATAATAGTCTTAGTAATCCGAAAAATATTATCGTAAGGTTTACGTGAAACTTGGATTTTTTCACAACTTTTCACGTAAATGTACGGGATGATAATAAATGACAAAATATGTCAAACGTCAACCCATTCTATGAGATTAGTAAGTTTTACGAAACTCTTGATTGATTATATTTTCACATAAAGGATTTTTTGTAGATATCATTATGCAATGTATTATGTTTTATCATATGATATTAGGATATTAGAAGTAAAGAAAGTTTACAAGTTTTTTGTTTAAAAGAAAATAAGAACATATTTATTGAAAGAATGTTTTACAATCGATTGACTAGGGACGGAGGTTGATGCTATTTGCCTGTTCTTGCATTGAGTGGCACAAACTGAGCTACTACCTATTGTATGCGGATCGATCAAGTCTGAGAATGACAGTGGGGAGATTGACATGGATGTTTTTGATGCGGATTTGGCGGATATGAGCAAGATGCGATTTGAAGCATGTCTTCAATTTGAAGACATTGAATCTAAGTATGGTTTGAAAAATTTCGTTTCAGTACGAAACAAATTCCGGAATTTGAGCAAGCGAAATCTGATTTTCTTTTGTCTTTGATTCGTAAATTACAAAAATTTCGCAAGAAAACCCAGCTTTTCACGAAATTGAACGAATTCGGAATTTCGAAACAAATTTAAACTTAAACCATACTCTATTAAAAAATTTTTGCGCGCTGAACTAAATCATAAAACTATTTTCAAAACTTATGTTATATACTTTTTCTATTAACGCTTATTTATTCTTCTTCAGTGTTCTAATTCCAACTGGAACATTTCTTGTTCGAAAAATTGCTGACAACGGCATAAGATGTCTGAGTATTCTTTTTCTATATCGAAGCAATAGATCATTTGAAGTTTACCTAAGTTCAAAGATTCAATCGAGTGCTAATTAACACTAAATCATTTCGATTTCAGGTGAATTTGTTAATTCACTGAAATCTCAACAGCAGATTTGTTTGGTATTATTTCACCGATTTTCGCTGCCTTGTTCAACTGTCAAAACCACCAAAAAATCTGTAAAATTTTTCCCGAACAGTTTGCTGTTGAGATTTCTGTGAAATATCACAGAAATCTGCAATTTATCAAAGTGTGTAGGTCTTTTAGATAATTCTAAGATGTTGCGAGTTATGGAACATTTGGGATAAAGCGTTTTGATTGCCTGGCATTAGTTGTGTTCTGAAATTGGTTTCTATTTTCAGATTCCTCATATCTTCATAACAGAGAAGAAGTTGTAAGCTGCAAAAGGTTCCGGCCCTGTAAACGACTGATGATCGAGTCTCGCCAGCATTCGGTTTTTTCTACCATCTATTCCACAGTGTTCTAAGACCATTTTGGAGGACGAATGCATTCCAAACTTTTTTAAGTATGTTGCCGACTTTAATGCATTCAAAGCTGCTTGGCTGTTTGGACATCTCTCTCTATCTATCTTCTTCTTCTTAAAAAACCAATTCATAGTGTGTTGTTCCAACTACTTGAACCACTAGGCCGAATCCACCCAAATTTGGTACACATCGTTCTCTATCCCCAGGAAGACAAAGGGGGGGAGGTTATTTAGGAAAGGGGAGGTTGTTAGAAACAACAATATGTAACTTTCTATCTCCCAGGACCATTTCAACCAAATTTTGTCATATTCACTATAAGAAACAATCATAGAGAGATTTTGGGAAAGGGGAGGGGTCTGGAGGAGGGTATTGTTCAGAAAACGGTATGATGAAATTCTGAACCCCTGCACTGCTTAACCAAATTTGATAATAAATTCTCACCCTAAAGAAAAGAAACAAATGGGGAAGGTGGTGTAAAAAGAGGGAGGTAGAGGTTGTCTTATAAAACGAGCAATTCAGTGTTACCCAACTCCAGTACCCATATCAACCAAATATTGTACAATATTCACTAGAGAAGTCGATCGACAGTGTAATTGGGAAAGAGGGAGGGGTCTGGGGGAATGTTCGAAACAGGCACTAGTGTTTCTTGAATCCCCTAGACGCTTTCATCCAAATTTGGCCACATTCTCTATCCCAAGGAGAAAATAACAAAGAGTGGGATGATCATTGGGAAAAGGAGGAGGGCAAGGGTTGTTCTAGAAAAGAGCAATTCAGGTAACACCCAACTCTGTACCACTTCAGCCAAATTGTGACATTATTCTAAGGAGAAGAAACAAAGAAGGTGGGAGGGTCATTTTGAAAAGGAAGTTATGGGGAAGGGTTGTCTTTAAAAATGACTCAGTGTAACTTCCAGGATAAATTCAACCAGATTTGGTAACTTATTCTATTTTAAGATGTTTATTGAAAAGGTAGGGCCAAACAAAGATAAAAATATATTGACAAAGGTTCAATTCTATAGGAGCCAAATCTCCGTGGGTTTCTGCACAGCATTGGAATTTTAATTTATAATTTATTTTCAGTCCCTAGCAAAGCCGGATATAGAAGTTTATTAATATATCTGATACTTATTCACGTATAGTGGTGATTTGTAAAAAAATTTAACGTTGATTTCTCTATTTGATAGTACCCACGCAACCATCGCCATACAGGTAGGGGAGGTTTCTACATGTTCGTTGTATTTTTGCGGAGGAATATCATATGACAAATCAGTATGCATCTTTGTTTACAAAATCACATTATTGTAGTTTGATATAAAACTCAATGTTTGTATGTTTGTTTGTGCTCCAGCCAATCCTGAACCCATTATTGTATTGTTTAGTTATCGATCAATTCAACCATATATCGAAATCATGGTGCCCAACGTAAAAAGCATGATTAATGTGTTTCCTTCTGGATGGTGAATGTGATCCCTTCTTTAAAATAGACGTTTCGGAATAAGGCATCGGGATGTTTGTCCTTTAGAAATAGACTTGCCGCAATATGGCGATTATGGGTTCGCTCTTTCCAAAATCAGTCAATGTTTTCAAATGAAATCTGCCTCTTTTAATCAAATGATGAAGTATCGATAAGAAAGAATTATCCTGTTGACCAATGGTTTATTCATTTTCCGATTGTGAAAAAAAACTGCGAATCAAACTGGAAATTCGAGCAAGGCCGGTACATGCTAGTTATGATATATTTGAGTGCTCGTAAATTTACGCAAACATATTACAGAACACTTAGAATGCGTGAACGTCCGCTTGAATACGAGGCCAACCCATGGAACGATATGTTCATCCCAGGGTAAACCTGCTCCCACTAGTTGTTCAATTTGAACCTGTCAGTATAAAACGTAATTGATCCTGGAAGAAGTGTTGGTCCTCCGGTGAATGTTTCGTTCCAGGATCAATTACAGTCTATTGAAATTGTATTTTTCTCCATCCAGTTTTCATTGTTCATTACTAGAGTTTAAACGCAGTTTTTTGAATGCTAAGATGATCTCAAGGTCACCTCCTAAGAGGTTTTCGATCTTCTGATCCCTCAATCTTGAGCTTCTTATTGTGCCAATTTGATGCAGAGGTATGCATGTGCACTAAAATTTTATTTGTGTACTGCCTCACCTGTAATTGGATAGTCGCCAATCGTTGAAGTTTTCGAGTTTCATCTGAACGATCTTCTCTTGTCCTTGGCCAGTCCAACAACCATCAGGTAATTTGGTTTACTATAGCTAATATCCAACGGATAATTTTCGGCTTAAGTCCCCATTCCTACCAAAACTTGTTTTCTATCCATAGGAATTTGTCGCTTTATTAATGACGTGTTCAAATGCAGTTCCAGTTAAGTTTGTATCAAGAACTTAATAAATTTGACTGTATTCGAAGTTCCAATCGACCTTTCAAAATATGTTGTTCAGTGAGAATTTCCTCCTACGCGGAAGGCACAATTCATACTTATTAATATAAAACAAAACTGATTGATCAGATTCAAGAACACGCCCATGTATTGCTTAAAGCGGCACAAATGCTGAAGATTGCCTCTTTGTCAATTGTATATAAACGGAACGAGGTGATTTACCCAGACTACTTTCTTCCTATAACTCTATTTTCGCAAAACAGTTATTTGATTTTTGAAAAGTAAAATCAAAATCCGTACAATATATAAAAACCAATTTTATAAAAATTCCAGAAAAAATAAAATTTCGTTTCGTTTCGAAAATTTCGAATTAAATGGACCCTGATTTGCATCGTTTCGAAGACCTGAAAGTAAATCTATATTTCGTTTCGTTTCGTTCCGAATCAACAAAAGACATTTTAAATTTCGTTTCGTTTCTGTTCGTTAGGAAAGTGTGTTATCGCATTCTTTTTTGAATCTCGTTAACTTATTTCGTGAAGACATTTTGAAGACTTTTAAAAATCTGAAGACCTATCTACTTATTTGAAGACAATCAATAAGCCAACGAGAGAAAATATTGAATTTTTGAATTTTGAATTTAATTTGAATGTGAATTTTTTGAATTTCGATGAAAATTATGAGGAATTTCCTGTCATATTCAAGAGAATTGAAATTGTAAATTCAGTACAAAATTTATATTTAATAATTTCAAAAAACATAAAGAAAATCTCCAAAATTTAAATGGATACATCTTGATTTCCACAATTCCCACATATAAATCCCTTTTAATTTCCAAAAGAAAATTGGCTCTATTAATTTCCAATTAAAATACTACAATGTCTAATAAGAAATTGAAATTATGCTGGTGTTAAATGTGTATTTTCATAATTTTCAAGGTAAATTTCTACGGGAAGTATTACCTAAAAGAAATTCAAAGGAAACTTACTATACACTCTTTTGTTAAATTTTTCCTTGAATTCTTTTGATTATTCTTCTTCTAGAAATTTTTGGCATTATTCCAGTATTTACTACGAATTCCTCATGAATTTCTTCAAAAATCGTCCTGGCATTCTTTTCTGTAATCCTCCAAGAAATTGTCCGAAAGTTTCAGGGATTTTCCAAAAATCCTCCAGGACCTCATTTGAAGAAGTTCCAGAAGTTTCCAGAACTCCTTCAGTAGTTCCTTCATCGAATTCTCCAGTAGTTCTTCCAGGATTTTTCCAGGTTTTCCCGGGATTGCGGCGAGTCCACAAGGATCCCTCCGAAGTTCTTCCTCTGAAGATCTTTTTAGAAAGTGCCGAATGACTTCCAAGAATGCCTCTAAGTATTATCGCAATTTATCTGGTATTTCCTCCAGGATCGCATTCGAAATTTCTGCAGCAATACATCAGAAGCTCCTCAAGAGTTCATCCAGAACTACCTTCAAGATTTCCCAGAAGTTTCTTCAGAATTCCACCGGAAATGCTTCAGTAATTCCTCAGAAATATCTTTCAAAATCCATCAGGTATTCCTCCAGAAAAAACATCCGAATTCATCCTGAGTTCTCCAAGAATTCTCCGAACTTCCTTCTGAACTTTCCGGAAGTTTCTTCAGTAAACCTTTGGTGTTCAACAGGAATTCCTGGAAATCGGAAAGAAGCTCCATCCAAAAGAAGTTATAAGAAGCTCCATCAGAAATTTATCCGAAGTTGATCAGATTACCGGAAGTCTCTCCAGAAAATTCTCTGGATGTTTCTTCAAGTATTTCACAGTAAATTTTGAATCCCAACAGGATATTTTTAAAGAAATTTGAAGAATCTACTGAAAATTCAGTTAAAATTCGCCTCAGTAAAATATCCAGGGAAACTGTCAAAAAAGTTAACTAATTTTAAAGAATTATCTCTTGAATTCAAACATGTTAAAAAAAATAAATATTCCACATCAGTAAAAGAGATTATTGAATTTACAAACCTATTGGATTTTGAAATTCTCGCTAATAATCGTTATTTTAATATTGAAGACATTTGAAGACATTTGCTTTCCTGTAATGGCGCTGGTCATGAGAATTGACATACCTGCCGTGTTTCCGACTGCTGTTGGGTTTAGCTGCCATCCACTCTCGCCTTCCGTCTGGCTTGTGCATGGTCTCTTAATTAGAAAGGCAAACGTTCCTATTATAAACAACAGCTATTAATTTAAGTTCAACAATAGGTTGATTGTTTTCTTTCGCTTTAAAATCTTTCACAAATAACGAGTTGAAGAATAGATTCAGCCATGTTAAATTTTTACTGTAAATTTTCACATAAAAAAATCATGTACAGGCGGACCTGATTATCTGGAGGTCGATTATCCGGAGTTATATTCTAACCATCTTACAAAAATAGAAATATTATCTTTTGTATCCGTAACGTATCCAATATGTGCAAGACATGGATAGTGACTTTCTCGATTTCCTAAGGAATCCATAAATTACGTAACGCTCAGAGGAGGGGTTTTCGAAATGTGACAATCCATACAAAATTTGCAATGATTCATACAAAAAGTGTGACATAGGGGGAGAAATGGCTCTTGCGTTACTTAAGGAATCTCCCTAAGAGACTGTCACAATGTAATGCTTAAGAAGAAATAAGGAAGTCAGACAAGATTTCGATCCGTAAAAATAAATATTCTATGCAACGAGAGGGAGGGTGGGGTACAAAATAATCTAATTCAACGTTACGGATTTTGTGAAAGAACCCTAAGGGAACGGAAATCAAGAACATTCAAGACAAAACTTTCAAAACGACTTAGGGCCGTCCAGAAACCACGTGGTCATATATGGGGAGGGGTGTTTGCAAAATGACCACGATAAGCCACATGGTGGTAGGGGGGAGCGTTCTCGAACCACGTGGTCTTTTTTATACGAAAAGTTTTGGTGAATAACAATAGCGTGTAAAAATACAAATCATTAAACGCAAAGCGATTCTAGAACCGATGCCACGTAGCGTCTTTTCAACTCAGCGTTGAAAAGACGTAGTGCCTCGAAAATAACCGGTAACGCAGCGTCGGTCGCAACGTTGATGCTATCTGCGTTATTTGACATCTTAGCTTAGCCCATTTCCTTAAAAATAAAACGAAAAACAGGTTTGATTCAGTCTCAATTTCCACAAAAAATTGGAAAGGAAAATGGAAAATATAAAGAAAAAAATCCGCCGACCCCCAAGATGGTTTTGGCATCACGCCGCTGCACTTTTGCATAAGCGGACTGCAGCTACAATTTTGTAAAAAGTTTATGTTTTTACAATAATCCAAGAAAAACTTCAAAAGAAATTTTCGTATATTCAAGGAACATCCAGTAAATAAATTGCCGCTAAAACTTTTACTTTACTTCATGCAATCCTGATAAAGTGCTGGCATTCCGAATGATTTTTTGAACAATACTCTGTGAAAAATTTTGCTTGGAAATTTTGCTACAAGTTTTAATGAAAAAAACAAATTAACTCCAGCGTAAATTCCGAAAAATTTCAACAATAATAAATTAGCACTTTTGAAAGCAAAACTGCAATTGTTAAATAAGAATTTTCCAAAGAAATCAAATCAAATGTTCCACGAAAAATACAAAATTTTCATGAATAAATCAATATTAGCAATAAACAATTCTAAAATTTTCACAAAATAAATATATATATTTTTTCTACACATAACTCTAATAATAAAATGAGTTGAGATTCCTTCTTGACGATTTAATCCTCGAACCGGTTGACCGATTCGCAAGATTTTCCCTAATCGATTCGTTTGGGATCCGCAATGTTTGTATATACAAAAGTTAATGAATTTAACGGGGAAATGTAAAAAGTCATTAAAATACAATTTTGGTCAGCTGTTGAGGAAAAGAAAACAAACGCAAGAAATTGATTTGAGTATGGTGCTGCAAATAGTTCATTGTGACATTTGGAACACCTGGCAATGCTGGTTTCTTTTCACATACAAAAGAGCAATAAAAAATAAGAAATAAGAAAGAAAAGAACCAAATTGATAAAATTTTCTATGAACTTCAAACGCTTTTAAAGAAGGGTTAATCTATGGAAATGCTTGATTTATTGCTTTTTATATTCCTTGATAGAAAATTTCCTTTTTTCAATTGATTTTTTCATGGAAAGGTTTTAATTTTGGTTAAAAAATATTTATTTTGTTGAAAATTTTGTAATATTTTTTCAATATTGATTTATTTATGGAATGTTTTATTTTTCCGTGGAACATTTTGATTTCTTTGGAAAATTCTCTTTATGTTTGTAATTTTGGTTTTAAAAGTGTTAATTTATTTTTGTTTTGAAATTTAATTGTTTATGGAAATTTTGCATTATTTGTAGAAATTTGATATTTTTGTATTGCTAATTCCATGATTTCTTTATTGGAAATTTCCAATTGTTATGGAATTTTTTAAATTTTTAAGGCTGAGTTTTCATTTCAGTCGATATCGTATCTCAGAACATCGACTCACGGAAGGTCTTGAAAGTAAATGAAATCGCATTGGCTCAATGGACTGCTTGATGCTTAGCGATGCACGGATACATCGTTCAGGACTTGGTTGATCGGGTCGTTTAAAACCTGTAATATCATGTCTTAGGACATTTTGTTCTTGACATGATTTTGATATTTTCGAGGATATGTACTTCAGAGCAGTGGTCTATGACACCCGAAAAAGTAAGACTTTTTAGCCTTTTCATACTAGTTTTGGCAAGATCGAGTGGAAACCCTAAATACATGTTAAATCCATGTAAAAAATCGTCCTGAGAGGTTAAATACCAAAATATAAAAATAAATTCTAGAATACCAAAAGAACCCAAAGTATTAAAGGCTGTAGATTTAAAATGAAACTTGCATTTTAAGCCCAAACTGTATACAGGCAAAGGAATATTATGACATTGTGTTACGGTTCTGATTAGAATCAAGAATCTTGGCATAGAAGAGAGTTTTGAGATTCTAAATAAAACTTGTATGCCCTTAGAAAACTCAGTTCAGTTCAGATGCTTCGCTGAGGTTAATATATCTTAAGAATTTAACCTACCTCCAGAGCTACGGAATATCCCAAAATACTCTTAGGAATCCATAGGATATTCAGTGGTGAACTTCATAATTATTTTAAAAAAATCACCAATAAAGAAATAAAAAAAATAAAAATATAGGATATTTTGGAATATTTCTAAACCATTACAAATTTTTATAACATATTCGAGTTCACATTTTTGTTTCCTCCTGAGTATCGAAGGTGTGCGAGTTCTAGATATTACTATTTGATATACACATAACTTGATAACATAATCAAAATGTTCGAATTCATGAAAATTTATAATTTCCATGTTGGTTTAGTTTGATTTTAAATCAGTTAAAATTGTCCTTCTTCAAAATTGATCGATTAACCATATGTTTTAGTTATATAAGGTTTTAAAAAATTACTTGAAAAAACCACGTGGTCAAAGGGGAGGGGTTCTGCCAAATGACCACGATAAGACATGGGGAGAGGGTTAAAAATCTTCAAAATATGAAACACGTGGTTTCTGGATGGCTTTATTCGTTTTGTAAACAAAGATTCGAACGTCGATTTGACGAATCTGATAGCACTCCACCAAACAAACACTACCAATATACTGTAGGTTATGGTTTCAAATTAGTTTGATGTGTGCTTGTTTCAAATGTCTGTTATGAAACATCACACAAAAGAAATGCATACTGACCGCTAGAGTTTAAGTTATTAGCATTTCTCTGAAGTGGGTTGAGCAAATTTCGTTTCTTTTACCTTTGAAAGAAATAAATTCACCAGTACAACACTTCAGTAAAATGCTGATTACTTTGCCTAAAACTCTAATCTTCTCGGTTTTCGCATAACATATGTATTAAATTCCAAGAACTGAATGATATCATGGTTCTTGATAGTAAATTTGACGTCTAACTGCAAATCACTGTTTTTGGATATTTCTGCATACATTTTCCATATAAACTTCCAACGAGTTTAGCACCGCCCAAACGTTGACCGATTTAGCTGAAATTTGTCCAGAGCATCAGGCATCAAATAGAATCAATAAGAGGGCGGCCCATCAAAAAATTGAAAAGTGTTTTGAGCCACCCTAATGTAGGTAAAGGTTTTAGCTACCTGATGATGGCGTTGGTTTGTGTCAGTGCTAGAGATTCGTGCAATCGACGTTCGAATCTTTGTTTACAAAGCAGATAAGTCGTTTTGAAAATTTTGTCTTGATTCATAATTGATCTTTTTATGAATTTCAATTCAAAGAACCGATATTATTTTAGTATTCGCGTAATATTCTGAGTAGTACTGACACATTGTGATTCATGCCACCAAATGGTCCTTCGGAATATCCGAAATGGATTCATTACAAATAACGTAACGCTAAATTTGAAGATTTTGGACTCCATCGTCCCCCTGTAACGCTTTTTATATGGAAGGTTAATTGGTTTGTATGAACGTAACGCACGGCTGACCCTTTCCTCTCTTTCCAGCGTTACGTAATTTTGAACAGCCTCCAATATTTATATGAAAAATAATTATTTCACCAACGATGGTCCATGTATGGATTAAAACAGTTCTCATATTCATAGTATAACAACAATGGCGTTACTTAGAAGGAAACATCCGTATGTTACGTAATTTACGGATGTTTCAAACACAAGGAATTTTAGAGGAGAGGGTTTCCTGAAGTGAGACAATCCATACACATTTTTAGATATCCTCCAAAAGTGTGACATAAGAGGGGATTGAAATGGCCATTTTTACATACGTAACAAATGGATCTTACCTAATGATGAAATGAATATTTTCATTTTCAAAAGATCACTGGTGGCCAAGGTGATCCATCCATACACAATGTCATGTTAGAATGTCGGCAATAACCCGGTGAAAATGGTTCCTGATAGAGATCCGCAGGGACAAAAGACGAGGTGCGAGAGCAAGGTGGATCGGGTTGAGGTCCTTCGTGGACTACTTAGTTGGCGACTGCTACTACAGACCGAGTTGAATGTAGATGAATTTTATGTTTTAGTTTGAATAAATCAAATGAAATAAATTCCGATGTTAGAATGTCAAATAGTGCTATGCGATGAAATTCATTAGTTTTTATTTATTTCATGGATGTTCCGCAATTTTCAGAAGGCCACAGACATGTATAAGTGCTTAATGATAAAATATAGAAGTTTTGGACCAATACGGTTAGAGGCGTGCCGTCGCCGCCGAAAGTTTTGGCAATCCGTTGAAACTCGTAAAAGTTATTTTCTTGAAAATTGCTCGAAAATTCCATCAATTTTTCGGAAAATCGAAAGCTCGCAAACTAAGAACTTTCATTGAAATTTGAAGATCCTTCGATATCTCGGAAATACAATCGACTCCTTCATCTCGATGTTCTATATCTCGATATCTCTCCCTATGTCGATGGTTCTTCCCTTCAATCTCCATCATTTGGGCTTTTACATCTCGATAACCTTCCTATTCCGATATCTATCTATCTCGATGTGTTCTGGTCAATTTAGTTCAGAATTCTTTCTCTTGTCGATATATTCAAATTTAGGCAATTTTCCTTCCATTCTCGATCTCCTATCTCTATGGTCCCTTAAATATCGAGATGTGGAGAGGCGACTGTACTACCATTGAAATTCTGAGTAAATTTCCAAAATTTGGAAGATCTTTTGTAGCATTTAAAAGAAAGGAAGACAGGATCACGTCTTTGACCAGAGGTCGCACAGACTGAATACTTAACACTTAGCATTAGACAACGAACAGGACATTCATACAGCATCAGTGAACAGCGGAACGTTTTCCTGTTTACGAAATGTTTTCTCTTACTAGGCGGGAATCAAACTCACACTCTATGGTTTGCAAATACACTTAGATGACTGACGCCACTAACCACACGGCCATGAAGCCCACCAGGTGCAAATTCCAGAAATTCCTGGGCAAATTATAAAGAATTTCCTTGGGAATTCAAAGAATTATCTGCGGAAATTTCCAAGGATTTTCTGTTGAATTCAAATGTTTTGAGGGAGAAGGGCCGTTTGTTGCTTGGCCAAATATATCGAAACTCGAATGGCATTTAGCGAATATAGACGATAATGCCAATGTTCGGCGCGAATAGGTTATTTGGCTGAAAAGTTGTCTAATCGAATTGGTCATTTAGCCAAAAATACCTAGATGGTCGTTTAGAAAAAGGGAATTTGGGCGAAATGACATATGGCCGAAAGTGTGTTTTTCGAGCTGCCGAAAACAATCGTTTTACCGAAAATGTTGCTTGGTCGGACGAGGTGACATAAGGTTGAAAACGGTTTGGCCAATGACATTTGGCTGAAAGCGACGTACGGGTGAAGATCATACGGCGAACTGATAATTTGGCCGAAAAGACGTTACTCAGACAGCTCTTTTGTTAGAGCATATGGCTTTTCCAGCAAATGACTAGTTTTGTCGTACCGTCAAACCGTTTTCCACATAATAACCGTAAAAAAATGGAATTCCGTAGATAGCTTTCGGCTTAACGTATTATTCGGCCAAGTGGTATTCGACCTTTAAACCTTAAGCTCGTCAACTACACATAAAAATGGGACTTGCTTATAAGGCTAAAAACAAAGGCCTAAATTCGAAAAGTACAAAATCATGAGTAACAGGTTTTAATGGCAGAATCCACATTTGACGTTGATAGCACAAACGGAAAGAAACCGAAATCTTTCTTGCGACTAAGTGCTTGGTGTTTTTGAAGTTTTATATATCAAATTTTAATTTTTGCCTGTACAGCACAAGAAATTTGAAGGTAGAAAATGGATCAATACTTTATTTATCGTCTTTGGTTATTCAATATGGTTTTTGAGTTGCCAAGAATACTCTTAATTTTTAATTCTTCATTCTTCTTTTTCCTTTTTTCTTCTTTATTATTTCTTCATCCTTCTTCTTTCTTCTTCTTCTTGGCATTACATCCCACATTGGGACAGAGCCGCCTCGCAGCTTAGTGTTCTATTAGCACTCTCCAGTTATTAACTGCGAGGTTTCTAAGCCAGATTACCATTTTTGTTCGTATATCATAGAGGCTAGCACGATGATACTTTTTATGCCCAAGAATCGAGACAATTTCCAATCCGAAAATTGTCTAGACTGGCACCGAATCGAACCCAGCCACCCTCAGCATGTTGCTTTGAGCCGCGCGTCTTACCGCACGGCTAAGGAGGGCTTCTGATTTCTTCATCCATCATCCTTTTTCTTCTTCTTTCTTTTTCATTCTTCCTATTTCTTTTTCCATGTTTTATCTTCTTCCTTCTTCCGTTTTCCTTCTTTCTTTTAGCTTCTATTATTTCTTTCTTCTTCCCACTTTCTCCTTCCTTTTTGTTTCTTCTTCACTTCTCTCTTCTTCTTTTTATTCCTTCTCCTTTTACCCATCTTCAATCTCTTTTTTCTGTTCCTTCCTTCTTATGTCTTCCTTCTATCTTCTCCTTTTCTTTGCTATTTGTTCATTGTACCGGCTTCCTTTTCTCTGTTTCTTCTTCCTTTCTGCCTTCTTCATTTCTTCTTCTTCTCTCCTTGTTCCTGTTAATTCTTCCTTCCTTTTTCTTTCTCCCTTCTTGCTTCTACCTTCTTCCTTTTGTTCCTTCTTTTTTTCCTTTCAATTATCCTATTTCTTCCTCGTTTTCCTCCTTCTTTCTTTTTAATGCTATCTTCTTCCTTGTCCCTTGTTCCTTAATACTTGTTTTTTTCTTCTTCTATCATCGTATTTCCTTCTTCCTTTTTTCTTTCTTTTCGTGTTTCATTTTCCTTCCTTCCTCCTTCCTTTGAAACCTGCCAGCCTAGCGAGATCCCTTTTAGTAGAAATGGCTTAAGCGCCACTCCCGAGGAGACCATTTACCTGTTTGGAGGTTGCCGACCCGATGAGACCCTTCAGGGAGGTAATATTTTTCCCAAAGAGATTAGACGGGAAACTAGTAGGTTGATCGAAAATTAAATGTTTTAGACCGTAGGTCTAGCAAATAAAATGATTGTGTGAACAGAGGCGATTTCGACGGTGTCGAAGCAATATCCACGGTTGTTTATATCACGGAAGGTTAATCCAGAACACCTCAAACACGCAGTCCAAATGGAGAGAATCCTCAATTGGATTAAGGCAACCTCCCAGAAAATGACCAGAAGAAATCTAAAAAGACCGAAACGAAAGTAGTCCTACTTCACTCTTCAAAGTTCTCCCATCCGTTCAAAAACTATCGAGCTACAGTGTACCAAAAAGCTTTTATTGAATTCAGTTCATTGTGTATATTGTATACCACGTTCATTTTAAACTAGGCCTAGCTACAACTTCATTTCCTCTATACTCTGTCTAACTGCTTCACCTCTATTGACGGTGTATCTAACAGGTGCGGTATTTACGTGTCACGCGCAGTTTCTCCTAAGGACTCCGAAAATGCTCATGCGTCGTTCATCGATGACGCATCCGGAATTGTGAACTGCTCGACTGGTCCCGTCCTTCCGATCCAAAGGTCGTCGGTTCGAATTCGGCCGGAGAAAAACTTTACGAGACCGGTGTAGAGTGGCACGCCGTCCTCAAGAAAAGAATGTTGAAACTTGGTTACCGGTCTGAATCGATCCGGTTGTGCCGCCCGACAAGGACGCGGGAAAACGTACGCTGCCCCTCTCGGTCCAGTACCGCCGGGACGTTCTTCGTAGCAGGGAAAGGGTCGACAGCAGTCACTAACTGTGGGTGGGCCTGCAACTTGCCACACTACCGAAATTCAAAGATGACTTACGCCGGTCTTGAACACCACATTGCTCCAAGAACAAATACCATTCTTACCGCTTTAACGCAAGTCTACGCGAACACCTAACTGCCAGAATGCATACGTATCTTTTCTCTTACTAGCGTACGGCGCGATAGATAAAATCCGCACTGCTCTCGCCTCTTCCGTAGACCAGAACGAAGTGAACTGAAAAAGAAATGATGAAGTTTTGATAACAAAACACAATTTTACTTTGTTGACCAATATATTTCACTAGTAGCATCCTTGGAACTTCGCCTAAAATTGATTTATTTTATTCTCTTCATTTGTATAGAGCCCTTTCCAAAGGAAGGAGTCTCGAACCATCTCAAGAACCTTTCCCGGCCCCAAAAACCTCTGCATACAAATTTTCACGCCGATCGGTTCAGTAGTTTTGGATTCTATAAGGTTCAGACATTATATAGATTGTATATAGATTTTCCGATTGGTAAAAAAATGCGAATCAGTACTTGTAGTTGAACTAAAAAACTAGTAGTCGGCAAAATTAGGGCGTTACCACACATAGGTCAAAGGGGCGCACACTAAAAAAAACTCCAATACAGGAAAAATTGAAAATGGTTTTGACTCACAGAAAGTGAGAACGTCATAAAGCGCCTTCCTATGGAAAATGAAATCTACAACCAAATCATAAATAAAGACCAGTACTGAAAGATTGAGCAATACATCAGAGGGTGGGTTGGGATATTTTTAGTTGCCATACCCTAGGTGAGCATGGAGTGTCAATTGGCAATCAGTATCAATACCAGTGAAGTCCTGGTTATGGCATTCTGGCCGCGAGTTAACGACAAGATATCGCAGAATAGTAATTGGATTTTGTAATACATGAAAGGAAGGCTGGCAGTGACATTCCACTCTTTTAGTAGAGCCGGGTGACCCTGACTTGAATCGGCGAGTGGGCTAATGACTAGCCTGTCTTCCGCCCTGCGTGGCGAGCCTTGTACACGCTGCCCAATCCTGGCACCGCTTTTCCTGCGGGTGGAGTAGGCTCAGATGCCGTTTCCAAACTTGTGACCATGTAAGTGTAAACCAATGCATGAATACCTCACCGATAGGGCGACTACTCCAGTAGGATTGACGACAGCCACATGGGGGCCTAACAATGATGAGTGATTCAAAATTAATTCTACCTAACGATAATGAGTTATTCAAAATTAATAATTATAGACCAGAGTTTCCCGGCAGCTCCGCAAGTGACTACGGATGGGTGGTCGCCGACATCTCGATAATATCATCGAGTTCGCGAGTGCAAGGCAGAACATCAGTAAGAACTGCAACAGAACCTCTCGATGCTTCACCCGAGTGCAAGACAAGAACAGGACGCGTTTATCAGGTGGTGGAAGAGAAGGCCGACAAAGGTGACCAAACTGATGCTTTCTGCTTCCAGGGAAGAGCGACTAGCCCAAAAGGCGATTGATTTCGCCCTGAGGCCCCATTCGGGCCGAAACAGCAAGGCAGTAATCCGGCGAAGGCGCTCAGAACAAAGCCAAACGACGTGTGACCATAAAGGCAAAACGTTGTCTGACGGAACAGATTGGGATATAGGGATCGACCCAAGAAGGCGACTCTCGGCCCAAAAGGAAAGGCGCTCACCAGACGCAAGTCACCGGGCAGAAGAGGGTACCAGCCGGCCGGTGCCATCGGCACAAGATACCAAAAATCCATGGCAGCTGGTCAGTAGGGCAAAGCGAAAGTCGAGCGGTATCTCGATCTGCAAGAAAGCAAAGGATAAAGACGAGGCCTTGTGGTGAAAACAGATGGAAAAGTACACCGAAGTCCTTAACGATGCGGGCGGCAAAAAGCTTTCGGTGCTAGGGTCAGGACGTGCGAAGCGTGACGCAACAAGATCGGTGAAATGATCTTGATTCTGAAACGCGGAGCGCAAGCTAGTGGGACGAACTATAGGAAGTTGGCCCAAGAGATCTTGGGTGACGACGTCAATGTGAGGTCGTTAGAGCGGTCCCTCCAGTTCGCTAACTGGACGAGGTTACGAACGCGGATGACGTCGTCTCTGCCATCAGAGAGCAGTGCGGCACAGATGTTCAGAAGACCTCTGTACGCCTAAGAGGCGGTACCTTTGGCACGCAGGTAGCCTACCTTAGATCACTCACGGAAGCCAAAAAGTCATGAGAATGGAAGTTGAAGATCAGCTGGTCAGTATACCCAGTAAGCAAATCCAGCCGCCATCAGTGAACAAGTGTATTCGTGCTTAGAGTCGGGCACAAGTCCTACGACTGTATGGACCCAGACCGTAGTAAGCTGTGTCATCGTGCGTTGTGGTGAGGAAGAGCAGCAGGAGTGCGATAAGGCACCGCTGCCTCATCTACGCCAACAAAAAGCAAGATGTAACCACGTTTTGGGTGGACCTTCGTCCTATCGAGAGACAAACAAGAAGAAGCCGTGCTAGTAACACAATTGAATTTTAACCACTGTACATCTGTTTAGCAGCTGTGTGGCAGTCGCCCTGTTCGACCGTACAACGTTTCTGTCCTCAATTGGTGACGAACGGATCTAGGATGGCGCTTTGCAAACGGCGGCGTATCTGGTCCAAGAGGTGGTAACTCTTCGCTGAGGGTGTCGTGTTGATCAACGAAGCTTCCATACGCTTAAACCTGGTTTAAGCACTAAGGAGGGAAAGAAATCGGCCCTAAGACTCATATTTGTAATAGTTTCTGGGTGATCTGCGAAAGTTACATCTTCAGGGCCAATCCCAGACCATTTGGAAATAGCCATATTTCTGCGTATCCTTACGGATTTTCGATCAGCCAGCATTGGTCAGCATACTAGTTCTAGTTTCTGAGGAAAGGATAAAACATGATGGAAGTATACGTCACTTAAAATGACAAGCAGAAGAAAAATGCATTAACATACCGAAAACCGCGAAACATCTCCGGTGGCCAAAGACCAATCTGAGGTTTTGGATGGGGACAAAATTTAGAAGAGCCTAACTGCCAGTGTGTTGATCGCGTATGCTGCCACAAGAATTGAATCCCCGTAGACTTCTAAGGTCATAGAAGCCGACGATCTTGACATCAGAAGGAATTTAGTTTCAGAAGTCCGTCGTACATAATATTCCATAATGAGCCTTGCGGTACCATTGCATTAATTGGAACACTTCTCTGACTGACATCGGTCTCGTAATAGTATACGGTTCTAGAAATAGCTTAGAATATATAGAATACCTCGCCTTTTAAATTGGATCGCTATCTCAGCGGTCTGTCTTTACCACGCTGTCAACGTCAAACGTGGACTTATCTCAGGAACCCGAACTGATTTTGGAGGCCGCCGTACCCTCTGAGGGGGTCAGCCTGTTGAGGATGATCCTCTCCAGCAACTTGCCCGTCATGTTGATTAGACGGTTTCCGGCTGGTAACAGAACCAACTTCTGCCTTTTTCCATCTATCGGAAAACTACTACAGTCATGGAGACATCTCTGCATAGATGTTCGCAATGATTGCTCATTAGAATGGTGTTCGAACTCCATAAGGCCCTGGAGCCACTATTTTGGCCTACACGCACCCGAATACTAGAGAACGACTAACTCATGTCAAAGACTTCATGTAATTTTGATTTCCAACTAACGTACAAGTTGCACATCTCGTACGTTGTGGGCAAGGCTTCAAAAACCCTGGGCTTTATCTTTCTTTGGCCAAAGAATTTCTTGACATTTACTGTCTGAAGCATCTGTTTGCTCACTAGTGTGGTCTATAGTGGAGTATTGCTGGCCCTGTTCGGAATCTCAATGAACGGTGCAGAACAAATTGAGTTCGTGCAACGACGTTTCCAGATTTGCTCTGCGCAGACTACCTGGAGAGGTCCATTACGCCAGTCAAGTTATGATATCTGCATCGGCTTATCGATCCGGAGCTGCTAGAATCGCCGTCATTGTTGGGCCGTACTGGTTACAGTTGTTTCGCAAAAATAGTTGTAGCGATATTTTTGAGCAAAATATATCAACGTCGCCGAGGGCACTTCCAAATAACGCTATGCTAAGAAGGCCATTTCGTCGGACTAACTACAGTATGAACGGTAGTATTGAAGAATTACAGCGGTTATTTATTACGGTATCAACAATCTTCGACTTCAACTTGCCTTATCAGACGCTGCGTCGAGATTCAGAATTTTCTCATCGCGTCAGGTCATGTTTGAACTCAATTTTTACTGCAGGCGCCTCCATGTGGTCACGTTTGACTCCAATTTGCACTCAGACGCATCAATGCTGTTTGATAAGTACTTGATCCAATATGAACGCCTCCACAGGTCAAGTTTGGACTCAAATGTTCACTGCAGGGCCTCCATGCTGGTCACGTTTGGACTCAAATTTTCACTGCAGGCGCCTCTATGCTGTTTGATAAATACTTGATCCACTATGAACGCCTCGACAGGTCACGTTTGACTCATATTTTCACTGCAGGCGTTCGTCTGATTTATAAATACTTGTATAAACACCTCGATTATGTTCGAGCTCAAATGTGCATCTATAAACGCTTTTTGATGCGCAGATTGGTATTAAATATGATTTTTCATCAAATTCTGTAAAACAATTCGTTCATTTGGAATCATCTATAATTTTAATATTCCTCTTGTGGATCATATCATATCGGCAACGGAAAGCTTCTCCATCGTCTTGCATAAATTAAGTAAGCTAATGTATAATATACATGTACACTGTCTCATTTTAAGAAAATTTAAATTATAATTTTGAAAATAAAATTAACTCGAAGAAAATATAAAGCTTGTTAGTCGTCGACTAACCCTGACCTCCCAACCAGCACTGCTGCGAATCAAAGGGCAATTCCGGGCAAGGGCGGAACATCCAGCTAGTAAGTAAAAAATGTGACTGCCAAAACAACTTAAATTATAGAATTCAATAGATTCTAATATGTTCTCCAATTATTTTAAGTAATCTCGCCGCAAATAATTCCATCTTGATCGCCAAAATATCGCTTGCGGTTTTATTTAGAGTCATCGGGCGTCCTCGAAGCCATCGAGCGCTCATATGACAGCGCAAGAAATGGACGTGGCACGCGTGGTTTTGAACTCCACCAATGTCATTCAGCGCATCTCGCCGTCGTGGTCGTGGCGTTGTCGTCGTTGTAAACACCATCAGTACCCACTCTGTGGACGGACGGGCAGCAAGCAGGAATGATTTATGTCACATTGGTTAGGACGACGATGACACAGAGAACGAGAAACAGCAAACGTGAGAGAGAGAGAGCACTTGCAGCGGCAAAAGAAGCGTAATTCAATGAACGAATGGCAAAGGATTGTGTCATCACGCTGCTGCTATGGTTTGCATTGTGCTGCAGCAACGACGATGACGACAAACTTTGACACACTCGCTGGCTACTCGCCCGCTGCTTGCCTGCTTTACTGATGATGCGAGTTATTGAGTGAAGTTGCGGCTGCACACATGTCGGCATGGGGAAAGCGACCTGGAACGCACGGGTTCCACACGAATACAATTCTTTTGAAACGCGAACTGAATCCTATTGTATACCAGTCTTTGTAAAGGATCTTCTGCTGATGTGCTTGTCGTCATCGCAGATAAGCAGCCTAGGTATTTGCATGACTCTTTCTCTAAGCACCAGAAATGTTAAATTGTCTTAACTTATAAAGATTCAGCGGAACCTGTTGAATGTGATGGTTCATAAGTCTGTGTATTGAAGTTTTTGTAATTTCAGTCAAAAGCAAAGGATGTTATTGTGGATCACCTCCCCAACGGAGATCGAAGACACCCGGATAGATAGATTGGTTGGATGAGAAGTTTTTTCGGTTTTTATGAGGTGGAATTTATATGAATATCACTGAAATGGGATGTCCAAACTTTGAGAATTTATCACTTGTTCAGCGGCGGAGAAAACTGCGCCCGACGAGTTTGATGGTTTCTTCTGCCCAGATCCTTACCGGGGGCCTGGAGACATCGGGTTAAACATGGGTTAAATTTATTTTATGTTGATGGTGGGTAATTTATTTGGTTTGTTTGTTTTGATAGAGCAGAATCACTTGAAATTGAATTGCTTATCTGATGAAATCAGGATCAGCAAAAGTTGTAGGCTTAGAGTGTTTTTATTACAATAATGACAATGAAATTTTTCTAGCGAATATGAAGTTGTGATTGATTGCATATAAGTAGAAGCTCTGATGAGAAGCTACCAAAATGTAATTGAATGTACTTTCGTTTAGAATCAACCCAACAGAGATTTCATTCAAATGTTCACTTGTAATGTTTTCAATTTTGATTCTCGAAAACTTACAAACAGTGATGCTTTCGTGTCTGCTTTTGACATCGTTTTGGAGAACGAATATGAAGAACAGCAACCGAAACAGTAAGGTACCCTCGGGCAAGTGAAAATACGGGGTCAGTGGTATGGCTGCGTTAATAGTTGAACGTTTTTAATGGTAACAATGTTCTAGAGAGATGAAGAAGAATTATCAACGAATTCGCCTGAAAAAAAATGGAATCAAAACCATTTGCGGTCTCATAGGATATTGTTTAATATGACTTTAAACTACTGACAAAATTCATTACTTTTATTTTAATTCAATGATTTCAACAAAATAGTCGTTTCTAAATTCATCATTGATGTGGAAAGTGAATATTTTGAGCAATTAAATAATGTACATCAAAACGATTTAAAACTTTGATTAAAGACAAATCTGCAATTTTCATTTTCCTTTCGTTTTTAACATACATGGGGCAAGTGGGACATATTTGAACAACATTTTCGATAGAGCCATTTTACTGTTTTAGATTGTTTGTTCAGTGAAAAATAACCTTCGACACTCATATATCATATGGATCTGAATCATATGTCTGATATCGTTGGTTTAGTTGTTGAGAAGTAGTGTACAGTTGATTTACCAAATGAAAATTTTACTTTCTGAGAATTATCTCCTAATGGAAAAGAGCAATGGTTATAACTATGCAAAATTTTCCGTTTACAGTGCAAACATGTATTTATTCTCAAATAGATCAACAGGTTTTGTCTTGTTTTTTTATTTTTAAACTTTGATCAGATTAACTGATCTTCAGATAAATAAAATGCTTAATACATAAATTGGCCATTTTGTTCTATTACAAATTTATAACACCGCCTGAATAAAACGTTCCTTTGAAGTTTTAATTTATGTAATAATTTGTGTTAAACAGAGAAACATTTATTCGAAAAGTAACAAAGATTTGCTTATCTCTTCCATCTTACAATTTGGAAGAAAGTAAACTATGTAAAGCCAGACAACAGACAATTAAAAGTAAACTGGCTGTTGTCTTGTTTTTATATCTCTACATTGTAATCCCTTTTCCAAAACAAAAGTCTGGCAATCAATAAACCCCCATCCATGATCTGAAATACTACGACCCGGAAATTACATGAACATTATATCTACATTCTTCAAATTAGTTTCATTCGATAGAGCAGAATAGGTCCCAATGCCCTGTTTTAAGGGGTAATTGTGTTCCACAGGTATTTATTTATGTCACTACCAATATTTTGTAACTGAATAAATGGCTTACAACACGTCTACACTTCAACAACGGAAGCATATAATAATGTATCCGTGGTTAATGTCCTGAAATACCCTGTTTTCAAGTATCGTTAGCGATTTTGCTGAACAGGTTTTTTAGGTCCACACTTCTGGGCACCTTAGTCAAATCCAAGAAGTTCATTCAGCTACTTGGCTTCACCAACTACCTAATTAATGAGTGACACATTGACACCTCATACGACTTTGAACTCCGCAACCTCGATCCAGTAGTTCGCTGCCGTTCTTTAAACGGTAGTCTTCTACTGAAAGAAACCTGGACGATGCTCGGGATTAGCATCGCGCATATGCAATTTTCGAATCAAAAGTGTGCAGATGGAATACGGTATATGAAAAGACAAAATTGCAACCACGAGTTATACGCTGTGGGAGAAACGATCCGGACGACCGAGTGGGTCGTTACGACGCCAGATCGTTTGACAATAACCTGTACTGATCTGACGTGCACAAAAGGCGAGGTGCGTAGGAGCCAGGTGGATCGATCCGGTGGAAGACGATCCGCGAACCCTACATATAATACGTAATTGGCGTCGTGCTGCTATGAACCGAATAATTAAAGACGACTTTTATGTATTGCAGAGGCCTTCCAGCCTTAGCTTGAGAAAAGAAAGTCAACTGAATATTCGTAGTAAAAGCGTGTTTGAACTGATTTAAAATTTTGGTTCTATTAGAGGAATTGAAAGTGAATGTTTAGAATTTCCAGTTAGATGAGATTCATTATTTTTTGAAGCCTGACAACTATATTGAACATAATTCATACTAGTAAAAATCCGGTTCTGTATTATCAATAAATTATCAACTGAGTGGACACTATCTCAACACAAGAAAACTATCATCAGAAATGGATTTCAGCGACATAATAGGAATTTCACGTTCAAGCAAAACTGATATTCAAAACGATATGAGTGGAACGTCGGCCTACCTAATGTAGAAGGATGTGTTCATCCCAACGTTTCCCACATATGTCACTTCAAAAGGAAATTCCGAGTACGGGAACAAAACGCCAAAAGGCACACTCCCAGCTATGGGTCAAGTGCACGTAACAGCATCGTCCACCCAATGCCGTCTCGGTATATCTATTGACACAACAATCATAATAGCC
This sequence comes from Armigeres subalbatus, assembly GCF_024139115.2. Lineage (NCBI taxonomy): Eukaryota > Metazoa > Arthropoda > Insecta > Diptera > Culicidae > Armigeres > Armigeres subalbatus. The sequence continues at coordinate 86,371,733 of NC_085139.1, read as the reverse complement.
GGAAATTCAGAGGACAGAATTAGAGTGGATCTTAGAACTTTGATGCAGTTGGTACAACTCGCTTTCAGTGAAGCAATTAATATCTACTTGTCAATCACAAAGTAGTATGTTAACATTTTTGGGAAAGATGCAATTTTAGTCATCAAGCTTACGTTCATAGAAACCAGATTGAAATCTCATTTACATAATCACATTATGCTAAATAAGCTAGTTGGGAGGTCAATTATTTTGGAGAATGTCAAATATTTCCAAAATTAATCAAAACTGTTATGAAATTCTTTGATCCACTCTATACCTTCGTCTCTTGAATAGCGAATTCTTACAGATAACTAATGTTGGACGTTCCATTCATCGACTGAAGCTCTATTCGATGGTGTAACACGAGCTAAAACATGTTCGCCCTGATTGGACGTGAAATACGCAGGAAATAAACGTGCCACCGACCGTGAAAATGTACACCTGTATGGCACCGGTCTGTACCTGAAGCTTCCTAGAAAATCGATCATCCCTGCTTTATTCACTAGGTGGATCGAATAGTCCTCGCAGTCAGTGCGGGTTGTGACAGAAGTTCATTAGCATGGTGCCACAAACGTTCGACATGAATGTTGACTTTCAAATGGGGTATCTGTTCATATTAGTGCTCATCCTAATCGTGGACCAGTGATTTAGGCTTGATTCTTCCAGATCATTTTTATTCATTATTTTTTTATTGATGTTTAATATCAAATCGTTGCATAGATTGTAATTTAAATAAGTGACTTTAATCTTATTGATTTGATTCAAGTGTAGGTATCAATGAAAAATTTGTAACTCAAAAATGTATGCAGACCGTAGAGAGAGCCACGTTGTGATCATTGTAATTAACTTTTTATCGATTATATAATATTATTATAATATAAAATATAAAATATAAAATATATATAATTATAAAATATATAATATATTATATATAATATTATTCCAAGATCTTCTATGACATAAATCGCCCTATTGTTTGTGGTTGCGATAACATTGCGTATCATGTCGAATAACTGATCATGCAACATTCTTCATTTTTTAAAGCAGGCTCATCTCCTGGATCAGAGATTTTAAGGTGAATTGAACCCACACCGTAATCATTTATGTGGTTTACATCTATACAGATAACACTGTATCAACAATTTAACGCCACAATCACGGTTCGAATCTCCATCTCCATCCCCAACAAGCCCACCGTTTGCACCTGGTCTGCCCACCTTGCTCGCTGTGCTCCGCGCCGTCTCGTAGCTGCCTGATCGGAAGCGAATACCATCTTTTGCGGCTGTTGTCCGGAATTCTTGTCTTGCCCATCGTACCCTTCCGGCTTTAGCTACCTTCTGGATACTGTTCTCAGAGCTGGTGAGCTCGGCTCATTATTCACGCCACCACACCGTCTTCTGCATCGCCGCCAAAGATGGGCCTCAACTCTCTCGAATACTTCGAGTGCTTGCCTCATCGAGCATTGTCCATGTTTCGTCCATAGAGGATCACTGGTCTTATTAGCGACTTGTACATACACATTTGTGCGGTGGCGAATCTTTTTGACGAAGTTTCTTCTGGAGCCCGTAGTAGGCCCGACTTCCACAGATGATGCGCCTCCGTATTTAACGATTAACATTGTTACAGCCGTTGCAAGGATCCAAGGTAGACGAATTCCTCGACCACCTGAAGGTATCCCCGTATCGTACACCACTTTCCCAGGCGAGCCCTGTTGCGCTCGGTTCCGCCCACAAGCATGTACTTTCTTCGATGCATTCACCACCAGACCAACTTTTGTTGTTCACGTTCAAGCGAGTGGCACACGTACAGTCTGCCACTTGCAAATGTTTGGCCGACAATGTCCATGTCACCCGAAACAAATAATTTGACTGGTTCTGTTAAAATCGACCCGGCTGTTACGACTCTCCGCATGACACCTTCTAGCGCAATGTTGAACCGGCACGAAAGTCCACACCTTGTCTAGTCCTGCGCGCGATTCGAACGAACTGGAGGTTTCCCGAAATCTTCCCAGTTTTGACACCATCCACCATTGCTTTGATTGTTCAGGCTTCCGCGAAGCTGCTCGTCAATATTTTCCATAGCTCTACGCGGTCTATACTACAAATGGTGCGTTGGGACCTGGTATTCACAGCATTTTGGATTTTGCACAGTAAAGATCTGGTCCGTTATCAAGCGGCTGTCAACGAAGCAGGCTTGATAACTTCCCACGAACTCATTCACTAATGGTGACAGACGATAGATGATCTGGGATATCACTTAGGGAATTGATGGGGATCGCTCAAGTTCTCACACTCCAGCTTGTCGCCTTTCTTGAGATGAGGCACATAACCCCTTCCTTCCATTCCTCCGGTATGTTCAGTTTCCCGATTCTGACTATCAGTTTGCTGCAAGTGGCCGCTTTATTGGTCTTTAGCTGTTGAATCGCATCCTTAACTTCCTCAGAGTGGTGCTACAGTGGCTAAAATCGTTTGAGCGCGTTTAATTAATAGTACCTTTTTGCTATTAGAGTAAAGGTGTTCTTGAGACATTTTACACGTAAGTCGACGCGCTTCTTTGGAGGCACGATCAATCCCAAAAGTGAGATAAAACTATTTTTTTAACTTTAAAACATGGAAGGTATATGTCTTCCGAGAGTTGTAGCAAAGTTCTCCTGAAAACTTTGTCGAAGACACCAAGTTCGTACCGTTACGATAAAACGTCAACACTTTTACGCTAAATTGCATACTAAAGGTAACTAATTAAACGCGCTCATCACGATTTTAGCCACTGTGGGCTGGTTTGTTCTATCGTCCGCCGCCTTGACTTTCACTGTCGTACTCAGCGCCATTCAGATGTTCAGTGCTGCTTCCACCTTTCGATCACCACACGTTCGTCCGTCAAGATGTCCCCATCCCGTCCGCAATTTCGGCTCGCGGCGAAGCCTTTGCGGGATGCGTTGAGCTTCTGATAGAACTTGCGTGTATCTTGAGAACGTCAGCCTCCATCTCCTCGCACTCCGCTTCTTCCAGGGTGTTTATTCTCCGAAAAGGCGGGTCTGTGTTCCGCTTCCGCTCATAACGTCCATTCTGCCGGTACCTTGCTGCAGCGCGACCGCCCGCGCTGCGTCCTTCTCCTCCAGAATCGTGTCGCACTCTTCGTCGAACCATCGTTCCGTCGACTTTACCCATATACCCGACGTTGTTCTCCGCTGCGTCGTTAATGGCTGCTTTGACTGTATTCCAGCAGTCCTCAAGAGGGCCCCATCGAGCTCACCCTCTTCCGGCAACGCTGCCTCGATGCTGTGCAGCGTAGTGGCGACATCAGGTTGCTTCAGTCGTCTAGGTCTTACCGCGGCGGTCGTCGGCCGAACATTGTTGATGACGGATAGTTTTGGGCGCAGTTTAACCATCACCAGATAGTAGTCAGAGTCGATGTTAGCGCGATATGTACCCACTCTACATCCCGAAAATTCGCCCAGACGATCATCACCGCTGACCGCACGGCCCTGCCATTTCATCTTCCATTTCGCAATTACACAATCGCCAAATCAAGTGAAGCAGGTGGAGCGTCCAACAACAAGGTAGATCCTTTTCAAAGAAGTGGCCTAGGACAATTCTCACGGAGTCCAGATTAGTGCTCGCGTTAAGCACACATCATACGGAATACAATCCGTCATTTTATTCTTTCTACTTTGCTGTGTCGCAGCATGCGTAAAATAATAAAAATGACAGTTTGCCTGTATTGAGCGATGTGCCCTAGAAAACGCGAGTACTTGCTTTCAGAATCTTGACAGATGATCTGGAAGTCTCAGATGAGGGAATCAGCTATAGCTGCCCAGCTAGCGATATTAAATGCATTCTTTACATCTAGTGTAATCAATGCACAGTACCTAATACCTCTCCTATTTAAACCACGCGCTATCTTAGCGTTTCCGTTACCGATCGAATTGTTCGATGGTAGAACGGCTTTACGTAACCCATACTGGTTGCTTGATAAGTCGCCAGCACCGTATAGTCCGTCAATCAATTCAGGATCACCTCTCTAACAACTTACCAGTTGTTTCGAGTAGGCAAATTGGTCTGTAGCCGAAGGCTCTCCGGGATTTCCCAGGCTTAGGCAATAGCACCAACTTCTGCTCTCCAACGATCTGGGAAGTTCCTTCGTCCAGGCAAATGCTGAGGCAGCTCCTGAACATATTCAGAGTGGCAAGAATCGCGTGCTTAATGACCAGGTTAGAATAAAGTCCGGCCTGGTGCCTTATTTAGCTGTTCTTGTAACGGCGATAAGCTCATCGTTAGTCACTAGCGGTACCACGTTCACTGACTCGTACGGATGGCGGGCCAGTCCGATGAGTCATGCTTCGGGAACGCACTTTCAACGATCCTGGCTAACATCTGCTGGGATTTCAGGAGATGTGCTGTTGGTCCTAGCCATCACTATCGTCTATGCATCCCCCCATGGAGTATTATGGGCCATCCACAGCACTTCAAAGCAAGCTCTCTTACTACATTGATTTCGTAGTTCAGATTCTCGTCGTTTGGAACACCCGGCGTCGTTCCAGCCTGTCCGTTCGGTTTTAGCATGTCGCAACCTTCTTTTTGCTCAAGACAGGTTCTGCGAAGGCCGAAGATCAGCTATCGTGCTCGTCTATCAGTGCACCGGTTTGCATCTGCCTGTTGGCATAGTCCTCCTGGGCATTGTCAGTCACATGCTCGTTAGGACATTGGATAATCCATCACCACTAAGGCATAGAATCCGATTTTCCCCGTAGTGATTCTTCCAGCAGTTCTTCGAACTGGAGGTATGCCATCCCAGATCAGCTTACTGACCGCCTTGTGGTTCTGTTGAAAGCTGACTAACGTATTTCCCGATAGCTACCAGCAGTATACTTCGTGAACCCTCCATTCAGGCTCTACCGTCCATCCCACGCTGTAGAAAGCACATCGACATGAATCGCCATTCGGTCCTCTGAACGTTGACGCTGTTCTTTCAGCAGGACTACGTTTACTACCGTTAGCGACTCTAGCAGGATATTACCTCTAGCGTTAGTGAATCGAGAGGCCCAATCCACTGCCCAAGCGTTGAAGTCACCCTATACCTGCGACAGCCACGGATACCTGGAATGAGACAACCTGCGTTCCAACATAACCTTTCCGCAACGAATCGCGGTATCCTGGATTTCAACGCCACACTGATCTCTCAGTGCAGCTACCAGCCCACTGACTTCGATAATTTGTCCAGGCCTCGGCATTGAATTACCTCTACGCGCATAGGGCTCTCACCCGAACCGTACCACCCAGCACCTCTTCTGTCAACTTTTTATACGTGGAACTATTCGCAGATCTCGCTTCAGGACGAGGATCATCTCGCCCTTCTGCGTTCTGCGGATGCAGGTGACATCATCCCCGGAGTGAGCTTTTATCGCCCCGCAAAGCCTTTTGAACGTCAGCATAGCTTACCATCAGCCTTGAAAATAATTGTTGCCTCTGTCCTTTTTGACATCATTGGAAGGTGGCCCTTTCATCTAGGCACTCTTCTTGGCCAATGGCGCCTTCGCCTCTACCGCTTTTCGCTCCTTTTTTGCCTTTTTGGGATTCACAACTTCCTCCAGGGAGGCCTTCCTCCCGGTGAACTTCGATAGTCCTCGTAGAAGGAGGAACTGATTTCGCTCCTGCTCTGCCTTCCCGACGGAAATTAGCCTTCTTCTCGTAATACCGGCTTGGCGTTAGCTTCCTTCAGGTCGTTGCCATATAACCTTACTAAGCTTTGAGTGCTTTAGTAACAGCCATGGTCTGCGGAGTTCTGCAGTCGGCTTTCTGCCAGCTGAATTTCTTCTAAGCACTCGAATCTTCGACCCGGCTTCCTTCCTGGGGTGCATTGCGCATCTCGATTCGAACGTAATTCTATCGAGTCGAACATGTTTGGCATTACGGCTTCGATCTGATCTCGAAAAGACTCATCGTTCGAGTATGCTCGAGGAGGTACAAGAATAACGAGATGTTTTGGCATTATGGATACTCGATAGCACACTGGAAAACGACTCAATTCGAATGAAAACACCTCGTCACCTTTAAAGCTTTCGAATGTTGTTCGAGAGTCATTTTGCTGAAATCTTTTAATTATATTTGTTATTATTTCTCTACGGAAGAGAATAAATGTTTCATTATTGTATCTTGAAGGAAAGAATGTCATTGGTATACCTACTTTTCTAGTTCCAGACAATATGCATCCTAATTATCCAAAATCCGCGTAAAACGACTTCAACTAAATTTTTTAGTTCTGCAGTTTTTTTCTGACGATTTTGATTAATCGCGTGAAAACGATGGGAAAATCTGCATAAAAACGTGTATATTCCAAAATCTACGTTAAGACAGTGAGTTAAATAAAAATAAGAAGGGTAAAGCGCAAGAGATAACCCAAGTGCATTTAATTAAACACATGGAAACATCGATTTATTATCGAATCCTTCCTTATCTTTTAATAATTTAGCTAAATTGGATCGTGGATAAATTCGAATAAACATAAAACTATAGTTTGTGTCGAACAATATCTCAATTTACAAAACATATCGTATCGGCATAATGTTTTAATCGGTTGCAACTGCTAAATAATATATCCTTTTATAGTCATTGAGCACAATTTGCTTGTTTATAAATTACCTGCCAATTCATGCTGAAGGATGCCTTCCAACAGGCAACATGCTACACGCAGATGAAATTACTCTTATTCTCTCTGTTTACTCACATTCGCCATGGCTGAAGGTTGTCTCTCCAGAGGGCGGCATACTAAACACGAAGACAGCTATCTCTTATTCTCTCTGTTTACATTTCGTTTGACAGAACATACTCGATTGAGCTGGTACAGCACCATTCGAAATCTTGACTGCGACCGAATGAAGTCGAACGAAATACATAATGCCGCAATTTCTTCGAAACGAATGAGAAACGTACGAATCGAGTGGATTCGATTCGAGATGCACAATGCCACCCTGGTCTCCACCGCTTGGCCCACTGCCAACTCTTTCTCCTCGGTAAGTTAGCGGATCTTTCGTTCCGCCTCCTTACTTGCCTGCAGCAAGGACTCCCACTCCTGCTTTGCCTCTACAATCAGTGTTAGAGGGTCAGCACGGACTTAAGGTCCTTGATGGCTTCCCGCCGTTGTCCAGAAAGGACATTATTACGTCCGTTACGCCAAGATGAATACACCACTTGCCCATGACATAGTGACGTATGCCAAAATGACCAAAACACACTTTTTGTGGATATGGATTCTTCGTACGATTATACATATGCTCCATGAAAAATATTCATGTTTTGTTCTGAAACATCTGAGTTATGGCGATAATTGTTTTTAAAAAATTCATTTGATCGATAAGTTGACGTACCTCCATTACCTGCTGCAATATGAGCAAAACCTGTCTCATATTTTTCGACATTCACAATCCACTAATTAAGCACAACAGAGGTTTTTTCTTTACTTTGTCGTATTTCAGGACTACTTTATGATTTGGGCGTAACTGATTTTGTAATCAAAAATTAATATGCAATTCCTGCTAAATCAAGATTTCTTGAAATCAGGTATAATCCGACAAAATAAGCTTATCTTATCGGGTGTAGCTTGGAGATAAACGTTTATATTCTTTTGAATCAATAAAATATGTTTGTTTGCTAAATATTGTCGCCAAAAGTTTTGATTTAAGACAATCGCGATCATTCAAAAGGAAGTATAATATAAAAGAAGAATGAAAATCCATTAGCCATTTGTGTCACACTTTTTAGAAGCATATCAAAATTGTGTATGGAAAATCACACCTTCTAAATCCCCATTCCTTCTCTAAAGTGTAGTAATTTATAGGTATTTTCTAAAAGTGCATATCAGAACCAAATCTTTCATTTTTGCGTGGCAGGAGAGGTCTGCCACTGAGGACTTAACACATAAGAATTAGTGCATGTTAAATGGCTTTCTATTTGGACCTCAGCTTGATAATATTGGTATGTTATTTGAGCACATTTACGGAAGGATCCAATATATTTCACGGCTGTTATTTTAGCTTTTACAATTGCAATTATTCATTATTCATATTTTCATTACCTTACCCGGACAGAACTGAATTATAAAACATGATATGGACTTTGATGTAGGATTCAAAAGAAAAACAGGCAAAGTATCAACAAAAAAATACACGAAGTGTTATTTAAATATCAAGATGTGTTTTGGATAAAAAAACAAACTAATAGCTCGAGATATTATTCTTCTTCCAAATACCAAATACATAACTAATAACCCATGATTTTCATAGCAAATTTGAATGTTGTCGTCTGGTATTTTGTGCTTTTATATCCTACATATAAATCAGGACCATATCTCATTTTGCAATCTAATCACGATTGATTTACTTCTAATCCTCGTCTACTGGGTTTTTAAAATAGAGATTGGAACCATTTTGCTTTAAAGTTGGAACGAGGCTTTGGCCAATACATGAAAAAGGGTAACTGCTTGCAATTGTTACAGAACCATTCTAATGCTTTTAATAGTGTAAAAAATCCGTACGGTAGATTTAACACGAACTCTTCCACACATAATTTTATCTTTACCACATAGTTTAATTTTCACGGAAAGAGCTATCCGAAAACCTTTCCGAAACTCGAACTTTTCAAAAGATTCCCTTCTCAATAATAAATCGTTGGAACTAACTATAATTATTCTTTGGCGCTATATAACCACACATAGTAGCCTGGTTTTTACGCCATGTTATAGAACAAACATTTCACAAAACGTTTGTTTGATCGCATAAACGTCGTATGCATATACGCTTTTCAATCAAGAATAATAATTAATTTCGGCCTTAAAATATCTACTAATATTGTCCTTTTGGCCAGATTATTCATGTATTTTGTTGATTGATATGATGATTCGGTAAAACTTATAAAATGCTTCCCAACATCGATGGTGTTGGTTGTTACGTCAACTATGAAATCATGAGACTAGGTGTTCCAATCTGCCAAATTCACGATTCAGCCATCTTGGATTTTAGTATGGGAAAGTCAGCCGGTTTGTTGTCATTTTGCAAAATGAATTCACCCCGCCTTCTTCTCTTCCATAAAGTCGGAGGTCGGTCGGAGCACCTAGTAGTGTATTCATCTTGGTTACGCCTGTTATCATCTCTCCTTTTCGGCCTCCACTCTCCTAGTGACTGGTCATCACCTGACCCTGACTGACCCTGGTCAGTGTAGCTCCATCCATCTTGATCTCAATGAGCGGCTCCTCCGACCTCCACACTCTTCTGTACTGCCTGCCTCGGCGATCGGTGGGCAACCTGTTATACTTCGTCTGGCAAAGGAATCCACCCTTCGTCGTGACGCTTCTCCTCTCCACTCAAATTTGTTTTTTGGTTTGTGTATTTCCCTAGCAGCACCCTTCAGACCAATTTTTGCAGCAACTCTAATGTAACTAACTTTAGTTGCATATGGGTCCATAAACTTTTGTGCGACATGTGCTACTGGGTTGGTCGCGAGAAAATAGGTCCGCCGCCAGCCCTGAAATAACGTGGTAAGGGACGCTATACTGTGGGGTGCCAGGTACCCAAAGGCTTCGTTAGGCCTGCTATTTATTTCACCCTCAGACCATGCATCCCCTTGGCACGGATTGTTGATACCGTAGGATTAGGTTAGGAGATGTCAATATTAGTCACCAAAGTGCTCCATAATATGACCAGATTTACGTAGTGTGTAGTGCCTAAGTATCTATATCCGCAGTGTGGAGACATGCCATGGTAGATGGTAACAAACTGTATTCTAAGTCAGGTTCGCTTCGACGTTCACCGGTTCGATTCTCCCAAAATATGTAGATATTGAAAATATGTTATTTCCATCTTTGTTGCCGAGGGTGCAATTGTACCAACTGCAAACAGTTGGGGCACACTGCCGAGTTTTGCAACAACAAGGCCCGTAGCAAATGTTTTGAAAAGTAGGAGGGAGTCCTACCAACAACAAGACAAAGTGCGCTTATTTGGCATGGATCCTCCCGAGCAGCACAAGTCATACAAAATGGCGGTAACTTGATCGTAGCTGAATCTGGTCACATATGAGTTGCAGTAACCAATGTGGAACATGTGTGCTGAAGGGTCCCCAAGAATGCCCGGTATACAAAAAGCGCACCAAAACTGAAGCGCCTGTTGGTACAGCGCCCCAAGAGTCGTATGCGGGAATGGTTAATCTCGCAAGCACATCAACCACAGCCACTGTTACATTACGACATAGTGATATGGATGATTCTTCGGAGGTACACGTGCCCGAAAAGAGGAAGCAACCGTCTTCCCCGGAATCGCGCCGCAAGAGAACAAAAGTTATCCACCAAAAGCATGCCAAAATCTGAAGGTAATGGGGATTATTCAAAATTCCAAAGCAACCTGTCTTCACTGCTCCTTTAGATCCTAGTTGACGAAAGACATTCCCGCCATTGTAAAACCGATGTTCAAGAAACATCCGGCTAGGAGAATCAATGAAAGAAAAATGCACAACTTCCAGAAAAGTATTCCGTCCAAGCGAGATTGATCTCCTTTAAGAGTGGATGACATCATTTATTTACCAATGCAAACGCAATACGAATTGGTTTGACAGCCTTCAGTATTAGATTTTGATTTATACCAGTTGTTTTGGCTTGTACTGCAATGTTTGTCTGAACGACAAAAAAGACTTGGATAATCAAATTAATCATACTGTTGTCAATATCTGACCAACTAATCAAATAAGCCAGTTATGTCCAATCGAATGGAACATTTCCATAGTCAATGTCAAGTAGTCAAATTACCTTCGCTTTTAGTTAATTGAACAAATAACATTTTCTTGGTCTTTTGCAAGATTATTGCATTTATGGCAATTACCTTTTTACAAGACTCTATGCTTAGTGCTTAAGAAGCACTCCCCACAGAGAGTTTCCGATGCCAGCCAAATTATTATATTATGTGGCAATCACGGCGTGTTCAGTAGAACAATATTATCACAAAAAAATGAGCATGGCTAAAATTTCAACTACGTGAAAATATAGCTTCTTATCTTTCATTTCCTGGGTATTTTAAAAAAATCTACCGGGGGGTCCCGAACAACTTTTTTTTCCTTTCCAAATGGAACCTGCATTCTAATCTAATACCAGCTGCCAGTCACGAGTCCCTCACGAGTTGACTAGTCATTTATTTTTTTTTAAACTATTTTTCATGAATTAAATGCAAGGAATGAATATTCTTCATGTTCTTTTATTTTGAACCTAATTTAAAAGGCTCAAATATGGAAAAGCATGACGGAGCCAAAATTATTAAGTTCAACATTTGGCTAGCAAACATACTGCTTCGCAAGGGTTGAACCTACTAATATTTTTAACAGTGTTTGTTTAGTTTCAATTTTATACTTTTTGGATTTAAATGAAAATTTACGAAATTCGTAAAAATTATTCCAGATAATTGAGAAATTTCAAATTGATTGTTTGAGCTCAAAAAACGACAGGATTCCGACATTCAAGACATAAAGATTTCTGAAAACCTAATGATTTTTTATAACATTTCCAAGATAATATAAAACTATTTTAACCTACCGAGATAAGCATGCCAAGACCATGCTGCAGGTGGCTGAGTTGTATTCCCGGTTCGGTCTAGGAAATGTTTAGGTTGGACATTTCCTCGGCATTTCTATGTGGGATGGTTTTATAAAGATATTTTTGGTTTTGAAAGTAAGAAATACATTTTATTCTATGGAGTTTTTATAAATATTAACGGGGCTTAATAATTAGTAAAGCTTTTCTAAATTACGCTTCTGATCATTGTTGAGCAAGATTTTTGACGTAAACTACGTCTAAGGGGAAGCCTCGGATACAGGGTGCAAAATGAAAATTTCCAAATTGGGGACCGTCACGAAATCATGTAAGATTTCAAACGATAATAGCGACTTTATCTTTCGACGGATTTTCGAGATTTTCTTATAAATAGATTCGGAAACTTTCCACCAATTTGCTAATTGTATTAAAACTATTCATTATCAACGGCAAACTATTGAAAATGTTATTTCTTTCCAAACCGGGGGAAAAATTCAATCTTGTTCATAAATCCCCAACACGGACATCAGATTGCAGTAACGTACTGGCCTTTAGATCCACTGCTTCGTTTTCCCTGTGTATAAAAAGCCCCGTGTTTCGCGTGCGCGCGTCATTTTCGTTCTGCATGTCACGGAGAACGGACGATTTCGTTCGCATGGGAGGACTCGTTGATTGAGATTTATGAGTGATGATGCGGATGAAATTTTTCGTTCGTGGTGGCGGTCGTGGCAACAGCAGTACATCTTTACATCCGTGTTCCCAACAGCATCGTTTAATCAACGTCGTGCTGTTGATGAGGCACATAAGTGGTAATGAATCGGTTCTTTTCAGGACCACCATTATGTTTGGGAGGAAGGTTAAGATGAAATAATTTTGACGTAAACTACGTCTAAGGGAATACTCAGATACAGGGTGTAAAACGGAAATTTCCAAATTCGAGACCGTCGCGAAATTAGGATAGATTTCAAACGTTAATAGCGTCTTTATCTTTCGATAGATTTTATTCACTTACTCTGCAGAAGTCGAATGATGGATTGAATCTTATGAATTTTTGCGTTACTGCTGCCGATTTATTGCAACAATCATGAATTTACTCTCAGTCAAACCAAATTCCTCCAATGAAAAATTTAATGCCCTGAAAAGGACAGATTTCAGATCATGCGGATTTCTAATCACCAACTCAACAGCAACCATTCGATAGTCAGAATATCACAAGAGTATTTCATTCAAATGCAGATGCTGGCTCTATGGTTTTACCGCTACACTGCAACAAATTGCCATCGTTGGATTCTCTGTAGCAACGATCCTGTTACGAGCACTACCTACGCCATCGGTGGGAACGAAGAGCGTGCGTCAGAAGGAGAAGCTGCAAAAATGTTTTCGCATGGATGGAAATTAAACCTGAAACAAGTAGCAGTCTATCTACCAAAATAATAATTTTGAGGGGAAATTTCACTGGTATTGATGCTATCTATGCGAATAAATTTTTGTAGCGTTCCTAACGCACGGTCGTGATTCCGCCACCGACGGAAACTATCAGCCATCACCAAGCGATTAATATGAACTTTGATCAAAATTCCTCTCGCCTCAAATTATGCCTTAAGAGCTGCTTTCACTGATGACACTTCAGACGCAACCGTTGCAGAAATAAACACCACCATAGTCGCCATCGTAGACACGCAAGAAAATTCCATCTGAGTGCTGTTGATGCTGACGACGACGACCGCGCGACCCACACCATCGCCGGGAAAAAAAATTCCGGTAGGAGCTCCGCCGATGCCGAAGGTGGTACCATGGTCTGGTCTCCGCGACATCTCGAACGAAAGGGCTCGCGCGCGCGGAAGGGCTGCTCTTTTGAAATCAATAAGTTGGAACCGGTGGCCCCCCCCCTTTGGGGGGTGTTGGAGGGTTACACAATATTTGCAGTCATACCGACAACAAAGAGGAGGGACTAATGAGCCATCTTTATTGGTTATAAGAAAACTGCTCTCCCCCGCGCGCGCGTGGCAGCATTCACGCTCCCCCAGCCCAGTTCGAGACAGCAAAATGATGATTTGGCAAATGAGTGGAATGATGCGTTTTGACGTAAACTACGTCTAAGGGGAAGCCTCAGATACAGGGTGCAAAATGAAAATTTCCAAATTGAGAACCGTCACGAAATCATGTAAGATTTCAAACGGTAATAACGTCTTTATCTTTCGATGGATTTTCGACATTTGCTTATCAATCGATTCGGAAACTCTCCAGCAATTTGCAAATTCTATTGATACTATTGATTATCAATGTTAAACTATTGAAAATGTTATTTCTTTCCAAACCGGGTGAAAAATTCAATCCCGTTCATAAATCCCCAACACGGACATCAGATTGCAGTAACGTACGGGCCTTTTGATCCACTGCTTCGTTTTCCTGTGTATAAAGCCCGTGTTTCGCGTGCGCGCGTCATTTTCATTCTGCATGTCACGGAGAACGGACGATTTCGTTCGCACGGGAGGGCTCGTTGATTGAGATTTATGAGTGTTGCTGCGGATGAATTTTCGTCAGGTGGTGGTGGCGGTCTGGCAACAGCAGTACATCTTTTCATCCGTGTTCCCAACAGCATCGTTGTGGAAATGAATCGGTTCTTTCAGGACCACCATTATGTTTGGGAGGAAAATTGTTGAAATAATTTTTTGACGTAAACTACGTCTAAGGGAAGCCTCAGATACACTGCCGCTAACCGCAAGTCGAGCACATCTGTATATGGAGGCCCATATACAGATGTGCTCGATTTGCGGTTAGCGGCAGTACAGGGTGTTAAACGGAAATTTCCAAATTCGAGACCGTCGCGAAATTAGGATAGATTTCAAACACGAATAGCGTCTTTATCTTTCGATGCATTTTAATCACTTACTCTGCAGAAGTCGAATGATGGAATGAATCTTATGAATTTTTGCGTTACTGCTGCCGATTTACTGCAACAATCTCATGAATTTACTCTCAAACCAAATTCCTCCAATGAAAAATTTAATGCCCTGAAAAGGACAGATTTCAGATCATGCGGATTTCTAATCACCAACACAACAGCAACCATTCGATAGTCAGAATATCACAAGAGTATTTCACTCAAATGCAGATGCTGGCTCTATGGTTCTACCGCTACACTGCAACAGATTGCCATCGTTGGATTCTCTGTCGCAACGATCCTGTTACGAGCGCTACCTACGCCATCGGTGGAAACGAAGAGCGTGCGTCAGAAGAAGAAGATGCAAAAATGTGTTTGCATGGATGGAAATTAAACCTGAAACAAGTAGCAGTCTATCTACTAAAATAATAATCTTGAGGGGAAATTTCAGAGCAAAGAGCAATGAATTGAATTTAAACAAACAAAACTAAACTACTCATATTATACAAAACTCGGAAATTCAATAAATTTGTTTTAATTACACAAATATATTAGTTCCTTTTAAAATGTAAATTTCATAAGAAATCCAAAGAGTAATTTTGTAATACTCATGGATAATGGCACTAGATTCTTCATTTTACCAAACTGTTTCACGTAGTTGACGTCGGGCGGTCGTGTCTTGTACACAACCCTTATGATTTTTTTTCCACTAGATAGATGAATAAAATTAAAGCTCATCGATTACTTCAAAGTCTGGTGGTTGTACCAAGAGTCATGAAAATAAGTGTCTTTTTAGAAGAAGATGCATTCGATGCATAGGGCAGGAGATTGATTTTCGTTTACTGGTTAACTTTTCTGAACTCTTAGGCAATTTAGATTTTATTAGAGTCATCCCTTCAGCACGATTTTTGTGTCTAAAAGTTCAAACTCTTCTCCAAAAACTTCTAAAACTACCCTGGTTCTGATCGTCCAGGTTTTGTGTTTGCGTTTTATGTTGGTGGTATTCGGCTTGACCAAATAATTGAACGTTATTGAAAGTGATTGCCAAAAGCAAAATAGCAATAATGCGACAACACAATGAAAAGTGGACTAATTTTTAAATTGGTAATGAATTTCGAGTGAAAATAATCGTTTCGAATGAGTATTTCTCCAAGCTCACGCAGTGCAATATCATAGAAAGTTGCATGTTTGCCACAAATGAATTTGCTTGTCTGGATGAATCACTCGTTCTCATCAACTATGCATCGCAGCGATATGATCTCTAGGACAAAATACAGTACATATTTTTAAGTTTTTTTTATACCCATGTCACTTTTTTTTGAAATCAGAAGAGATTTTATCTTAAACTAAAAGCTAGATATTTACTTCCATTTTTGCCTTTATTGTGCACTTAGCATGACTCATTTTTGCGCTCATCTGTTTACCGTATATCAATTGAAAGATTTCTATTTGAATGAGGTATTAAGGATTTCTATGAGCATGTTGGATAGTTTTTAGTGATAAATTGGAGTTACACAATCAAAAATTCGACAGAAAAAAAGTGTAAAAAGTGAATTATGTGTATCTACATTACTTCTCCTTCTTCGTTTTGGCATTACATTCCCCACTAAGACATTGCCGCCTCACAGTTGAGTGTTCAATCAGCACTTCCACAGTTATTAACTGCGAGGTTTCTAAGGCAAGTTACCATTTTTTTACCATCAAATTTACCACCAAAGTTTCAATTTTAGTATATATTTGGGAAAGAATTGGGTGTATATGTGCATAAGATGACGATGCAGAGCATAATCTTCATCCAAGCCTTTCTTAGCTGTTTGCAGGGGATAACATAAATATATCGAGTTCGCCTTCGTCATGCACTTTGACGCTTGAGCTCCAACAAACTATTAATTTAGACTATAACTTGGTAATTTCGGTACCCCTGAGTTTATATACGATTATTGGAATAAAAAATCATAAGGGTTGTGTACAAGACACGACCGCCCGACGTCAACTACGTGAAACAGTTTGGTAAAATGAAGAATCTAGTGCCATTATCCATGAGTATTACAAAATTACTCTTTGGATTTCTTATGAAATTTACATTTTAAAAGGAACTAATATATTTGTGTAATTAAAACAAATTTATTGAATTTCCGAGTTTTGTATAATATGAGTAGTTTAGTTTTGTTTGTTTAAATTCAATTCATTGCTCTTTTTCGAATTTTTCGAAAAATATTCTAAATGAGCTTAACTAAACTTGGGTATTCCTAAATTTCAATTTATCAAGTTTAATTGCACTTTTTACTGTATTTAACCGTTAAAATTTTAGAAATGAGGATAACTTCCGTCAAATCACTGAAGACGCACACATGTTTTTGCAAAGACCACGCGTCAAAGCGCACTCGTGATTTCGCTACTGACGGCATCATTTCGATTGAACTGTCTCCATCTTTCGATTGGTTGTAGATAATCCGCCTTCCCAATCACAAGCTGCAACAAAATCAAATAAGATCTTGAGAAAATTTCACCTGGCTGCCACTGATGCCATCCATACGAATTCATAATTGTAGCATCTCCTCCCGGGGCGCACTCGTGATTCTGCTACGGACGGCAACATTATGGCGTCGCCAAGTGCTTAATTTGCTCTTTGAACAATATTCGCCTCACCTCTTCCTTTGCATAGGATGGTGGCCCTGAGAAGAACCGATGCTGGGACCGCCGCCCGCGACATTTCTAATGAAGTGCCACGCGCGCGGGGGAGAGCAGTTTTCTTATCATCAATAAAGATGGCTCATTGGTTCCGCCTCTTTGTTGTCCGGTATGGCTGCAAATATTGTGTAACCGTCAAACACTCACCAAAGGGGCGTGGCTACAGATTCAACTTTATTGATTACAAGAAAGCAGCTCTTCCGCGCGCGCGAGCCATTTCGTTCGAGATGTCGCGGAGACCAGACCATGGTACCACCTTCGGCATCGGCGGAGCTCCTACCGGAAATTTTTTTCCCGGCGATGGTGTGGGTCGCGCGGTCGTCGTCGTCAGCATCAACAGCACTCAGATGAAATTTTCGTGCGTGTCTCTACGATGGTGGCTATAGTGGTGTTTATTTCTGCAACGGTTGCGTCTGAAGTGTCATCAGTGAAAGCAGTTCTTAAGCCATAATTTGAGGCGAGACGAATTTTGATCAAAGTGCATATCAATCGCTTGGTGATGGCTGATAGTTTCTGTCAGTGGCGGAATCACGACCGTGCGTCAAGGACGCTACAAAAATTTATTCACATGGACATAACATCAATACCAGTGAAATTTCCCCTCAAGATTATTATTTTAGTAGATAGACTGCTACTTATTTCAGGTTTAACTTCCATCCATGCAAAATCATTTTTGCATCTTCTTCTTCTGATGCACGCTCTTCGTTCCCACCGATGGCGTAGGTAGCGCTCGTAACAGGATCGTTGGGACAGAGAATCCAACGATGGCAATCTGTTGCAGTGTAGCGGTAGAACCATAGAGCCAGCATCTGCATTTGAGTGAAATACTCTTGTGATATTCTGACTATCGAATGGTTGCTGTTGTGTTGGTGATTAGAAATCCGCAT
Source organism: Armigeres subalbatus (assembly GCF_024139115.2). NCBI lineage: Eukaryota > Metazoa > Arthropoda > Insecta > Diptera > Culicidae > Armigeres > Armigeres subalbatus. Next base: position 86,353,691 of record NC_085139.1, on the reverse strand, counting down.
GATCTGAAATCTGTCCTTTTCAGGGCATTAAATTTTTCATTGGAGGAATTTGGTTTGAGAGTAAATTCATGAGATTGTTGCAGTAAATCGGCAGCAGTAACGCAAAAATTCATAAGATTCATTCCATCATTCGACTTCTGCAGAGTAAGTGATTAAAATGCATCGAAAGATAAAGACGCTATTCGTGTTTGAAATCTATCCTAATTTCGCGACGGTCTCGAATTTGGAAATTTCCGTTTAACACCCTGTACTGCCGCTAACCGCAAATCGAGCACATCTGTATATGGGCCTCCATATACAGATGTGCTCGACTTGCGGTTAGCGGCAGTGTATCTGAGGCTTCCCCTTAGACGTAGTTTACGTTAAAAATTATTTCAACTTAATTTTCCTCCCAAACATGGTGGTCCTGAAAAGAACCATTTCCACAACGATGCTGTTGGGAACACGGATGAAAAGATGTACTGCTGTTGCCAGACCGCCACCACCACCTGACGAAAAATTCATCCGCAGCAACACTCATAAATCTCAATCAACGAGCCCTCCCGTGCGAACGAAATCGTCCGTTCTCCGTGACATGCAGAATGAAAATGACGCGCGCACGCGAAACACGGGGCTTTTTATACACAGGGAAAACGAAGCAGTGGATCAAAAGGCCCGTACGTTACTGCAATCTGATGTCCGTGTTGGGGATTTATGAACGGGATTGAATTTTTCACCCGGTTTGGAAAGAAATAACATTTTCAATAGTTTAACATTGATAATCAATAGTATCAATAGAATTTGCAAATTGCTGGAGAGTTTCCGAATCGATTGATAAGCAAATGTCGAAAATCCATCGAAAGATAAAGACGTTATTACCGTTTGAAATCTTACATGATTTCGTGACGGTTCTCAATTTGGAAATTTTCATTTTGCACCCTGTATCTGAGGCTTCCCCTTAGACGTAGTTTACGTCAAAACGCATCATTCCACTCATTTGCCAAATCATCATTTTGCTGTCTCGAACTGGGCTGGGGGAGCGTGAATGCTGCCACGCGCGCGCGGGGGAGAGCAGTTTTCTTATAACCAATAAAGATGGCTCATTAGTCCCTCCTCTTTGTTGTCCGGTATGACTGCAAATATTGTGTAACCGTCAAACACTCACCAAAGGGGCGTGGCTACTGGTTCAACTTTATTGATTACAAGAGAGCAGCTCTTCCGCGCGCGCGAGCCTTTTCGTTCGAGATGTCGCGGAGACCAGACCATGGTACCACCTTCGGCATCGGCGGAGCTCCTACCGGAATTTTTTTTCCCGGCGATGGTGTGGGTCGCGCGGTCGTCGTCGTCAGCATCAACAGCACTCAGATGGAATTTTCTTGCGTGTCTACGATGGCGACTATGGTGGTGTTTATTTCTGCAACGGTTGCGTCTGAAGTGTCATCAGTGAAAGCAGCTCTTAAGGCATAATTTGAGGCGAGACGAATTTTGATCAAAGTTCATATTAATCGCTTGGTGATGGCTGATAGTTTCCGTCGGTGGCGGAATCACGACCGTGCGTTAGGAACGCTACAAAAATTTATTCGCATAGATAGCATCAATACCAGTGAAATTTCCCCTCAAAATTATTATTTAGTAATTATTATTATAGACTGCTACTTGTTTCAGGTTTAATTTCCATCCATGCGAATACATTTTTGCAGCTTCTCCTTCTGACGCACGCTCTTCGTTCCCACCGATGGCGTAGGTAGTGCTCGTAACAGGATCGTTGCTACAGAGAATCCAACGATGGCAATTTGTTGCAGTGTAGCGGTAAAACCATAGAGCCAGCATCTGCATTTGAATGAAATACTCTTGTGATATTCTGACTATCGAATGGTTGCTGTTGAGTTGGTGATTAGAAATCCGCATGATCTGAAATCTGTCCTTTTCAGGGCATTAAATTTTTCATTGGAGGAATTTGGTTTGACTGAGAGTAAATTCATGAGATTGTTGCAATAAATCGGCAGCAGTAACGCAAAAATTCATAAGATTCAATCCATCATTCGACTTCTGCAGAGTAAGTGAATAAAAATCTATCGAAAGATAAAGACGCTATTAACGTTTGAAATCTATCCTAATTTCGCGACGGTCTCGAATTTGGAAATTTCCGTTTTACACCCTGTATCTGAGTATTCCCCTTAGACGTAGTTTACGTCAAAATTATTTCATCTTAACCTTCCTCCCAAACATAATGGTGGTCCTGAAAAGAACCGATTCATTACCACTTATGTGCCTCATCAACAGCACGACGTTGATTAAACGATGCTGTTGGGAACACGGATGTAAAGATGTACTGCTGTTGCCACGACCGCCACCACGAACGAAAAATTTCATCCGCATCATCACTCATAAATCTCAATCAACGAGTCCTCCCATGCGAACGAAATCGTCCGTTCTCCGTGACATGCAGAACGAAAATGACGCGCGCACGCGAAACACGGGGCTTTTTATACACAGGGAAAACGAAGCAGTGGATCTAAAGGCCAGTACGTTACTGCAATCTGATGTCCGTGTTGGGGATTTATGAACAAGATTGAATTTTTCCCCCGGTTTGGAAAGAAATAACATTTTCAATAGTTTGCCGTTGATAATGAATAGTTTTAATACAATTAGCAAATTGGTGGAAAGTTTCCGAATCTATTTATAAGAAAATCTCGAAAATCCGTCGAAAGATAAAGTCGCTATTATCGTTTGAAATCTTACATGATTTCGTGACGGTCCCCAATTTGGAAATTTTCATTTTGCACCCTGTATCCGAGGCTTCCCCTTAGACGTAGTTTACGTCAAAAATCCAGGAATCTCATTTTAAATGGGACGCGATAAATAATAATCGTTGGTCTTCCAACTACAAAGATCCGTTTCAAGGATAAAAAAAAAGTTGTTCGAGACCCCTCGGTAGATTTTTTTCAAATAGTCACGAAATGAAAGCTTAAAAGCTATATTTTCACGTAGTGAAAGTTTTGGCGATGCTCATTTTTTTGTCATAAAGGTCCCCCATACACACGCCGTGGCAAGTACAATGATATTCCTTCCCCTCTGATACTACTCCCCTCTTGATGCGATGGGTGGGTTCACGTCATTAGCACTGAGAAGGCAACCAAAGACGTATTCTGTCTTGGTGATATCACATGTTGATTATTTTTGTTTCGTCCCGTGTCACATATCTGGCATTGACGCACTGGTTTAACGCATGTGCGTGTGATCTAATGAACATTCTGTCTTGGAGCCTTGAATAGTGGTTGTGCAGTCAGGCAGGGTCCTTTTTCATCATAGATAATGATGTGAGATCTCTTCTTTTCGCAATTCTTTGCTGACGCGTTCCTTGTGACGATGAGATAAGTTGATGAAAAATGTGTTCAAGTTTATAGACATTCGTAGGATAAACAACAGAACTAGGAACGTGGCACCAATCTCGTTTTGTTATGTTTCAATTTAAAGAAACATATTGAAAAATATCATATATTATAATGATGGTATATGAACAATTTTATGACGGCTTCATTCTCGATAATGTTTACTAATAAATAGGGAATGGGCGTGATGGAGCTTTGCTTTGCCACCGAAAAGTGAATTCTATAACTGACTCATGACTAATCATTAGTACATCAAAGATAATAACAGTTAGTTTGGAAACGATTAAGCTACTTGTTATTACATAATAATAGTCTTAGAACCTTAACAAAGAAATTTAAATAAAATAGACTAAATGCACGAACAGTTTTCATTTTTTACAAGACAAAACATACCTCGAGCTAGATCATATTGACACAGAACAAAAAGCATGAAGAACCAATAACTTAGGCAAACAAAGTAATTCAACAAAACAGTTCTAACGATAACCCGACGAAAATAACTCGATTATATTGACATTTGCACACATAATAATCCGACGATATAATGGATCTTCTTCTTCTTCTTCTTATTGGCATTACATCCCCCCACTGGGACAGAGCCGCCCCCAGAGCTTAGTGTTCATTTAGCACTTCCACAGTTATTAACTGCGAGGTTTCTAAGCCAAGTTACCATTTTTGCATTCGTATATCATGAGGCTAACACGATGTTACTTTTATGCCCAAGGAAGTCGAGACAATTTCCAATCCGAAAATTGCCTAGACCGGCACCAGGAATCAAACCCAGCCACCCTCAGCATGGTCTTGCTTTGTAGCCGCGTGATATATTAGGAATTGGACAATCGACTTTTAGAGTGTATTGATGACAGATATGCAAATATCGTATAACGGTTTGGTCGCCAACACCGACTAGTAAATAGCAGGCCACGACTTTGCCTATTTCCTCGTGGCACAACGAACGGAGTAGCACGCGCGATAAGACAGCACACCCCGTGACGGATAGCTCGTTCGGCAGAACTGGGCCGTACATTTGGCGATCCTGCCAGGTTGTTCCTGGTTGGAAACAATTGTTTTGTAAGTATCCTGTGGGCATGATTGGGACATTTTTTCATCGGTTTCGACTTTTAATGTCGCAGACGCTATGGAAGAGCGTCGGATTGATAAATTTGCTCATCGGTTTCGACTTGTATTGTCGAAGACGCTCTGGAAGAGCGTCGGATTGAATGATTTGCACATCGGTTTCGACTTGTGATGTCGAAGACGCTCTGGAAGAGCGTCGGATTGATAAATTTGCTCATCGGTTTCGACTTGTAGTGTCGAAGACGCTCTGGAAGAGGGTCGGATTAAATGATTTGCACATCGGTTTCGACTTGTGATGTCGAAGACGCTCTGGAAGAGCGTCAGATTAAATGATATGCACATCGGTTTCGACTTGTGATGTCGAATACGCTCTGGAAGAGTGTCGGATTGATAAATTTGCTCATCGGTTTCGACTTGTACTGTCGAAGACGCTCTGGAAGAGCGTCGGATTTAATGATTTGCTCATCGGATTCGACTTGTGATGTCGAAGACGCTCTGGAAGAGCGTCGGATTAAATGATTTGCACATCGGTTTCGAATTGTGATGTCGAAGACGCTCTGGAAGAGCGTCGGATTGATAAATTTGCTCATCGGTTTCGACTTGTAGTGTCGAAGGTGCTCTGGAAGAGCGTCGGATCAAATGATTTGCACATCGGTTTCGACTTGTGATGTCGAAGACGCTCTGGAAAAGCGTCACAACGGTTTCGACTTGTGACGTCGAAGACGCTCTGGAAGTCGTCGGATTGAATGATTTGTCGTGGAGTCGACTTGTGATGTCGAAGACGCTGTGGGAAGCGTCGGAATGAATGATTTGCTCATCGGTTTGGACTTTAAGTGTCGAAGACGCTCTGGAAGAGCGTCAGATTAAATGATATGCACATCGGCTTCGACTTCTGATGTCGAAGACGCTGGTTTGACAAATGTGTTGTTTCTCAACGGTTTCGCCAGCATAAATGATTTGTTTTTCTTATCGGTGGTAGAGCGCTGGATTTAACGTTTTGGCTTGTGACTTCGCAGACGCTCTTGAAGAACGCCTAATAAAGTTATTTGTTTTCGCATTGGTTTGACCTACGAGTTAAAATGGAGAATTCTGGAGTAGCGCCGAAACAAATGATTCGTTTCATCATCGGTTTCCACTTGTAATGTCGAAGGTGCCAGATTGAATGATTTGTTTTTCTTGTCGGTTGCGATTAAACATGATTTGTTTTCGGAATAAATGATTTGTTTTCCCATCGGTTTTCTGCTTGGGTTGTCGAAGGTGCTCTGGAAGAGTATCGGATTGTTGCAGCTTTTGATGGTGAAGGTTGGGTAGAAAAGGGGCGAATTCTTCGCGTCAAAGAAACGTTAATGCAGATCAGCAGAAAACAACTATTCAAATTTGAATTTTAAAGGTGTTGTGTGAGAGTACCGTACTTATTGGCTTGAGCTTGAAGGGCCAATACATAGTATGTTTGAAGAGCTACCGATATTGTTTTGATTTTCCCATTAGAAAGCCATCAAATTGTTTTGGATATGGTCTGCCGAATCGAATTCTATTGGTTTTGGATTGCAATGCTGGAAATATTTGCAAAAAAAAAAAATTGAAGGAATGCAGCTGGAGGATCATGAACCTGAAATAGTTGACATTTTCAAAATGTTAAAAAAAGGCTGGATTAATTTGCTTAGTAAATATTCATTTACGTATTTGTATGAGGACTTGGAATTGAAATATTGAATTTGGATTGTTTTTGGTATTGGTTTTTAATGAAATATTTGATTTTTGATAATGGGTGAGGTAACATGATTATGATATTTTAAAATTGGAATAGGCTTGGTTGCAAATATTTAATATTATTTTAGAATCATCTTTTGGTTATAATCTAGAGATAGTATTTGAAAGATGGAGTTGGATTAGAATATTAGTTGTGAAAATTGGATATAAATATGAAAAAACTGATACGAGCTATTTATAACCATGCAATGGCAGGCTTAAATAAAACTTTAAATTAATTACTGTGGAAATGCTAAAAAAAATACGTAAATAGTAAACCAAGAACTAGTTGCAATGCATGGAAGATGAAGAGGATAAAAAAAAAACTTGATTATTTTATATGAATGTTTCATTTTGGTACCGTGGGGCATCGAAATCCTTAGCTTAAGTGTACCTCAGTATATGAAAAAGTTATTAGAAAATAGGAATCGAAAGTAAACAAAATGTTTGTCACCGACACAGGGGTATAAAGGCTTCTACTTTTGAAGTGTTCCACACTTACTCATTAAAAACTACGAAAAGCATGATAAAATAATGAATTAAATCAACTACTCCTGACTCGAAATCCGTCCACCGTGGACGGATTTCGAATCAAAGGATCAAAATCCGTACAGCTATTATTTAACTAAATATTTAAATTGAAACAGTCTGATTGACTAAACTACCACTGTAAATAGTTCGATACGCATCTTGAGAAGCGATCCCTTCGATTTATATTCCGCTTATCTTATGTAATGATTCGCAATTAGCAATTAAAACACAGTTACAGTTACAGGAGATTCGTTTTTGATTTTTGTTGTTTTAATTTTAAAACCTTCTTTCCAATTATATGCCCTGAAAGCATACTGGCAAGGATCTGAACAGGATAAGATTCATTATTTCTACATTAATTACCTTGAACCCCCTTTAATTTATTGATATCTCATGAGGTGGACGGATTTCGGTGCTGTACGGATTTCGGTCCCACACGGTATTCCATTATAAAAACGTTCCAATGTTGGTCTTTGATTAAAATTTTGTTCATGGAATGCGAATATTGGATTTGCTTTTCGGGTTCATACATTGGATTTGAGATTGCGAAATCCTATTAAAATATTTGAATTCTAATTTGAATTAGGATGTTTTGATTATAGGAAATGAGTACGGATATCGGATACTGGATTGTAAAATTAGAAAAAAATGCGACAACTATTTACTTGTTTATGAAAATCCTAAGTAAGTGGTTTTTTTTTCTCTTTTTTTAGTGAGAGAAGAAGGGGAATGTGAGGGTGAGATATATTAGGAATTGGACAATCGACTTTTAGAGTGTATTGATGACAGATATGCAAATATCGTATAACGGTTTGGTCGCCAACACCGACTAGTAAATAGCAGGCCACGACTTTGCCTATTTCCTCGTGGCACAACGAACGGAGTAGCACGCGCGATAAGACAGCACACCCCGTGACGGATAGCTCGTTCGGCAGAACTGGGCCGTACAGGATTCACAATAGCTGATCGATACAGAGAGGTGTGGTATCAGACGCACTTACTAAACCAAAAACTTCAATGTACGCTGCATCAAAAATAAGCATCTAATTATTTATTATAATTATGTATCTTGACGTAATAATATCAGATAGAAGGCAAAGTTCTAGCGGTTTATGCAAAATAATAAGCAAATAATTGCCTATGATACGGTTTACAATTGAATTTCTCCGTTGATGCGTTTTTGCGGCATTCCCACCTAACGGAGTGTTTACGTTTTGTAAAATAAAATCTCTCGGGAGCATCGCTCCATGATGGAACGTACACACGGTCAAACAGTTTGACCAACATTGACTCCACCTCTCGTTTATTCAAACTTCCATCAAGTTTTACCAACAGCGGCACGAACAATCAATTTATCCGACAAACAATATTACACACGAACGACCGAAGCGCCAACTTGAGCACCAACCATCAAAAAATATATGGGGGCTTTTGCAGCTTCACTACAAATGCTCAAATATGTTCGGCGTATCTTGACTCCGCCCTCGACAACTTAAACCAAAATCAAACCATTTAAAATTTTTTCAACCGAGCAGCCAACTGTCAAATGGTTGTTCGAACAACTTTACCCACGTTCAAACAAAGCAGCAACCAAAGCGTTTTCTTGGGGGCGCAGTCAATGTTCGTCAAACTGCTTGACTGGTGTGTACGCTGCATGAGACAAGGTGTTTTGATTTTCTGCTTTCGTTTTTATGCTGCCTTTGTTCAATGTTAGTAAAATTGTAACCAACCAAACCACAACCAATCTTTATCTTTCGTATGTTCGAAATCAACAGCCGGTTGTCCCAAGTGGGCCGAAAACAATATCAAACAACAAAGTTAGCCAAAATTTTGTCCATTTCGTTCGACACTTTTGGTGGCTTAAATAAGAGTGGGAAATTATCGTTGTTTTTAACTACACGGCGCCATAACCAAAAGTAAACAAGTCGCCTGATGGCATAATATTGTTTAGAGTTCCAATATATGCTGATGAACAACAATCAATCATCCGCTCATCCGCAGTATAATAGGCTAAGGTTTGAGCCATAAACCCTATAATGTCTTCCAGTGTCTTAATGGACGACATGATCCTTGTAGGCTGGAGAACTGCTTCAAAAGTTATTAACTTGTGATTTTTATGAGCCGGGGATTAAATACTTTCTTATAAAAAATTATAAAAACTTCAGGCTCAGTTTCTAGGATGAAGCATTGAGCAACATGTTCCATGTGAGTCGAAGAAATTGCTTCGGTAGATTTTGAGCGCCCAAAATGACAATAGACATCTAAATAACATAAAAACTGACTAAATTATTTGACTGACAATATAATGACAAAAATTATTTTAAAATATTACGAAGTTAGATAGCATTAGACATCGCTGACTATTTATGAACGTAATTCCCTCCGTTTCAGTAGCAACAGCGTCTTTTTGGACGCTTCTTGGTTCAAAGGCCTGATGCAGAGGTTTCTACTCTCTTCAGAGTTCCGCCAGTAAACATTAAAAAAAAGATAATCTGCGTCCACTACACATTATTAAAATGAGACTTCCACATAAGGGACGATTCAAATATGACGTCCAATACTTTTTCTCCCTTTTGTCCCGCTTTTTTGTATACCTAGTAGGGGAACGGTTCGGCACTTTATCTCATAGCTCCTATTTATGGAAGTTTAAAGGTAGAAAACGGATCAATACTTTATTTATCGTCTTTGGTTATTCCATGTGGTTTTAAATAGTTGCCAAGATTACTCCTATGTTTTAATTTTCCAGTTTCCTTCGTTTTTCCTTTTTTCTTCTTTATTCTTTCTTCATCCTTCATCCTTTTTTTTCTTCATATTCTTTCCTCCAACTACTTTCTTCCATGTTCTTTCTTCTTCCTTCTTCCGTTTTCCTTCTTTCCTGTTTCTTCTTCATTCTTTTAGCTTTCTTATTGTTTCTTTCTTCCATTTTCTTTCTTTTTCCAACTTCCTCCTTCCTTCTTCTATCTTCTTTGCTTCCTCTTCTTTTTTCTTTCTTCCTTCTCCCTTGTTCTATCTTCAATCTCTTTTTTTCTGTTCCTCCTTCCTTCTTATGTCTTTCTTCTATCTTTTCCTTTTTCTCTGCTATTTGTTCATTCTTCCTGCTTCTTTTTTCTCTGTTTTCTTCTTTCTTTCTGCCTTTTTCATACTTACTTCTACCTTCTTTCTTATTCATTCTTCCTTCTTTCTTATTACTTTTTCTTTCTCCCTTCTTGCTTCTACCTTCTTCCTTTTTGTCCTTCTTCCTTCTCTCTTCCTTCTTTTTTCCGTTCAATTATCCTATTTCTTCCTCGTTTTTCCTCCTTCTTTCTTTTTAATTCTATCTTCTTCCTTGTTCCTTGTTCCTTAATACTTGTTTCTTCTTTCTACTTCTTCCATAATATTTCCTTCTTCCTTTTTCTCTTTCTCTTTCGTGTTTCATTTTCCTTCCTTCTTCCGCCTTCCTTTGAAACCTGCCAGCCTAGCGAGATCCCCTTTTTTAGTAGAAATGGCTTAAGCGCCACTCCCGGAGGAGACCATTTACCTGTTTGGAGGTTGCCCGACCTGATGAGACCCTTCAGGGGAGGGTAATATTTTTCCCAAAGAGATTAGGCGGGAAACTAGTAGGTTGATCAGGGAAAATTAAATGTTTTAGACCGTAAGGTCAAGCAAATAAAATGATTGGTGTGAACAGAGGCGATTTTCGCCGGTGTCGAAGCAATATCCGCGGTTGTTTATATCACGGGAAGGCTTAATCGCAGTTTCTCCTACGGACTCCGAAAATACTCATGCGTCGTTCATCGATGACGCCTCCGGTGTGAAAGTGTGAACTGCTCGACGGGGTATATATGGCCGTCCCTTCCGATCCAAAGGTCGTCGGTTCGAATTCGGCCGGGGAAAAAACTTTTTACGAGACCGTGTAGAGAGTGGCACGCCGTCACTCAAGAAAAAGAATGTTGAAACTTGGTTACCGGTTCCGAACCGGTCCGGTTGTTGCTGCCCGCGGGAAAAACGTACGCTGCCCTCTCCGGTCCACGTGTACCGCTGGGATGTTCTTCGCAGCAGGAAAACGGGGTCGACAGCAGTCACTAACTGTATGGGTGGTGTGTCGGGCCTTGAAACTTGCCACAATCTACCGAGAATAAAAGATGACCCACGCCGGTCTTGAACACCACACATTGCTCCAAGAACCATTCTTACCGCGTTATCCACAAGTCTACGCGAACACCTAACTGCCAGAATACACAATTGTAGGGTGCTGTCAATACGATACACCGTGCGGCTGTTGTAATGTTTCCAAAAGCGCATTTGCACAAGATTCCACGCGGCGTTTCCCATTCGGAAGGAACAACCGCATCCTAAGAAACGCCGCAATGTTATCTCCCCATAACAATCGAGTATATGGGCAGCAAAATGCGCGGTGCGTCATTTCCGCGTGTACTTTTGGGCAAATGCGTTAATACATATCTCTTCTCTTACTAGCCATCAGAGGGAAATTCATGGAAAGAAATCTAAATTATTTTAGTTGGAGCACTTTCACTATTTGTTACAAGTCCAACTTTTGGGAACACACGACGGCGCGATAGATAAAATCCGGAATGCTCTCGCCTCTTCCGTAGACCAGAACGAAGTGAACGAGCTAAATCCTTGGATTCTCAGATCAAAACGCGAGATTCTATGATCGTTGCCGGAAATTACGCGAATCATGGGAAGGTAAAAAATCGTCTCTACCCACACCAACATCCATATTCGGCAGGTAAAAACCTCTCTTTTCTCGAGCTTCCAAGTGGAAACGATCAATAAACTTGTCTCCCACCTGGAGATTGTAAATGATTCCGGGGGTCAACGAATCCTGAAAGCGATCTTTTAAGGAAGCAATGCACAACTGTCACGCTGTCACAACTGTCCAGTGTTCACGCATGCAGCAAATGTGAAATAATAAAACAGACAGTTGTGCGTAGCTTCCGTATTGAGTTATGTGCCCTTGAAAAGGCGAACAGATTTAAGTTTGGTTGAAAGACATGCCTCCCAGAATCCAAACCCAAATGCACTCGCATTTTCAAGAGCACCCCATTCAAAACGGAAGCCACGTACCACTGTAATTTTTATTATCACACGACGCAGCAAAGCTGGAATAATAAAAAACGTCAGCTGTGCGTGGCCTCTGTTTTGAATGTCGTGCCCTTGAAAACGCGAGTGCATTCAGTTTTGGATTCCTGGAGGCTTGCTTTTAAGGTAGGCATGTCCACAAATTCACGGAAGTCTATTTCTTGGCGTTTTGAAAATATGTAAACAGGTCCACTGTTCAGCATGATTCTTCAATCAATTTTCCAATACGATTAATTTTGGATCATTTTCATGTTTGTGAAACGGGTATTTTTGATAAGCAAAATTTTGTCACAACCGTTCTCAGACACAGCTAATTGCGACTCATCCAGGCTGTGTTCTAGAAATTTGAATTAAAAACCCATCCTATGCTTCCATGCATTGGTTCCCTGTACAATTGCGATTGTTCTGGTCGATCACGGAGTAGCAACTACCCAATGCACGGTCATCATGCTCATTGCTTATTGCTCATTTTCACTTATATTATGACAGGTCGTACCTGATGTCGTATATTAGGACAGAGCCGACAGCTCCAAGGAAATGTTATTTTCTCATTTCCTTAGATATGGCGTCCGATATAATAAAGAGTAGATACGAACTGTATTACCGTGGGCAATTAATGTTTTGACTCATATTACGAGCACTTATGGTCTGTCTCATTTGGGGTCTGTTCGATTCTCGATTCTCGACTCCCTGGGCATAATGTTTCCATTGTTCTTGCCACACAAGATACACACTCATGCAATGGCGGGAATAGGAAAGCTTCCAATTAATAACTGAGGAAATTCTAAAAGAATACTAAGTTGAAAATCAGGCCAAATTCCAGTTGAAATGTAGAGTTATTGAAGACAGTTCTCTATTCTTAGCAGACAATTTGTTTGGTCGTCCTTCCGGAAAATGTTTATCAACAGTTAGATAATAAGTTTATCATAACATATACTCGACCTACTTTATCTATATGAAAACATACATTATTAACTCTTTTTTCTCGATTATAAATTATGCCAAACAGCGTTATTCCAAATCATTTCGTGCCAATGGACCCAGACCAACCTGAAAATGATATTTCCCCGAGAATAATATTTTCCGGAAATAACAAAATAACAGAGGAAACAACTTTTTGCCGAAAATATCATTTACATTCTACAAAAAATTATTTAGCGGAATCAATGCTTTCAAAATGAAGTCTGCTTTCTTTTAATCAAATGATAAAGTTTTGATAACAAAGCACATTAACTTTGTTGACCAATTATATTCATCACTAGCATACCCGACGAACTTCGTTTCGCCTAAAATTGATTTATTTTATTCTCTGCTTAGTTCTCAGTTATGCAGAAATGTCTGTTTCATTTGTATGGGAGCCCCCTTCCAAAGGAAGGAGGGGTCTCGAACCATCCCAAGAACCTTTCCCGACCCCAAAAACCTCTGCATACAAATTTTCACGCCGATCGGTTCATTAGTTTCGGATTCTATAAGGTTCAGACAGACAAATTCATTTTTATGTATATAGATTTTCCGATTGGTAAAAAAAAACTGCGAATCAAACTGGCAATTCCGGGCAAGTGCGGGTACATCCAGGTGGTAAGTAATAAAAATGTGACTGCCAAAACAATTTATGTTGGGAGCGGGCCATTTGGCATAAAGTCATTTGGCATAACGCCATTGGGCATAAGGTCATTTGGCATAAGGTCATTTGGCATAAAGGCCATTTGGCATAACGGTCATTTGGCATAACGGACATTTGGCATAATTGTGACCAGCGTTAAAAGTAAGGGTCTTCTGGTATAACGAACATTTAGCATTACGTTTCTTTGCGTTCGCTGAATGGTGACTAAGTAGTGTGAAACCCCGGAATAGTAAATATAACACCCGTCGATAACAATATTAAAAAGACATTATCCTCTTGTGGAAAGAATGCATTTGCAATGCAATGCAAGAGTAGGCGCATGCCCAGATTAGAGCAGTGATGGATGTAATCCCTTCTTTAGAAGTAGGCGTGTTGCCGGATTATGGCAATGGAGGATATGATACCTTCTTTAAAAGTAGGCGTGAGGCCGTATTATGGCAATGAAGGATGTGATCCCTTCTTTAAAAGTAGGTGCTTGCCCGGATTAAGGTCATGGTGGATGCGATCCCTTCTTTAAAAGAATGCGCTTGCATGGATTGTGTCAATGGAGGATGTGATCCCTTCTTTAAAAGTAGGTGTATGGTCAAATTAAGGCCATGGTAGATGGGTTCCCTTCTTTAAAAGTAAACGGTTGCATGGATTATGGCAATGGAGGATGTGATTCCTTATTTAAAAGTAGGCGCTTGTCTGAATTATGACAATGGTGGATGTGATTCCTTCTTTAAAAGAAGGTGCATGCCCGAATTGAGGCAATGGTGGATGTGATCCCTACTTTAAATATAGGCGCTTGCACGGATTATGGCAATGGAGGGTTTGATTCGTTCTTTAAAAGTAGGCGCATGCTCGGATTAAGGCCATGGTAGATGCGATCACTTCTTTAAAAGTAAACGCTTGCATGGATTATGGTAATGGAGGATGTGATCCCCTCTTTATAAGTAGGTGATTTCTTCTTTTAAAGAAGGCGCTTGCCCGGATTGAGGCAATGGTGGATGTGATCCATTTTTTGAAAGTAGACCCTGCCCGGATTATGGTAAATGGTGGATGTGCCTCCTTCTTTATGAGTAGGCGCTTGCCGGGAATAAATCAATAGTAGATGTGATCTCTTCCCCGAGTAGCACAATTCAGATTGATTTGGTTGCTGTAACTCATTTTATTATTATTATTTATTCAGACTAAGGCCGAAGTGGCCTGTGCGGTATATAAGAGTCTTCTCCATTCGGCTCGGTCCATGGCTACACGTCGCCAACCACGCAGTCTACGGAGGGTCCGCAAGTCATCTTCCACCTGATCGATCCACCTTGCCCGCTGCGCACCTCGCCTTCTTGTGCCCGTCGGATCGTTGTCGAGAACCATTTTCACCGGGTTACTGTCCGACATTCTGGCTACGTGCCCGGCCCATCGCAGTCGTCCGATTTTCGCGGTGTGAACGATGGATGGTTCTCCCAACAGCTGATGCAATTCGTGGTTCATTCGCCTCCTCCACGTACCGTCCGCCATCTGCACCCCACCATAGATGGTACGCAGCACTTTCCTTTCGAAAACTCCAAGTGCGCGTTGGTCCTCCACGAGCATCGTCCAGGTCTCGTGTCCGTAGAGGACTACCGGTCTAATTAGCGTTTTGTAGATTGTCAGTTTGGTACGGCGGCGAACTCTATTCGATCGGAGCGTCTTGCGGAGTCCAAAGTACGTACGATTTCCAGCCACTATGCGTCTCCGAATTTCTCTGCTGGTGTCATTTTCGGCAGTCACCAGTGAGCCCAAGTACACAAATTCTTCTACCACCTCGATTTCGTCACCACCAATGCAAACTCGCGGTGGGTGGCTCACATTATCTTCTCTTGAACCTCTGCCTATCATGTACTTCGTCTTCGACGTGTTGATGACAAGTCCGATCCGCTTAGCTTCCCTCTTCAGTCTGATGTAGGCTTCCTCCATCTTCTCAAAGTTACGTGCCATAATATCTATGTCGTCGGCGAAACCAAATAGCTGGACGGACTTATTGAAAATTGTACCACTCGTGTTAATCCCTGCTCTTCGTATTACCCCTTCCAAAGCGATGTTGAATAGCAAACACGAAAGACCATCACCTTGCCGTAACCCTCTGCGGGTTTCGAAGGGACTCGAGAATGCCCCTGAAACTCGAACTACGCACATCACCCGATCCATCGTCGCTTTGATCAATCGTGTCAGTTTATCCGGAAAACCGTGTAACTCATATGTGACTTGATTGGTTTTAGTAACTCGTCTAGGACAAGTGTATTGCTTGAGTTGTTAAAGTTAGGTGCTTGCCCGGAGTAGGCATGCAGCCGGAATAAGTCAATGATGAATGTGATCCCTTCCTCGGAAACAATTCTGCCGTTTTGTTATTTCATTCTTCCGGAGAATGTCTACCATCAGTCTAACTCGACCTCGTACATGTTCATGATAGAATTAGAGGCGAAAGTATAGAATTGATAGTTCCGTTAGGATACGGCAGGCATGAAGAATGTTTTTTATAGAAGTCGATTTGAAAGCTTTTATCTACTTTATCTACGAAAAACATTACATGAAATATCCCTTTCGTTTTCACAGTTCAAAATTATGCCAAATGTCCATTATGCCAAATGACCCACTCTTTTCTTTCAGTTCTAAATTATGCCGTTATACCAAATGACTATTATGCCAGGCCTTTATGCGAAATGGCCTTATGCCAAATGACTTTATGCCAAATGACCCAGACCCACTTAAGTTATAGAAATCCAGTAGATTCTGATACGTTCTCCAATTATTTTAAGTAATCTCGCCGCAAATAATTCCATCTTGATCGCCAAAATATCGCTTGCGGTTTTATTTGTGAGTCATCCGGCGTCCTCGAAAGCCATCGAGCGCTCATATGACAGCGCAAGAAATGGACGTGGCACGCGTGGTTTTGAACTCCACCAATGTCATTCAGCCGCATCTCGCCGTCGTGGTCGTGGCGTTGTCGTCGTTGTAAACACCATCAGTACCCACACTCTGTGGACGGGACGGGCAGCAAGCAGGAAATGATTTATGTGTCACATTGGTTAGGACCCGACGATGACACAGAGAACGAGAAACAGCAAACGTGGAGAGGAGAGAGAGAGCACTTGGCAGCGGCAAAAAGAAGCGTAATTCAATGAACGAATGGCAAAGGATTGTGTCATCACGCTGCTGCTATGGCTCTGCATTGTGCTTTCGCAGCACCGACGATGACGACAAACTTTGACACAATGCTCCTGCTGGTATACTCGCCCGCTTGCCTGCTTTACTGATGATGCGAGTTATTGAGTGAAGTTGTTCGGCTGCACACATGTCGGTATGGGGAAAGCGACCTGGAACGCACGGGTTCCACACGAATACAATTTCTTTTGAAATCAGGAATCCGAATCCTATTGTGTATTACCAGTTCCTGTAAAGGATCTTCTGCTGATGTGCTTGTCGTGCCATCGCAGATAAATAAGCAGCCTAGGTATTTGCATGACTCTTTCTCTAAGCACCAGAAATGTTAACAATGTTCAACCTACTAAAGATTCAGCGGAACCCGTTGAATGTGGTGGTCCATAAGTCTGTGCGTATTGAAGTTTTTTGTAATTTCAGTACAAAAAAGCAAAGGATGTTCATTGTGGATCACCCTCCCCCAACGGAGATCGAAGACACCCGGATAGATAGATTGGTTGGATGAGAAGTTTTTTTTTCGGTTTTTATGAGGTGGAATTGATATGAATATCATACTGAAATGGGATGTCACAAACTTTGAGAATTTATCACTTGTTCAGCGGCGGAGAAAACTGCGCCCGACGAGTTTGATGGTTTCTTCTGCCTAGACCTTACCGGGGGCTCGGAGAGACATCGTGTGGTTAAACATGGGTTAAATTTTATTTTTATGTTGATGGTGGGTAATTTATTTTGGTTTTGTTTGTTTTTGGTAATAGAGCAGAATCACTTGGAAAATTGAATTGCTTATCTGATGAAATCAGGATCAGCAAAAGTTGTAGGGCTTAGAGTGTTTTTATTACAATAATGACAATGAGTACAATATGTACAATGTAAGTACTTGTAAGTATAATGACAATGAGTACCAAAAAGTAATTGAATGTACTTTCGCTTATGAATCAACACAACAGAGATTTCATTTAAATGTTCACTTGGAATGTTTTCAATTTTGATTCTCGAATAACTTACAAACAGTGATGCTTTCGTGCCTACTTTTTGACATCGTTTTTGGAGAACATAATATGAAGAACAGCAACCGAAACGAGTAGTACAATTTCCAAGAAGTTCATTCAGCTACTTGGGTACGCCAACTACATTAATATTATGGCACAACATTGCATTCAATCATACGTACTTAGAACTCCGCAAGACACTCCGATCAAGTAGTTCGCTGCCGTATTTGAAATTTTCGAATCAAAAGTGTTTGTGCAGATGGAATACGGTTACATGGAAAAGACAAAATTGCAACCACGAGTTGAAACAGCTGTTGAGAGAAACGATCCAGACGACTGCAGTGGGCCTGTTATGGCTGTTATGACGCTAGATCGTTTGACAATAACCTGTTAAAATGTTTTTGTTTTTGCTAATGATCTGACGTGCACAAAAAGGCGAGATACGTAGTGAGCAAGGTGGATCGATCCGGTAGAAGACGATTCGCGAACCCTTCCAGCCTTAACTTGAGTAAAAAATAATAAGGCCGATACAAACATTAAATTTTGTCAACCAAACCCCCCCCCCCCCTCCCTCTTCAAATTTTCTAAAATATTGAGAGGGCGAAAAAATTTTTGTTTCGAATGTTTTTATTTTTTTAAATATTTTGAACTTTATGCATTACTGTTTTTATCTTGATACTAAATATAGTATTCATAGACCATAAATGTGTCCCCAATAGTATTTTAAATGAAAATACATGCATTTATCTCTATCGACATAGATATTCTATATTCTATCTTTACAGATTCCGTATAAGCTCCCTTGCAATACATGGCCGACCCATTTCCATCCACGTTTTCGAACATCTATTGTTATCGGTATTTGACGGCTTTTATGTTGCTCGGCACACGATATCCAGGTGTTAACACAATACGTTTCACGATAGAGTAGTACATTCGAATGTTGGTGCGTGGATCAATCCGGTTGGGTCTCCAAATATTTCGAAAACTCGCGAAGGTAGCCCCAGCCTTCATGACTCTTGGTTCTATGTCAATCCCAATTTCGTAATCTGATGATATCAGACTGTCAAGATATTGAAGTCCTCCGATCGTTCGGCTACTCCAAAGTTTGAGGAGCTTTTCCCATTGACACTCAACCACCTGGTCCTGCGGGCGTTGAAGGTGGTCCTGCCGCGAAGAAGCATACGGTCAGTTCATTAAGCACACACAAACGACCTTCGCAGTACTAATATGGCGTTTCGTGTTCATTGGCCAAATCAGAGTCGTCTAGATGTTCCACAACAATAATCTGCCAAAGCAGCTCAAGGTTTGGTACACGATCAATCGCACCCACCAAGATCTTTTCGATTACGCTGACAAGCAACAGTGCAGATGAAATGCATCCTTGCCTCACATTAGCGACTACCCAGATGAGGTCAGACAAAGCTCTTGCATCCCTGGACGCCAAACAGATTTTTATGATTCAGACAGACATCACAGACAGCATAGGGTCTCCTCCGCCAACTTCCAATCGACCTTGGGGGGGCCTTTAGATTTCCTGTTTCGGATGGCTGCTTTTTGAAGAACGCTGGCTGTGACTTGAAGAATCTGTCCGAAGTGATCGAACCAACCTTTCAGCTTTCCAAGTCAATGAGTTTATTGAGGCGATAATCTTCGGATGTTGCAGCCATCTTTTCTTCATCAGCCAGGATGGCCACCCACGCTAACTTGTCCTATCTGCAGCAACGACCGACTCCCACTTACAGAGATATATACCGTAAACGGAACTCGTACTTTACTCCTCTGATTCTCCCCGTTCCTCAGCCTTTGATTCTATACGCTTCTCAATCTCTAGTCGGGTTACATCTGTAATCCATTCTATTCGATGAGTGCGCAGCTCATCCAAGTTGATCCTACCGGATTCGATAAAAGCATACCCACTTCTATTTTACGCTGCCACCTTCCAGGACATCCACTACCTGAGTTCCATATTCTTCAACGAACGATCTCTTCACTGCTGGATCTTCTAGTTGGTCTACTGTGAATCGACACCCGAGTGAATTCTCACGTAAAAAATGCGTGGTTGGATCTTGCCAATTATAAGATGATGGTCAAACGTGATGTCACCGCTGCATTTATTGCGAACTCAAGAAGGCACCGTCTCCATTTTCAGCTGATCCATTTCCAGAGAAGCCAAACACTAGTCCTGACAACTAAAAGCGGCTCTAGATAAGTAAGTCAAACGCTATTGGCTGCATACGGGAGAAGTGGGCGCGGGTTGACTCCCCGGTCAACGATGCTAGGAAAGCCGCAACAACCGGCGATTATCGCCTCCTCTACGATATTTCACGACGCCTGATTGGAGTAAGGACAAATCCGTGGGTGCAAGAGAAAGACAAGACATGTCAGTCACTCACCGATCCAACTGATCAGCTGAAGCATTGATTCGATCACTAAGACCACTTTTGACGACTTATCCTAATTCAGATATAGGAAAAGGTTGACAATTCTCCGACGGCAGCAGATAAGACTCCGCTCGGATGATCATGTGAGAACCATACTGCCATGCTTTGCACCATCCTGGAGCAGGTCAATGAATTTCAAGAGTCCCTCCATTTGGTACTGATTGACCACGAAAAAGTCTTCGATCGTCTGAATCACAAAAAACTGAGGAGCGCCCCTAGAAGCAAGAGAGCCCAAGTAACCATTAGCACTATATTACGCCAAACCGCCATAGAAGGCCACTTTACGACTATTTGAAAACTTTTAAGCATTAAAGTAGCACTATATGGCCGATTTGGCGAAATATAGTGCTTATTGGTTACTTGGGAGGTCTAGACAAAATGCAGAGTCCAGCACAATATAATCGCTAAAGTGAGGTAAGGCTGGATGTATTATATCTCTATTGATATTTCCCATAGAATTCGACGAAATCATGGGCCGCTCTTGCAGCCCACCGCCATAAAGCAATCATACTACCTCGACCCAGATGACGCTACTGCAGTACTAACGCAACAGTGGAGTAAATTGAATGACCTGGTTGAACGCTCCCCACATCAAGATCAACAACACCGAATCATTGGATGTGAACAACTCCAACTCCACGGTAGCCGGGAAAACAGTAGAGAAGGTCGAAAACCAAAGCCAGTCAACGTTGGGTGGCAGCACATAACATTCGCGAAGTCGAAGCAAATTCTGCTCTTCCCTCCTATGGGAAATCCCATTGGTATCTGTCAGAGTTTGAGTGAAACATGGCCGCCATCTCCTCCTCTCTGTTGCTCTACTGTAAAAACCCATAAAGAACTGTCATTGTTTGTGTGAAGAATTTTGCTTCGACTTCGCGAATAAGTGGATCTTCGAACAAAATCCCTATCAAAAAGTTGACCCCCTTTCGGTTGGCCAAAACTGTTATAACGAGCGTCGGGAACATCGTTCTGTCATTCTCAAATGTAAACAAATACCATATGATCAGAAAATTAGAACACTTTGTTTCAAAGAATACAAAGGTCAGGATAGACAACCGATGTGTGGAGAAATCCAGTTTTAGCATGCATATATTTTAAACATTATCGAGAAATGGGAGATAATATCCGAAAACAAATCTCTTCTGCGCTTCTCACAACAATGGACAATATATAAAATCAATATCGACATTTTCATTATCTAAAACAGCTATTTTCAGGCGATTTTATAACAATATCTTTTTCCTACCGATTGCTAGTATCGAAAATGAAATGATCCTAAAACTGGTTCAATAAGTTTGTGTATGAATTGAAGAAAATTGAAGTTTTTTCGAAAAGTGTTAATTAAGATGTCGTTTAAAACTGTTCTACATTAGAAACTAATCTTTAAATATGCAGTTTTCGGCCTTTTCAAAAGGATAGCGAGGGATACACCAATGTTGGTTTACAGGTTGCAAAAATGAGTTGCGAAATGAAATGAGAAAAAAACCAAACAGTTTTCAAAACTAAAGTTTTATTATTGACTAGATGCCATTCTTGTTAATACTTTATACCGTATATACTGCAATGTTGAATATATGTAAATCCTCTAACCTAAATCATTAATCAAGTATACGAAAGCAAACTCGCGGGACGGCGTCAGGAGACGTTTGGAATAACAATGAACTATATTAACGATGTTTCTGATCATTTTGAGAATTGAAAAGCTGTTTCAACACTAATTTACTTAATACGCTTTAACTAAGCATTACCTTAGTTTGAATAACTTGACAAATTGCTTGATCATATTCTGGTAATAACGTTTCCAAATTTATACCGATAAGGGGAAACATTGATTTGATTACATTTATTGTTCAAACAGCAAAACACTGATATTGTGAAAAAATATTGTAATACTTAATTCAAAAGTTTGGTTTTACTGTAGTATAATAAATCGAAGTTTTATGTTCAAAATATTTCATAGTTAATTACAGAGTTTCAAAAGTTTAATCGTATAATTATGTTAATATTTAATTTTCTAATAATCATATAATTTTATAATGATTGTAACTGACCTTCATGAGTTGATATTAAAAGGAACAGTCGATTCATGGAAATGTCGAGATGTGGAATAGAAAATCCTTGGTAAGCTCTTCGGAGGGACTATCACAGTAACACAGAAAATATTGTTTTCATATGGCATATTTTGTTTCCATGTTCCGACATCGAGTCATAGAACATCGACTCATGGAGGTTTGACTGTAATCATTTTTGTATTCAATGAACTAATGGTCTATGTTAACTATTTGAGGCAACGAAGTTCGATTCTTTTATTTGACATTTTTCGCATGGTTATGCAGAAAGAAAGGTTTTAGCTCAATAACGTGCGTCTTCTTCATCTTCTTCTGTGTCTAGTAGGCTTGGTAGTCATATTGTTACCGCTTCTTCCTCATACGCTATGTCGTTTCCTTTTCTACCCTATATCTCCATCTTGATATTCTAGCAGTAATTGCTAGAACTGTAAATAAACGAAAAGATAATTTCCTACATCAAATTAAAATTCCATCAATTGCTTTCTCCTGCCACTTTGCCAACTCATTAACTAAGACGAACCTGTGCTACCCGAACCTTATCCAAAAATGTCAATAAAGTACGCATGAACTCGTGGCAAGTGCAATGTATATTCGGCTTGCAATGGTTTACTGTTTAGAGTTGCATTGCTGCTTACTTTTCTGATTCACAGTGCCCGGTAAACGGCAACATCAAGATCAACGAATACAAAACGAGCTGCCTTTCCTCAAGATCGGTTAACCTTTACATCCCCAACCTCTTTTGTGCATCAAAATTTTGGTGATGTTTTGGCTCTAATTCATTCAATTTTTGACCGATTTGTTTGAAATTTTCAGGCATGAACCAGGAATTATCATAGATTCAGAGGATCGATCGATTGGACATGTCGGTCTACCGGTTCCGGATTTATACGGAATCCCAGTGGGGTCTGTCGGGTGGCCATTTAGGACATTTTTGACTTTTATGTTTGTTATTCGTACCAATATCATCTTTTTATACCCGTATAATGAAGAAAACTTATTTGCGATGCTTCTAAACAAATTTGGATGCATGATGGCCACACTGGAACCGGTTCCGGGGCCCTAACTGGGGACATATATCAGAATACTTCGAAATGTATCATGAGGCATATCAATCATCGGTATTTTTTGGCGAAAGATATCTTGAAACTAATTTTAGATTTCTACTATCAATTTTGATCCTTTTGATCCAGTTGATCCAAACATCCCGGGACACCTGGAACCAATTCCGGGGACCCTGTGGAAGACTTGAATCCGGTTTTAGAAAAAAAAACATAGCATGCGACATATCAAACTTCATGATTCACCATGAAAAAAATGTAGGATAACATTTTTTAGATCTTGATTCTACTTCTGGCCACTTCCGGGAAAATCCGGAAGTCGAAGGAAGCGGTTTTGAAGTTTGTTTTATAAGTTGAAGTTCGTTACCAAAGCTGTTAGTTGTACGCACATTTCGACTTTTCAAAATTATATCAAGAAAAAAAACAATCATAGGTTTGCCTTCAATATAATTTTGAACCTTATTGGTCATGTTTCAGGCACCCGGAACCGGTTCCGGGATAGACCTGTGCGCCGATTGCAATTTAATTGGCGGCGGCGTGATGAATAATTTTGAGTAAGCGGTGGCGGCGTGCCAACGTCCCACCATTAGTGATCGGAGGAAGTGGTGTGGAATTTACTGTATCATTTCGTTCGGAAGTTCCTTCAAGAATTCCACCCAAGGTGTTTTAGGAAGTTCTCTCAGAAATTCCTCGGAAAGTTCTTTCAGGAATATCTTCGGAAGTTCATTCAAAAATACCTCTTGAAGGTTCTTCAGGAATTCCTCCGGAAGATCCTTCAGCAGTTCCTTCAGCAATTCCTCTGCAAGTTCTTTCAGCATTTCCTCCAGAAGTTCCTTCAGCAACTCCTGCGGAAGTTCCTCCGGAAAATCCGTCAGTAATTCCTCTGGAATCTCCTTCAGAAATTCCTCCAGAAGTTTCTCCAGGAATTCGTCTAGAAGTTCCTTCAGGAATTCCTTCGGAACTTTTTCAGGAATACCTTCAAAAATTCCTCCAACAATTGATTCAAAAATACCTTCAACAACTCCTCCGGAAGTTCCTTAAGTATTTCTTACAAAAGTTTTCATGAATACTTCCGAAAGTTCCATCTAAATACCACCGAAAATTCCACCAGGAATTCATTCGAAAATTCCACCAGCAGTTCCTTCAGCTACTTACCCGGAAGTTCCTACTGCAAATCTTCGGAGAGTTCCTTCAACAATTCCTCCGTAAGTTCATTCAAGAATATCTCCGGAAGTTCCTTCAAGAATACCTCCGGACGTTCCTTCAAGAATATTTCCGGAATTTCCTTCAGGAATTCCTCCGGAAGTCCCTTCAGGAATTCTTCGGGAACTTCCTTCAGAAATTCCTCTAGAAGCTAATTTAGGAATACCTACGGATGTTCCCTCAGGAATCCCTCTGAAAGTTCCTTCAAGAATTTCTCCCGGACGTTTCATCAGATTTTTTTCTGAAAGTTCCTTCAGAAAATCATCCGAAAGTTCATTCAGCAAGTCCTCCGGAAGTTCCTTAAGCATTTTTACGGAAGTTCCTACATCAGGGATTCCTGAAGAAACTTCAGGAGCAATTTCTTGAAGGAATTTCCGGAGGAATTCCTGAAGAAACTGTAAGAAGAACTTCTGAAGGAACTTCCAGAGAATTTCTGGAAAGAATCTCCGGAAAAATTCATGAAGGAACTTGCTGAAGGAACTTCAGGAGGAATTGCTCCGGGATTTTCCGGAGGAATTCCTGAAGGAACTTCTGGAGGTATTCCTGAAAGAACTTCCGGAGAAATTGCTGAAGGAACTTCTGGGAGAGTTTCAGAAGGATCTTCCGAAGGAAATCTTGAAGGATATTCCGAAAGAATTCTTGAAAGAAGTTCCGCAAGAATTCCTGAAGAAGCTTTCTAAAGAATTCTTGAAGAAACTTCCTAAGGAATTACTTGAGGAACTCTTATAGGAACTTCCAGAGGAATTGCTGAAGGAACTTCCAAAGGAATTCTTGAAAGAACTTCCGAAGAAATTCCTGAAGTAACTTCCAGAAATTTTTTTTCAAAAACATCCGGGGGAATTCCTGAAAGATCTATTGGAGGAATTCCTGGAGGAACTTCCGGAGAAATTCCTGGAAGAACTTCCGGAGGAATTCCTGGAGGAACTTCCGGAGAAATTCCTGGAAGAACTTCCGGAGGAATTCCTGGAGGAACTTCCGGATAAATTTTTTAAAGAACATCCAGGGGAATTCCTGAAAGATCCAGAGGAACTCCTGGAGGAACTTCCGGAGGAATTCCTGGAGGAACTTCCGGAGGAATTCCTGGAGGAACTTCCGGAGGAATTCCTGGAGGAACTTCCGGAGGAATTCCTGGAGGAACTTCCGGAGGAATTCCCGGGGGGAGCTTTTGGGGGAATTCCTGGAGGAACTTCCGGAGGAATTCCTGGAGGAACTTCCGGAGGAATTCCTGGAGGAACTTCCGGAGGAATTCCTGGAGGAACTTCCGGAGGAATTCCTGGAGGAACTTCCGGAGGAATTCCTGGAGGAACTTCCGGAGGAATTCCTGGAGGAACTTCCGGGAGGAATTCCTGGAGGAACTTCCGGGAGGAATTCCTGGAGGAACTTCCGGAGGAATTCCTGGAGGAACTTCCGGAGGAATTCCTGGAGGAACTTCCGGAGGAATTCCTGGAGGAACTTCCGGATAATTTTTTTTAAAGAACATCCGGGGGAATTCCTGAAAGATCCTGGAGGAAATCCTGAAAGATCCAGAGGAACTCCTGGAGGAACTTCCGGAGGAATTCCTGGAGGAACTTCCGGAGGAATTCCTGGAGTAACTTCCGGAGGAATTACTGGAGGAACTTCCGGATAAATTTTTTAAAGAACATCCGGGGGAATTCCTGAAAGATCCTGGAGGAAATCCTGAAAGATCCAGAGGAACTCCTGGAGGAACTTCCGGAGGAATTCCTGGAGGAACTTCCGGAGGAATTCCTGGAGGAACTTCCGGAGGAATTCCTGGAGGAACTTCCAGAGGAATTCCTGGAGGAACTTCCAGAGGAATTCCTGGAGGAACTTCCGGAGGAATTCCTGGAGGAACTTCCGGAGGAATTCCTGGAGGAACTTCCGGAGGAATTCCTGGAGGAACTTCCGGAGGAATTCCTGGAGGAACTTCCGGAGGAATTCCTGGAGGAACTTCCGGAGGAATTCCTGGAGGAACTTCCGGAGGAATTCCTGGAGGAACTTCCGGAGGAATTCCTGGAGGAACTTCCGGAGGAATTCCTGGAGGAACTTCCGGAGGAATTCCTGGAGGAACTTCCGGAGGAATTCCTGGAGGAACTTCCGGAGGAATTCCTGGAGGAACTTCCTGAGGAATTCCTGGAGGAACTTCCGGGAGGAATTCCTGGAGGAACTTCCGGGAGGAATTCCTGGAGGAACTTTCGGAGGAATTCCTGGAGGAACTTCCGGAGGAATTCCTGGAGGAACTTCCGGAGGAATTCCTGGAGGAACTTCCGGAGGAATTCCTGGAGGAACTTCCGGAGGAATTCCTGGAGGAACTTCCGGAGGAATTCCTGGAGGAACTTCCGGATAATTTTTTTAAAGAACATCCGGGGGAATTCCTGAAAGATCCTGGAGGAAATCCTGAAAGATCCAGAGGAACTCCTGGAGGAACTTCCGGAGGAATTCCTGGAGGAACTTCCGGAGGAATTCCTGGAGTAACTTCCGGAGGAATTACTGGAGGAACTTCCGGATAATTTTTTTAAAGAACATCCGGGGGAATTCCTGAAAGATCCTGGAGGAAATCCTGAAAGATCCAGAGGAACTCCTGGAGGAACTTCCGGAGGAATTCCTGGAGGAACTTCCGGAGGAATTCCTGGAGGAACTTCCGGAGGAATTCCTGGAGGAACTTCCGGAGGAATTCCTGGAGGAACTTCCAGAGGAATTCCTGGAGGAACTTCCGGAGGAATTCCTGGAGGAACTTCTGGAGGAATTCCTGGAGGAACTTCCTGAGGAATTCCTGGAGGAACTTCCGGAGGAATTCCTGGAGGAGCTTCCTGGAGGAATTCCCGGAGGAACTTCCGGAGGAATTCCTGGAGGAACTTCCGGAGGAATTCCTGGAGGAACTTCCGGAGGAATTCCTGGAGGAACTTCCGGAGGAATTCCTGGAGGAACTTCCGGAGGAATTCCTGGAGGAACTTCCGGAGGAGTTCCTGGAGGAACTTCCGGAGGAATTCCTGGAGGAACTTCCGGAGGAATTCTCCAGGAATTCCTCGGAAGTTCCTTCAGCAATTCATCCAAAAGATCTTTCAGGAATTCCCCCGGATGTTCTTTGAAAAATTTCTCTGGAAGTTACTTCAGGAATTTCTTCGGAAGTTCCTTCAAGAATTAGTTTGGTAGTTCCTTCAGCAGTTCCTCTGGAAGTTCCTATAAGAATTCCTCAAGGAATTCCTTAGGAAGTTTCTTCAGGAATTCTTTCGGAACTTCTTTCAAGAATTCTTTCGGAATATCCTTCAAGATTTCCTTCGGAAGATCCTCCTGAAACTCTCCCAGAAGTTCCTTCAGGAATTTCTCCGGAAGTTCTTTCCGGAATACCTTCAGAAGTTCCTTCAGGAATTCCTCCTGTAAATCCCGGAGCAATTCCTCCTGAAGTTCCTTCAGCAATTTCTTCGGAAGTTCCTTCAAGAATTTTTCCGGAGCTCCTTCCCGGTTTTTTCCGAAAGTTCCTTCAGAAGTTGTTCTGGCAGTTCCTTCAGGAATTCCTCCGGAAATTCCTTCAAGAAATTGCTCCTGAAGTTTCTTCAGGAATCCCTGAAGAAACTTCTGGAGGAACTACCGGAGTAACTGCCGTAGGAACTTCCGTAAAAATTGCTTAAGGAACTTCCGGAGGACTTGCTGAATGAACTTTCGGATGATTTTCTGAAGGAACTTTCAGAAAAATTTCTGATGTATCGTCCGGGAGAAATTCTTGAAGGAACTTTCAGAGGAATTCCTGAGGGAACATCCGTAGGTATTCCTAAATTAGCTTCTAGAGGAATTTCTGAAGGAAGTTCCCGAAGAATTCCTGATAGAACATCTGGAGGAATTCCTGAAGGGACTTCTGGGACTTCCTGAAGGAAATTCCGGAAGTATTCTTGAAGGAACGTCCGGAGGTATTCTTGAATGAGCTTACGGAGGAATTGTTGAAGGAACTCTCCGAAGATTTGCAGTAGGAACTTCCGTGTAAGTAGCTGAAGGAACTTCTGGTGGAATTTTCGGTTGAATTCCTGGAGGAATTTTCGGTGGTATTTAGATGGAACTGTCGGAAGTATTCCTGAAAACTTTCGAAAGAAATACTGAAGGAACTTCCGGAGGCGTTGTTGAAGGTATTTTTGAATCAATTGTTGGAGGAATTTTTGATGGTGATTCCTGAACTTCTGGACGAATTCCTGGAGAAACTTCTGGAGGAATTCCTGAAGGAGATTCCAGAGGAATTACTGACGGATTTTCCGGATGAACTTCCGCAGGAGTTGCTGAAGGAACTTTTGGAGGAAATGCTGAAAGAACTTGCAGAGGAATTGCTGAAGGAACTGCTGAAGGATCTTCCGGAGGAATTCCTGAAGAACCTTCAGGAGGTATTTCTGAAGGAACTTCCGAAGATATTCCTTTAAGAACTTTCGGTGGAATTTCTGAAAGAACTTCCTAAAACAACTTCGGGTGGAATTCTTGAAGGAACTTCCGAACGAAATGATGCAGTAAATTCCGCACCGCTTCCTTCGATCACTAATGTTGGGACGTTGGCACGCCGCCACCGCTTACTCAAAATTATTTATCACGCCGCCGCCAATTAAATTGCAATCGGCGCACAGGTCTATCCCGGAACCGGTTCCGGGTGCCTGAAACATGACCAATAAGGTTCAAAATTATATTAGAGGCAAACCTATGATTGTTTTTTTCTTGATATGATTTTGAAAAGTCGAAATGTGCGTACAACTAACAGCTTTGGTAACGAACTTCAACTTATGAACAGGGAATCAATTTTTGTGGAATGCGCATGCGAAACAAACGACAAAAGAGAACCAACGACAAAGCTTTGTTTTTGTCGGAGATAATAATGACAAAGATCCGAAAATGTTTGTCAGCAACAAAAAAGAAGCCAATCTTGTTGCTAACTTTTCATCCCGTTATTTTGCATTATTTCAAGAGCAAATTTCGATTTTATGCTATCACAATTTCTGGTTATATGGAAATATTCGAGAATCGAACAATGATTACAAAATTAGCATCGTATTTTCGGAAATATCAGAGCATGCAAGGCAAATGATTCTTGTCATATTGTGTTCGGGTTCTGATAAAGGTTTGTTGCTAGGTGTGTTTGTCAGTAACAAACTCTGTTGATGACAAAGAGTATATTGTTAGGCGTTGCTCGAATATTGATTCCCTGCTTATGAAACAAACTTCAAAACCGCTTCCTTCGACTTCCGGATTTTCCCGGAAGTAGCCAGAAGTAGAATCAAGATCTAAAAAATGTTATCCTACATTTTTTTCATGGTGAATCATGAAGTTTGATATGTCGCATGCTATGTTTTTTTTTCTAAAACCGGATTCAAGTCTTCCACAGGGTCCCCGGAATTGGTTCCAGGTGTCCCGGGATGTTTGGATCAACTGGATCAAAAGGATCAAAATTGATAGTAGAAATCTAAAATTAGTTTCAAGATATCTTTCGCCAAAAAATACCGATGATTGATATGCCTCATGATACATTTCGAAGTATTCTGATATATGTCCCCAGTTAGGGCCCCGGAACCGGTTCCAGTGTGGCCATCATGCATCCAAATTTGTTCAGAAGCATCGCAAATAAGTTTTCTTCATTATACGGGTATAAAAAGATGATATTGGTACGAATAACAAACATAAAAATCAAAAATGTCCTAAATGGCCACCCGACAGACCCCACTGGGATTCCGTATAAATCCGGAACCAGTGAACCGACATGTCCAATCGATCGATCCTCTGAATCTATGATAATTTCTGGTTCATGCCTGAAAATTTCAAACAAATCGGTCAAAAATTGAATGAATTAGAGCAAAAACATCACCAAAATTTTGATGCACAAAAGAGGTTGGGGATGCAAAGGTTAATTTAATTACCAACTAGTCGACCCGGCAGACGTTTTACAGCAAAGTAGGCAAAAGTATGCGTTGTGAACTGCCCTTGCGAAATTTCCATACGAATCTCAATATTTTCGCATGAGGATATATCATATAAGCCCGTCGGAAACGACAACGAATCTGCTAAAGGAATGAAGGAAATCCATCCAGCCGTTTTCGAGTTATGCGGATACGATTTAATTTTTATTATTCAGAGACATTATTTACATCACCGTCACCACTTTGAACCATCAATATGGAATAATTGGGTTACAAAACTGTAAAACAATAAGAAAATTATTAAGCCTTTTTTGTGGATTGTCTTTACCTGTCATAAGACGAGTTTAGTACTATTTATTCAATTTTATTCAACCACGTTGTAATCTAAAAAAATATCTGGCTAATTTTGGTGTGAATAATTATCAGATAAACAGTAAAAATCACGCGACCCCTTGCTAATTCAATACTGTTATACCATATCTTTTGACGTTTCGATGTTCCGTATAACACATTCAATTTGTTATAAGGGTACAACTTTTGCTACCCGAGTTACACATATGTTATGTGGTGGCAGTCTAGGCAATGCACCAAACTCCGAATACTCAACTCTAACGTGGAATCTGTAATGTTATACGCCAGTAATACTTGGCACGCATTTGCAGATATCTCTTAGATTTGCAAGTATTCATCAACCGATGTCAATGTTTTACAACTCGGACCTGGTGGTCTCACAACTGGATTCTGAATGTTGAGTCCCATCGACGATGCCATCGGAATCCGATATCAACAGCAACTCCACAGTGTGAATGGACGTAGGCCTTCCATACACTACGAAGAGCTGAGACGAAATTTGCAAGCAAGATCTGAAATCTGGCAGGACATCACAGCAGGGGCAGACCTAGGATCACCTGGTGACAAAACCCTAACAGAGAAATAAATGAAGCCAATAGGAATCAGGGCCCAATTCAAGGATGGAGATTCGTCTTATTCGTGCTGCTCGGGATAGGGCTGAGAGGGAAACCAATTTGCCATATAGCCTATGTATTGTGTAACTCTGATTAGCTATTTTTACAAAGCAATAGAGATTTATTTTGAGACTGTTTGGAAGAATGTATTACTTTCATAAATCAATTGGAACTGTAACTCGCGAAAAGCAAGGTTATTTTCAGTGTATCGTACCTTTGCTTGGAGTAAGGTAAACGAAAATCTGCAACCAGATACCTGTGAAGACATCTCAGATCGCCGTCCATGAACCGAAATGACCTCCTTACGACAATACAGAAACCCCAGCAGCTCATCCGCGCATGTTTCTTGTATGGGTGAGTTAAGCGTCCATTGCATCTTCTACGGGTTTGTCCGAGGTCGCTATAAAGTAGCATGGCATTCCAATAATTTTAGGATCGTGGGCATGCTGATATGGCGTGCTCCACCGATTCTACTTCAGACGTCACCTAAGTATTCTATAGTCCGGGAAGTCTGCAATTCCGAGCCTATGCAAGAACGTCATGAAACAACCATGTTCAAACAACACATATGTGATTTCAGAAGTACATCTGACCATTGCCCCTATTGATTAAACCAGTTTGAGTTTCATACTTGCCTTAAACAAAAGCTTTTAATTCTACCAGTGCTTTGGTGTTATGGATTCAACAGTTTACTTAGAGCATTTTTCTAGAAAGAAAAACAAAAATGTCTACAAAAATAAGTTCCAGTATTTTTTTTTAATTATATAAAGTTTGTACTAAATTCACTACTGGATACATCTGTTACTAATATTTATATTCTTTACTTTCTCTGAACATTATTTGCTACCATTTCCCATCAAAATTTTAAATTTTCCATGGAATAATTGCATTTTGGACTTTTTTTTTGTTTTCTTGTTATTTTTTTTATTTCCCCTCCCCCTCGTACATTCCAAGAGCTTTCGGACATAAAATAAATTTAATATTTGTATCGGCCTAATTGTAAGATTTGGGATCAAAATACGGACTTTTAGTCAACTTTAGTCAATTAACTTTTAGTCAATTTGTAGTAAAAGCGTGTTTGAACTGATTTTGGGTTCTATTAGAGGAGTATTTAAGGTGAATGTTTAGAATTTCCAGTTAGATGAGATTCATTATTTTTTGTAAGCCTGACAACATATATTGAACATAATTCATACTAGTAAAAATCCGGTTCTGTATTATCAATAAATTATCAACTGAGTGACACTATATCTCAACGCATGAAAACTACTATCAGTAAATGGATTTCAGCGACATACATAAATAGGAATTTCACGTTCAAGCAAAACGTGATATTCAAAACGATATTGAGTGGAACGCCGGCCTACCTAATGTAGAAGGATGTGTTCCCATCCCAACGTTTTCCCACATATATGACACGTCCCCCAAAAGGAAATTCCGAGTACGGGAACAAAACGCTAAAAAAGGCACACCTCCCAGCTATGGGTCAAGTGCACGTGTGTCAGCACTCTGACCCACCCAATGCCGCTCTCGGTATAGCTCTATTGACACACAATCATACATAGCCGGCAAATTCAGGAGACAGAATTAGAGTGGATCTTAGAACTTTGATGCAGTTGGTAATACAATTCCCTTTCAAATTGTCTTATCAGAATTAAAGTGAATCCTCAATAGTGAATAGTCAATCACAAAGTAGTATGTTGACATTTTTGGCAAAGATGCAATTTTTTGTCAGTCATCAAACTTACGTTCATAGAAACCAGCACTGAAATACCATTTACATAATCACATTATGCCAAATAAGCCTAGCTGAGAGGTCAATTATTGTGAGGATTGAATCAAATATTTCCAAAATTAATCAAAACTGTTATGAAATTCTTCGATCCACTCTATACCTTCGTCTCTTGAATAGCGAATTCTTACAGATAACTAATGTTGGACGTTTCCATTCATCGACTGACAGCTCCATTCGATGGTAACACAGAGCTAAACAAAAATGCTTCGCCCTGATTGGACGTGAAATACGTGCAGGAAATAAACGTGCCACCGACCGTGAAAAATGTACACCTGTGTGGCACCGGGTCTGTACCTATGACAGCTTCCTAGAAAAATCGATCATCCCTGCTTTATTCACTAGGTGGACTAGAATAGCCCTCGCCAGTCAGTGCGGGTTGTGACAGAAGTTCATTAGCATGGTGCCACAACCGTTCGACATGAATGTTGACTTATCAAATGGGGGTATCTGTTCAATTATTACGAGCTGCTATCCTAATCGTGGACCGGTGATTTAGGCTTGATTCTTCCAGATCATTTTTAATGATTATTTTTTTAATGCATGTTTAATATCAAACCGTTGCATAGATTGTAATTTAAATAAGTGACTTTAATCTTATTACACTTAGATTACAGAGTGTAGGTATCATTGAAGAATTTGGTAACTCAAAAAATGTATGCAGACCGTAGACGAGGCAGCTACGTTGTGAACATTGTAATTAACTTTTTAATCGATTATATAATATCATTATAATATAAAATATAAAATATATAATATATTATATAAAATATATAATATATTATATAAAATATATAATATATTATATAAAATATATAATATATTATATAAAATATATAATATATTATATATAATATTATTCCCAAGATCTTCTATGACATACAATCGCCCTATTGCTTGCGGTTGCGATAACATTGCGTATCATGTCGAATAACTGATCATGCAACATTCTTCATTTTTTAAAGACACGCTCATCTCATTAGACCAGAGATTATTAAGGTGGGAATTGAACCCACACTGTAATCATTTATGTGGTTTACATCTATACAGATAACACTGAATCAACAATTTGACGCCACAATACACGGTTCGAGGTCGCAACTCTCCATCCTCAAATGCGCCCCACCAAGTCTTTTTGCACCTGGTCTGCCCACCTTGCTCGCTGTGCTCCGCGCCGTCTCGTAGCTGCCCGATCGGAAGCGAATACCATCTTTGCAAGGCTGTTGTCCAGAATTCTTGCAATATGTCCTGCCCATCGTACCCTTCCGGCTTTAGCTATCTTCTGAATACTGGGTTCGCCGTAGAGTTGGGCGAGCTCATGGTTGCTTTTGGCCGACAATGTCCATGTCACCCGCGAAACAAATAATTTGACTGGATCTGTTATAAATCGTACACCGGCTGTTACACCCGGCTCTCCGCATGACACCTTTATCTTTTATCTTTTATTGAGAGGGAAAAGCCAGCGGGAGTGGAGTTCAGAATGAATTTCACTCCTTCTCCCGTAGGCATAAAACCTCTTCTTTTTTTCATATCAACAGTTTACAAACCAAATGATACATTCTTGGTGTTTTTTTTAGAACTAACTTAACTTTAACGATACAATATTGGAACACTTTCACTACGACTAACATAACAAAAAACTTGACTTACATAGTGTTGGACAAATATCGACAATATTTTTTTTTCAATGCAGAACGCGACAAATTAAAATCGAATACACTATAACATTGATTGAAAATTCTACACATACTACTAATCGGTTCATTTTGGCCATAATTTGTACGGGACATAGGAAGACGAATAAAATTGTGGGAACGAAGATCACGACGACGAATATCAATATCTATAAGACGGACTAAACAACCACAGTCAATGTTTGAGAGCAGAAGGTCAGATATAAATGAAGCTTTAGCGACATCACGTCGTAAATACAGCGGTTCAAGTCCAATGAGTTGGCAACGATCCTCGTATCTTGGGAGATTTTGAGGATCGTTCCAAGGCAAGAGACGAAGCGCAAAACGCACAAACTTGCGCTGGATGGACTCAATGCGTTGGATGCCATTTTGGTAATATGGGGACCACACTACAGCTGCGTATTCCAATATTGGTCTAACTAAGGAGCAGTATAGCGCTTTTAAACAGTACACACTTGTGAAATTTTTTGTAACTCGAAATAGAAATCCAAGACTTTTCGACGCTTTTGAAGAAATGTACGCTATGTGGTCCTTGAATGAGAGCTTACAGTCAAGCATAACCCCTAAGTCTTTCACGGTTGTATCTTTCCTTAAAGTTATGTCAAAGATTTTGTAGTCAAAGTTTATGATTGAATGCTTGCGAGCAAAACTTATAACAGAACATTTAGAGGCATTCAAAACCATCCGGTTGGCAACACACCATTCGGCGAATGCGTTCAACTGAGATTGCAGGTATGAAGCATCGGTTACGGTACGAATTACACAATAGAGTTTGAAATCATCTGCATACGAAACTTTGAGGCAGTCGATGGAGAAGTTTACATCGTTTAGATATAATAAGAAAAGGTATGGTCCCAGATGGCTTCCTTGAGGTACGCCTGATGTAACGTTGAAAGATGTTGATAAATTATTTCCGATTTTGACAGACATTTTACGACCAACTAGATAGGAACTGAGCCAATCTAAGATTTTTCCCTGAAAACCAAGTCGCTGCAGTTTGAACACCGCAATCTGATGATTAATTTTATCAAAGGCAGCTGATAGATCAGTGTATACTGCGTCAACCTGAAGACGATTCTGTAGCGAGCGAGCTATAAACGATACGTACGATACGAGGTTTGTGGATGTGGACCTCTTAGGGATGAATCCATGTTGAGATTCAGTAATATAATTACTGCAGCTGTGTGTTAAAAATGCTAGAACAATAACCTCGAGCAGTTTCGCCATTGCGCAGAGAGAAGCGATCCCACGGTAATTTGAAACTTCGCGTTTGTCTCCCTTTTTATAGACTGGAAAGATGTAGGATGTTTTCCAAACATCTGGAAAAACTCCAGAGCGTAGAGATGTGTTAAAAATGGCAGCCAATGGTGAAGATAGGGCAGTTGAGCACTTCTTAATGATCAGTGAAGGCACTCCGTCTGGTCCAGGATTTGTCGAGCGTTTCAGTTTCGTACAAGCATTCATAACAGTCTCGGCATCAATGAAAGGGTGAGATGCAAAAGTAGATAGAGTGGGTACATTTAGTGCTGCAGCAGATACTTGTTGTTCATCAAGAATCTCGTTAGTAAAAACACTGCTGAACTGCCTGCGGAAAAGTTCACAGATGTCCTTCGTAGAAGAAGCCTCAGCATCACCGAGCGACATAGACGAGGGCAAACCAGATTCGCGTTTTTGCTCGTTAACGTAATTCCAGAACTGTTTTGGGTTGTTTTTAAGACTGCGTTGGATGCGATGCCGATAAGAACTAAAAAGCGATTCGTTCAGCTGTTTGTAGCGATTATTTAGAGAGATGTAATGGGATTTTAGCAGATTTGTTCGGTACTTCGAGTACTTCTTAAGAGCAGATCGTTTAGCAGCTTTTAGACGTTTGAGGTGTCGCGTAGACCATGGAGGGGAAGTCGGGCACGATGTACTCTTTTGGGAGTGAACTGATCAATGGCATAAACCAACACATTTAACACAGTCATTGCGGCAGCATCGGCATCCGAATCGTCGAGTATTTCGCTCCATTTAACACGAGATAAGAAATGATTCATTCCATCGAAATCAGTCTTCCAATATACGTAGGTTAGGGTTTCAGTGATTTTTTCGTAAACATATGGTTGACATTCGCTGAGCAGAACATGAAGCGCTGGGTGATGACGACTTATCTTAACAAGAGGAGCAGGAGCACGAATAACAAGACTGCGTTCCGCTATATCTTCGCTGATAAAGCAGAGATCTAACATACGGTTATTTTCATTTTTTATACCACACATTTGGACTAAACCAGCAGTACTATAACAGTCCAGCAACCGCGTGATTGAAAAACTTAACGATGAATGTGATGGATCAGCAAATAGAAATGATGCATTGCTAGGAATCCAGTTGATGCCGTTGAAGTTGAAGTCCCCGATTATCAGAATCTTGTCACAAAGCGCCATTTGCGATATTATCCAGTCAAGCGAGTCGATGTGTTGATCGAAGAGGGATGCATCGTTCAGGCGGTCGGGCGGAATGTATATGACACAGATGAATAGCTTGTAATTGCGGAAGGCAAGTGAAACCCACAATTGCTCAACGCCCGAACAGTTAGGTGGAGATAGAAGATGCGCCTTGTATTGGGATCGCGCAGCTAAGAGAACGCCGCCACCAGATTGTTTCCTACTATTGTTAGGCGAGCGGTCTTGACCGACGACCGCCGCGGTACGACCTAGAGCGACTGAAGCAACCTGATGTCGCCACTGCATACGCGCAGCATCTCGAGGCAGCGTTGCCGGAAGAGGGTGAGCTCGATGGGGCCCCTCTTGAGGACTGCTGGAATACAGTCAAAGCAGCCATTAACGACGCAGCGGAGAACAACGTCGGGTATATGGGTCGAAGTCGACGGAACGATTGGTTCGACGAAGAGTGCAGACAGATTCTGGAGGAGAAGGACGAAGCGAACATTGTTGATGACGGATAGTTTTGGGCGCAGTTTAACTATCACCAGATAGCGGTCAGAGTCAATGTTAGCGCCACAATATGTACCCACATCCTGCAAATTCGCCCAGACGACTTACTCACGGCCCTTAATCCCATTTCATCTTCTCCATTAACTGCTCATATTCGCTAATTTACCAGTCGCCAAATCAAGTGAAGCAAGTGGAGCGTCCAACAACAAAGTAGATCCTTTTGCCAGAAGAAGTGGCCTTAAGGACAATCCTCACTGAATCCAGATGCTCGCGTTTTCTAGGGCACACCACTCAATACGGAACCAACGTACAACTGTCATTTTTATTATTTCTCCTTTGCTGTGTCGCAGCATGCGTAAAATAATAAAAATGACAGTTGGCGTTGCTTCCGTATTGAGCGATGTGCCCTAGAAAACGCGAGTACTTGCTTTTCAGAATCTTGCACAGATGATCTGGAAGTCTCAAGCGATGCAGGGAATCAGCTATAGCTGCCCAGCTAGCGATATTAAATGCATTCTTTACATCTAGTGTAATCAATGCACAGTACCTAATACCTCTCCTATTTAAACCACGCGCTATCTTAGCCGTTTCCGTTACCGATCGAATTGCTTCGATGGTAGAACGGCCATTACGGAACCCATACTGGTTGCTTGATAAGTCGCCAGCACCGTATAGTCCGTCAATCTATTCAGGATCACCCTCTCTAACAACTTACCAGTTGTTTCGAGTAGGCAAATTGGTCTGTATGCCGAAGGCTCTCCCGGGGATTTCCCAGGCTTAGGCAATAGCACCAACTTCTGCCGTTTCCAACGATCTGGGAAGTTTCCTTCGTCCAGGCAACGTTGGAGGCAGCTCCTGAAATATATAGAGCGGCAAGAATCGCGTGCTTAATGACCAGGTTAGGAATAAAGTCCGGCCCTGGTGCCTTTTTTTATTATTCCTTTCTTTTTTTGTTCAGTCACTCTGTGTTACTTAACCGCTACTGTGCCGAGATCTACTGTGATATTCTGCTGTACAGAATCCACACAGAGTCTATTTTTAGATTTCCACTACTCATTATCGTTGTCGTTGCCAGTCCATCTCATCGTGTGTCCATTGTGTCCGTTTGTCCATGTCGTGTATCCAATGATCGTTATATTGTTCGATTGCCATTTATCCGGGTATCGTTGGAGGAATGCCTCCGAGAAGAACAAGTTGTCAGTTGTCATCAGGCAGCCGTGACGGTAAGGCGCGTCTCCCAAACGCCACCGTATGGGCTGCGGATCCGGCGACTGACGAGGGTTTGGTGGAGAGGCTGGGAATCGAATCCATGACCATCCGCTTGTAGTAAGACGAACGTGTAGCCAACTACGCTACGGGACCCCCCCCCCTGTGGCCCTGGTGCCTTATTTAGCTTAAGTTTTCTTGCAACGGCGGTAAGCTCATCGTTAGTCACTAGCGTTACCACGTTCACTGACTCGTACGGTATGGCGGGCCAGTCCGATGAGTCATGCTTCAGTAACAAACCTTCAACGATCATGGCTAACATCTGCTGGAATTTCTCAGGAGGTATGCTGTTCGTCCTAGCCATCACTATCCTCTATGCATCCTCCCATGGCGTATTATTGGCCATCCTACACAGCTCTTCAAAGCAAGCTCTCTTACTACATTGGATTTCAGTTCAGTAGTTCAGAGCTCTGCTCGCTGTTCGGAACACCCGACGTCTTTCTAGCCTGTCCGCTTCGGTTCTAGCACCTCGCAACCTTCTTTTAGCTCTAAGACAGGTTCTGCGAAGATCAGCTATCGTGCTCGTCCACCAGTGTACTGGTTTACGGTTGCCGGTTGGTATAGTCCTCCTGGGCATTGTCACGTCACATGCTCGTCTTAGGACATCGGATAACTCATCACCACTAAGGCCTAGAGTCCGATTTTCCCACCGTAGTGATTCTTCCAGCAGTTCTGGGTCGAACTGCGAGGTACACCATTCTAGATCAGCCTTACTGACCCGCCTTGTGGTTCTGTAGGATCGTCTCGCCCTTCTGCGTTCTGCGGATGCAGTTGACATCATCCCCAAGACCAGTGAGCTTTTTATTGCCCCGCAAAGCCTTTAGAACGTCAGCATAGCTCTTACCATCATATTATTGGCTGCACTAAAGTGCTCCTGATAATTTGACCGTAAATCCGCTACACACTGCTCAAATGTATCTATATCCGCAGTGTAGCGGGAGACATGCCATGGTAGATGGTAACAAACTGTATTCTAAGTCAGGTTCGCTTCGGGAGACGTTCGCCGGTTTGATTCTCCCAAAATATGTAGATATTGAAAATATGTTATTTCCGGTGCGTCTTTTATTGCCGAGGGTGTTCAATTGTACCAACTGCAAACAGTTGGGGCACACTGCCAAGTTTTACGACAACCAGGCCCGTTGTGGCAAATGTTTTAAAAAGTGTAGGGAGAGTCCTGCCAACAACAAGCTACAAAGTGCGGTTATTGTGGCATGGATCCTCCATGCGCAGGTGTACAAAAAGCGCACCCAAAAAGTGAAGCGCTCGTTGGTACAGCGCTCCAAGCAGTCGTATGCGGAAATGGTTAAGTCTCGCAAGACACATCCACCACAACCACCGCCACGGTTACTATTTCAGCTGCCGTTCGAGTAAGTGTACGATTTCATTGCCATTGATGAATTGGACTCTGACATAGCTGATATGGATGATTCTTCGGAGGTACACGTGCCCGAAAAGAGGAAGCAACAGTCTTCCCCGAAATCGCGCCGCAAGAGAACAAAAGTCATCCCCAAAAGCATGCCAAAATCTGAAGGTAATGGGGGATTATTTAAAATTCCAAAGCAACATGTCTTCACTGCTCCTTTAGATCCTAGTTGACGAAAGACATTCCCGCCATTGTCAAAAACCGATGTTTCCAAGAAATATCCTGCTAGGAGAATCAATGAAAGAAAAAATGCAATTCGCACTTCCAGAAAAAGTATTCCGTCCAAGCGAAGATTGATCTCCTTTAAGGACCTTGTGGACCGTTTTTTGACTTCATTCAATATTCCGAATTCATGGAGGCCAATCATTGACCTCTTTATACAAACAGTGGAAATTTATCTGGAGCAATTGACTGTTTCATAGCCCACAACGAAACATGGCTCCGTATAGTGTTATACACGCCTGACCCTACCAAATAAACAAACTTGGAAAAAACAACAAATATACTGAAGAATGCGCGAATCTTCCTAAGGCGGGTGGCTTCTGCAAGATTATTCCTTTTATTGTGCGAAGATTCTGTGTGCAGCGCCGTAGCGTGTGGTTGGCCGGGTTGGCCCCCGCCAAGGGCGCCAGCCCTCAGGGGGCGCCAAAATTAAGAATTACGGTATGAGAAATTGTACAATTTTGGTTAGTTACTAAATTTGTTGTGTTTTGTTACTAAATTATTAGCTACAGGGCCAATTAATAACCCACCAACTACAAAGTTCACAAAACTATGGTGAAGATATTTTGATTGATCTTAGTATTACTTATGCGAAATCCACTGGATGAATAGAGAATTTTCTTGCAGAAGAAGTTCGTACAATCTAGCCCTCATTTTCCAGATTGATCCAATAGGTAGAGAGAAGAGTTCGCCCTTTATCCACAAAATGTTAATAATATCTTGATATGGGAGCTCAGAAATTAGGAATCGTTCAAAGTTTGAAAACTAGAATTCTTGATACAACATTTTTGTCCGCGGCTTTCTCTTTATCGGTCGGTTGATGTCGGCTAATGTTAATGCTGTCCAATGAGCAGCTCTCATGCCCATTTGTTGACAAAAAAGAGCTGCTCATTGGACAGCACTATGAATGGAACACATGCTGATCTTGAAAGTTTGAAGGTGCTCCGATAGATGCTTGCATAGTTGGAGCAACGAATCCATCATCTTGAAGCCTGCATCGTCACCAGAATTCTGCTTATCATCGGCTGTTCCCATGTAAAGACTGTATGCATGTTGAAGTTGCGGGAATCTTCTTCTTCTTCTTATTGGCATTACATCCCCACACTGGGACAGAGCCGCCCCGCAGCTTAGTGTTCACTAAGCACTTCCACAGTTATTAACTGCGAGGTTTCTAAGCCAGGTTACCATTTTTGCATTCGTATATCATGAGGCTAGCACGATGATACTTTTATGCCCAGGGAAGTCGAGAAAATTTCCAATCCGAAAATTGCCTAGACCGGGACCGGGAATCGAACCCAGCCACCCTCAGCATGGTCTTGCTTTGTAGCCGCGCGTCTTACCGCACGGCTAAGGAGGGCCCCAGTTGCGGGAATACTTCCCTTGAATATTGGCCGGAAGTGATTCTGTTGCCTCCTTTTCTTTGCCCTCGAGACATCAGAATCATTTTCTCGGAAACTTTGAAAACTTGGATTTAGGTAACTTTATAAACGTTCTACATTATTTTCCGACATCATCTGGATAAGTATTGATTCTTATGCCAAACACTGATTTCGAGCAACATTATGTGGAGATCATTCCGTTCTTCACCAAGTTGTTCACAATGAATTGTGTTCTCATTATATTACGACATGAGATCTTCATCACAACACACAATTGCCAAAACTACAACTTCATGATAATTTGAAATAAAAATAAATGTCTACATATTAATTTCTGTAGGTAAAAAACATTGACAGAAAACTTTCTCCCGTCCATTTTCAATCAGAGCCTACTTCACTTGATTTGAAGCCCATCTAGAAAATGTCAAAAAAAATCATATTCAAAACGTGTGGATCGGTTTATTTCCATTTTTGAACACCGCTCGGCTGACCACATTCCGAAGGGCTAAGCGAAGGGGTCATTTCCTCTAATGACGGATGGTGTGGATTTAAGATAAATTTGCTCGTTTCATTCCGAAAAACTCTGTGCAATCCGAAAAATGATCATTATGGCCGCATTTGACCCGGCCCCGTAAACCCTAGAAAAATTGCTTACGTAATAAGTGTACGATCCCTTATTGACCTAACGAAGTACAACAGTGCCTCCAAACCACTAGTTGAATTTTTCATGATTCGAAATACGATAGCGATTTTGACCATCGACCGATCCACTTCAGAGTTAAATTTCTTTGAAATTTGTACATGATTTGTAATGTACTTTAAAGTACTCCAGTTCTTTCAAATGGAAGCAAGAAACAGCCGTTATGGACAGTATTATCTGAAAGAAATCATGAGTAAAGAATTTTCAGTAATTTTAATAATCCTCCTAGATGGCTGTTCTAGATGGTTTTACAGCTTCCATGCGTGGATCCAGAAATGCCCACGACACTGCAAGGTTCTTTACATATTTTGCAAATAGTAAAAAATATCACCAAATTTAAAAACTTTTCTGGGGCATATCGCTGAATTCTGCTTGCTATTTGATGCATCTTCAATCTACTAAACTAAATTTTACTTTTAGGAGAGACTCGAAATAATATTGGAATGTAAAATTTTGCAATTTTTTTTTCTTAGTAAGAGAGGGGCGCTCGATAAAGATTTCGCCAAGGGCGCCGGGAATCCACGCTACGGCTCTGTCTGTGTGTATGTGCGCAAAATAAAACTCACTACTCTTTAAGGCACTTATCTTGATCCGATTTATTTGCATTTATTGAAAATTGGCCAGATCGGATTATGGGATCAAAAGTTATGGCCAAAATACGATTTATATACAAAAAAAACACGCTAAGAAATTCTCACTCAATTTTTTTAAGTGTATCTAATATACGAGAAAGCCCCAAACACCGCTAGGTGGATCAATCAGGGTTTTTTCTTACATACTGACGTCACTTCAGTTTGTCAATCTGAATATATATTACCATATCGGCATCAAGGCTTGCTATGCTGAGCAAGGCTTGCTAAAATTCGGTGCATCCTTTTTAAAAGTAGAGACTAAGCAAATGCATCCTTTACAAGAAGAAATCATATCTTCCCTTGCCTTAAACCTAGCATATGTATTAAGAGATGGACACTGTCGTGACTTCCCAGTTATGTTCCAAGACTACGGAAGAAACTTCCACCAGACTTCTATGATTCGATTTTTTTTAGCTTTTACCAACTAGGGTAAAAGACCCAATAGTGGAGGAACTAAGTACGGTCCACCACTATTTGTTCAGTTGCACAAAAACTATACATTATTTCGCTTACCTCAATGCACCATTCGAAAGCCCTAAATTTGTATTTTGATTAAAAAGCATTCCAATAGCAGCAGCTCCTGTAATTATCACCTAAAATAAGTCCTCCAATTATTGGTGCAGTGTTCCAATAGTTGCGGTATTTTCTAATTCGTGTTCCTATAGTTGCGAATCCCATTGTTTTCATACGGGACTCGTAACTATAGGAACACTACCGCAACTATAGGTACAAAGCAGAGAAGAAATTATAGTATTTCAGTGATACTTTACCGATTATTTAAGAAATCCCAAACTGTTTTCGTCTCTTTCACGTAATGACAGGTCAACAAATAGATATACAAAGTGGGTTGCTGCGTTTTTTGCCTATATTTGGCAAAAACTACACTACCGCAACTATAGGAACACCCACGACTATAGGATCAATTACCCTATTTGATATTTTTTTTTTCTGTTTTGATGAATTTCCTTGATAATATTTTGCTTGAAGTTCCTTGATCATCTTTTCCGCTTAGATCCTTTCGTTTCGCTATCTGTTGTAAAAATAATCTCCTCCCGTTGACATCCGTATTTTGTACTCTACGCCGTTGGCAACGTTGATGTTTTTTCATAGTTACTAACCACGCACTCTCGCTCCTTGTTAAAGTGTTTAACTAGCGAGGCTTGATTAATAACAAAGCTATGCTATGTCAAAATTTGAACAGCGCTCTTCCTGTCAAATCGGTTGTTCCAATCGGGCGAGAGGTTTGTAGATGGTAGGAATGGCGCCACTTTTATATCCAAGCACTTTATGTTTAATCACTGTCTAACTGTATTTCCCATCTGGCGTAGGATATGGGTTCTCATTAGACTGACCCAGATACAA
The DNA here is from genome assembly GCF_024139115.2 of Armigeres subalbatus. NCBI lineage: Eukaryota > Metazoa > Arthropoda > Insecta > Diptera > Culicidae > Armigeres > Armigeres subalbatus. The sequence goes on along the minus strand of NC_085139.1, from coordinate 86,309,070 downwards.
ATTATTTTCCAGACAAAATTATAAGCTTTCCGCAAAATATCAATAAAGAGCAATGAAAACATAAGAAAATTTCCATTTAAAAAAAAAGAATAAAATTGATTTTTTGAAATTTCCTTATTTTTCCGTAGAAATTCAACAGATTTTTTCGTTAGAATTTAGATTAATTTTCTGTGGTGATTCAGGTGTATTTTCATGGTTACTTATATGAATATCGAAATGGTCGTTAAATTGAAAGAAAAATATCGATGTATCGGAAATATTAGAACGTTCCTAGGGCAATTTGGTTCCCGTGCCTAGAAACCAAAATTTTACACGGAAATGTGTTGCATGTGGCCGATATAACATAATTTTAATATGGAGTGCCCACTATGACCTGCCCACCGATATCACCATTTGATCATCATGTTAAATGATGAGCAACGCTTAGTCTTCTCATTCAATTAATAGACTTCCCTAAACGTATCCATCCCATACGGCAAAGTTTGACAGTTTGTTTAGCTTTCAACGCTTTAAACGCTTCGATGGCCGTCATCATCCAGTGATAAATCCAGGCTAATTTCGAGAGTAGGTAGATTAACTTTACACTCTATGCTTGCGGAAAAGTCATGCGTCATCGTCTCTCCAGTTGTTTTTGTGAAGCCGGCAATGGTCCTGTCCCATGGTTAGAACTGTGAACAAATGACTACCATAATTTGTCCATTGTTTTAAACTTATGTGGTGGGGGCGGGTTGCGTTGATGGTGGTTTCGTTACAGACCTCACCGTTGCTGTTCGTTGCTTCTACATTGGCTGCCCTGTACCAAAACCACAATCTCTTCCAAATCTGTCACCCGTCGTCATCATCGCTTCCGAGCCGTCAAGGTGCTTCAGGACAGATTTAATCAACCCGCAAGATTAAATTACGAACACCAAAGTCAAACAACTTGATCGGTGGGAGAACGACGACGACGACGACAGGCATCCGGAGGGAACAGCACCGCCACTGACTCGTCTGTTTGCGTTGCGGTTCCTCCTCAATCGGCCAGATGCACCCTTTCGCCCTGTTGATCCCCCGCCCGGTGCGAAGGCTGCTGGTTATTGTGTCGGTAACGAGTCGCCCACATTAGAAACTCTGAGCCGGGATTCCTAGAATGTAAATAGATCCCAGGCAATAAGCTCCCATCTTCGACGTTGAAGCTCGACTTCAACGCTCCGGACTAATGAAGGTGGCCGAAGGTGAAGGTGATGAGATGCTTAAAACATGCAAATATATGAGGCGATATGGTTGAATCAGACGTATCCGGAGAGGTGACATTTCCAGGAACTGTGACATCGGAAAATATGTGGTGCCTGGGAATATTGGATGGTTTATGTTAGCTTTTTGGTATTTGCGAGAATGTGGGCACTTAAGGCATTTAATAAAATTCTGAAACAAAAAGTCTCAAAAAGTGTTTAAGTATAAAGTGTTTAGAAAATGTCGTATCCACCAACATAAAAGTTTTATTGATTTGGATCATGCTATCAGGTATAGACTTTTCCTGAATCGAATATTATCCAGTACGATCGTAAACTAACTAAATGGCGAATTAGACATATATCTGCGAATGAAACCTAGCTGCTCACATCTGACTCCACAAGAATGAAGTATAATAAGACATTTTCAACCCAAAAATCTCATCATTTTATTTTCTAATATTTTCTTCACTAACAATGCCCTGAACAATAAGAACAAGAAATAATTACCAACTTTTCTGCACTTCATCATCAGTATCCGAGACACGCCTTCCTCCAGCGATAGAATACAGAATCGAAACTTCTTGTCGCCAGTGGAAAAACGAAAACTATTTTCGAAGAAAGCTCCATCTTTCCATTCCCCATTCGGTCCAGTTTAACCGTACGTACCATCCGCCAAAAATCAGTCCTCAGACAGCAGCCGACCGATCCGACCGAGACCGAACACAAGCAAGAGACATAGGCCAGAAGCTGTCTGTTTTAATTAAAAACTTTTAATTCTCTGCTTCCTCGGCCAGCAAGTGTGGTCCGGTCGTCGGAACGAAACCCGTGGCGTGCGGTACGACACCATGCAAGGTAATACCGACCTACCTACGACGCGACACATCAAATATAATTTAATTCCGAAATATTCAATCTGAAGCTCAGTTTGTTTGGGCAGCTTAATTTACTGTCATTGAAAAATAAATATTTTCCAAGAAAAGTGGAAATAGTGTAAAAGTAATCACTACATTGGAAATTCGAAGATTTTAAAAAATAATTAAGAATGTTGATATCTGAAGCTTACGGTCAAAATGTCAGTGGCAATGTACAGTGATCACCACGTCACTATCCAAGCCTTTCCTGGGTGAACATTTAACGATTGCCGCTCGATTACGGTATCAATAGAATCTATATCTTCATAAATTTCATCTACTTCCTTCTGATAGAGTTATATAATTTTCACCAAAAAAAAAGCCAATAAATTAATTTCGATAAAGTCACGTTACGATTAAAAAAACATTTTTATTAATAATGTCTTTAGAAGATTTCAATAAATGAACAAAAAAAAAGTCATTTCTTCCGTAAATCGAGACTCTCTACCAGTGAAGAGTAGCCATCAAGCAAGTAAGTACAGTGCGTGTTCTAGTCGTCGTGAAATAGTTAAGATTTTGAATCAGTCTTTGGGAAAATACGCGTTGCTTTTCCGACTTTGTTTCATTATGAATATGGCGTCGTTCAAAAGAAATAATTAGTCGCTTACCAAGGCGATTTCCAATAGATTTCCTTCCCAACTAACATACTATTTGTTTCCAGTGCGCTCATAAAGATGCAGAGAATTCCTCGGTCTTTTGTAGCAATGAATGTTGAACTAATTTGCCTTCCCTTATCCTAATTGACTGTGACGACGTGGCCGGCATCATTATTGGTCTTGAATTAGAGAAACTCCGAAGCATGTACAGTAGGCTGGCTCAAATTAGTATGGGAAAAACTTTTTACAATTTTTTTGGTGGGCCGCCCTCTTATTCGGTTCTATTTGATGCCCTTATGCTCTGGACAAAATTTCAGCCAAATCGGTCAACGTTTGGGCAGTGCTAAACACGTTGGAAGTTTATATGGAAAAATGTATGCAGAAACATCCAAAAACAGTAAATTGCAGCTGGACTACACAACTTACGATGAAAAACTATGATACTCATTCAGATCTTGGAGAATTTAATACAGAATGTTATGCAGAAAACCGCGAGAAGATTCGAGTTTGCCCGGCTAAGTTATTAGCATTTCTCTGCAGTGGGGTTTGAGCAAATTTCGTTTCTTTTACCTTTGAAAAGAAATAAATTCACCCCTACAACACTCCAGTAAAATTCTAATATCTTTGCGTAATAAACTCTAATCTTCTCGCGGTTTTCAGCATAACATTTTGTATTTTATTTTACAAGAACTGAATGAGTATCATGGTTCTAGATCTTAAATTGTGTCGTCCAACTGCAAATCACTGTTTTTGGATGTTTCTGCATACATTTTTCCATATAAACTTCCAACGAGTTTAGCACTGCCCAAACGTTGACCGATTCGGCTAAAATTTTGTCCAGAGCATCAGGGCATCAAATAGAACCGAATAAGAGGGCGGCCCATCAAAAAATTTGAAAAAGTGTTTTTTGAGCCACCTTAATTGTACAGCTTTCTACTCCCGAGAAAACTATTCAATTGGTGAGCTGAGCATATTTGTTGTTTCTCGGCCAATCACGACTAGCAACTACGCTGTGTATAGTCAATAAAGCTAAGCTAAGCTGAGCTAAGCCGAGAATCTCTATCTGGGAAGATAACAACGTGGTGGAATTAAATGAAGTAGTACTTAACTTGTTTCAATAAAATTAAGCTAATTTTTCATAAATTATAAATTGTTCTGAAGAAATCGATAAAAAAATGTATAAACTTGATTTTTACTTGAAAATTTGATGATATTGCTATTTTTCACACTGGTAATTGCTTCCACTTTGATTTCTCAATATTATTAATTATTAAAAATTTCCAACGGAAAATTTCCAATTTTCCAAGGTACGTTTTTTTATTTTATTCTCTTGGACGGTGTAATGCTGGTGGCAATACAGGGAGTGATAGGGATCACCGTCTTGTTAGTTGGCTAAACCTGGACAGATGGATAGTGCACCTGTGGTGAAGACTTTTCTTCGTTCCAGCAAAAGTAGCAGTAGCTGCATTATATGGGTATTGTTATTGAAATTTTTCATCATGATATTGTGTTCATCGTTGACCGTGCGACAGGAAAAAGGTACGCTCTAATGAAGGATTGTGAGTCACACGGGTTCAGACAAACGGACTTATACGCTGAATACACCATAGATGTCCTGAGGTTAAAAGATGCTAAATACTATTTCAATGTCAATTTCATGTTTTCAGGCTTTGCAAAATCGGAAACCTCTGTGATGTTAATTTAAAATTTGAATTTCGGCAGGAAATTTCCAATCGATTTTCCTAAATATCCCATCATCATCTAAATATTCCAATGAGCACTTGGAAGATTCGTCGGGTGAGGAAGTTTTTTTTTACAAAAGCAAGCATGTTGCCTGATACCCCAGTTTTGTAGTTTTCTGAGAACCAAAGGGGTCCAGGTTTGGCTAAAAGTCTTGGCGATATCGAGTTGCACAAGATCAACATGCTTGCCTTCCTTATACGCTTCTTGGAGCACACTGCGCAGGTTGGCAAAGTATGTGCTGATGCCAAATCCTGGGGGAAAAGCGTGTTGATGATAGCCAAATCTTCCGTCGGCTTCCAGTTTCTCCCTGAGTCGCCGATTGACCATCCTCTCGATGGTTTTGGATGCACACAAGGTCAGAGAGATTGGCCTGAAATCGAATGCATCACGGTTGGTCACGCTGCTCTTCGGGAGAGACACAACGAAATTTTTCCTCCACTCGTCCGGGAACGTGCAGTTTTCCTAAATGTCGTTGACGAGCTTAAGAAAAAGAGCTTTCGCGGCCAGAAAGCCTCCAGAGCCTCCTTAAAGCACGTAAGACCTTGCGTTGTGCTTTAACAGCGTTTTTTTTTCAGTAGGGTGGGAATCTGCATCCAGACATCGGTGGGCTACCGGCGAACGGGGTTTAGCTATTGCCGACCCGCTAAAACCACCCTGTTCACAGACCCTGAGTCTCCCCGGAACAGTCTTTTCGGCATTACTTCTGGGAGAGGTCCGTGCTACTACGCACGCCCACATACTAGCTACCCACTAGCTTCAAATCACAACTAGCTACCCACTAGTTCCTCTACCTCATAACTAGCTACCCACTAGTTCTACTACTACTTAACCAACTACCCGCTGGTACCTCACCCTCGAGACTAGCTACCCACTAGTCGGCGCTATCCGACTGCTGCTCGGCGCGCCAATTGCGCTGCAAGATGCTGGCAATCTGAGTGGTAGCGGCCGAGACCGCGTTCCACTTATCAACCTCTTGACACATCCTCTGGATAAGATTATCCGGAGTAGTGTCCCTCCCGCACACCTCTAGCATTCCGCTCCTTCTTCTTCTTCTTCTTCTTCATTGGCATTACATCCCCCACTGGGACATTGCCGCCTCGCAGCTTAGTGTTCAATTAGCACTTCCACAGTTATTAACTGCGAGGTTTCTAAGCCAAGTTACCATTTCTGCATTCGTATATCATGAGGCTAACACGATGATACTTTTATGCCCAAGGAAGTCGAGACAATTTCCAATCCGAAAATTGTCTAGTCCGGCACCGGGGAATCGAACCCAGCCACCCTCAGCATGGTCTTGCTTTGTAGCCGCGCGTCTTACCGCAGCATTCCGCTCCTAACATCGACGAAACGAGGACATACGAATAGTACGTGCTCGGCAGTTTCGTCGACCCCTGGGCAGTCCGGGCAGACGGGAGAGTCCGTATGCCCAAACCTATGTAGGTACCACCTAAAGCAGCCATGGCCTGACAGGAACTGTGTCAGATGGAAGTGAACTTCCTCATGCCTCCTATTAACCCATCTTGATACGCTAGGTATCAGCCGATGGGTCCACCTACCCTAAGAAGAGTTAACCCAGTCCCGTTGCCACTTGATAGTCGAAGTGACTCTAATGGCTTTACGGGCTTCTCTGGTTCGGCGCATGTCGAAACTCTCCTCGTCTTCCCGTATGACTAGTCCAATGGGTAACATACACGCCATCACACAAGCGGCATCCCGTGATACCGTGCGGTAGGCACTTATCACTCTGAGACACGCTAGCCTGTGTACACTCTCCAGCTTCTACAGGTTACGTTCGACGCTAAGCGCCGAAGCCCAAGCTGGACCGCCGTATCTAAGGATAGATACTGCAACCCCAGCTAATAACCTGCGTCTGCTGGAGCGCACTCCCGAGCTATTGGACATCATCCTGGATAATGCCGCAATAGCTGTCGAAGCTCTCCTGCAGGCGTAATCTACGTGACTGCCGAAGTTCAGTCTATCGTCGATCAGCACCCCGAGGAGCTTCACCGCCCGCTTGGAAATGATCTCACAGTCGCCCACGCGAACCACTGCCTCCTGTACCGACTTACGGTTGTTAACAACAACCAACTCTGTTTTGTGATGAGCTAGCCCCAGCTGCCTTGAGCTCATCCATTCCTCTACTATAGCGATCGCGTGGGCCGCCGTAAGTTCCACCTCCTCAATCGACTCTCCGTAAACCTCCAGCGTTATGTCGTCGGCGAAGCCAACGATCTTAACACCTGGGGGGAACTTCAGTTTAAAACACTATCGTACATAGTGTTCCATAGCACCGGGCCCAGGATAGATCCCTGAGGGACTCCTGCGGTGATAGAAGCACTACCCTCCCCTTCATCGGTCTCGTATAAGAGTACGCGATTCTGGAAATAGCTTTCCAAAATGTTGTACAGGCCCACCGGAATGCCCAACCGGAGTAACGAGAGCGCGATGGCATCCCAGCTTGCGCTGTTGAATGCGTTCTTGACGTCGAGCGTCACTATCGCACAGAATCGAGTTCCCCTCCGCTTGCGTAGTATCGCTACTTCCGCAGTTTTCACAACCGAGTTGATAGCATCCACCGTGGACCTACCCTTACGAAACCCAAACTGATTGCTTGACAGGCCGTTCGTACCTTCGGTGTACGGGGTACACCGCGTTCTGCGGTGCTGGAGGTGGCCAAGGGCTTGTGGCATGGGACGGGAAGAGAACCTCGATAATGCGATTCAACCTTTCCGGCGACCGTTCAGGAGGCGCCAGCCCCCCTCTGGTCTTCGCCATTACTATCCTGTAGGCATCGCCCCAAGGATTAGCATTGGCGTTCAGGCATAGGTTGTCAAAACACTTCCTCTTACTGCTACTGATATGGCGACACCTTCGACAGGTGTGTGTACGACCTCTTGGACCGGAAACCGGCCCGTTGTGCAGATCGCCGCCATCTTGGAGTCGTCCGCGACCCAGTTTCCATTATTGACAGGGACACGGTACGGATCTGCAAGAATAGCGACGTCGGTCTCTGACTCAGAGACCGACTGCCACAGCAGCTGCTGGGCAGTAGCACAATGGTTAAGATTCAGCTGTGCTACCCGCACGGCGATTTCTTATTGCCACCACCGAAGGGACAAGTAGATCCTCCCATAACATGGTTACGGGCTTGCTTCCTACTAGCGCAGATAAGGCACCTTGGTGCTTTATCGCAGGCCTGCGCAAAATGTCCCTCCTCTCCACAACGACGACACAGGTTGCTTCGGTCCGGCCCCTTACACTCCCATGACTTGTGACCAGATTCGAAGCACCTAAAACAGTTTTCGACTAAAGGTGGCTGGAATATGCTTACTGGGCATATTGACCATCCAACCTTCAGTTTCCCGACCGCCAGGACCTTTTTGGAGTCCGCTACCGGTAACTTGAACCAAGCTACCTGCGTGCCAAAAGGCCCACCTCTAAGACGAATAGAAGACCGCTCGACTTCTATATCGCACTGTAACTTTAAAGACGAAATGAGGTCCTCTGCCTCGGTGACTTCGTCCAGCTGTTTACACCGGAGGGTCACCTCGGTGCCCAGAGACCTCACTTCCACTCCCTCACCCAGGACCTCCTGGGCCAACCTCTTATAGACGGTACCGTTCGCCTTTGCTCCGCGCTTCAGCACCAAGATCAGTTCGCCTGCCTTGGTGCGTCTGACGCTTCGCACGTCCTCACCCAGTGTCGAAAGCTTTTCGGCACCTCGCATGGTCTTAAGAACGTCGGCGTACCTCTCTTTGTCGGTCTTGACCAACAAGGCTTCGCCTCTGTCCCTAAGTTTCCTTGCGGGGTGAGGACCCTCTTCCCTCCTCTTAGCTCTGCTAACGAGCTGCCAGGGATTGTCGGTCCGCTGAGCAGTCGTCGCAGGTTGGCTACCATCACTGTCGACGCCACCGTTCTCCTAAGGCCTTTGATTCCGTTCCTCTGGGGATGACAAGGCCTATCGAAGCTCCTGGGCCAACGTTTGTCGCCGAATGATCTCGAGTAGTTACTTGGTTTCCAAAGGAGAACACTTTCGCTACCGGCGACCTTTTGAATTGCTTTCAGCTACTTTTTTCTCCAGTCAAGGAGAGAAGTTTTCACTTAAGCAATGAACTAATTACCTTCTATTAACACTGAACTATTTACCTGCACTTAGTCAGGAGTTGTTCGGATTCATTCACGAGAACCCTGGAGTGAGTTTTGAACTTGATTTATTTGAGGCAATATGTACAATATGGGTCTTAATACTACATGGTGTAACATCGATATGTATATTAAATAATGGTTTTATTTCAGCTGGTATTTTTCCGAATCCCTTTCAATACCAGCTTTTAGTCTATTTCCTACTGTAATCTAAAAATAATACTATGGCCTCATAAGGGCTAAATTTTATTATCATTTTCCTATTTGCTTATGGCATTTCCAGATCAGGAGAAGATTGCAACACATTTGTAGAGCTTAACGTATCCTTGCTAAAGGATAAAGAGAGATGGATAATTTATGCACGCGTGTGTATTGCGTGGGCGTGTTTTTCTTATCTCATGCGCTGTCTCAAACTAACATCTGCTTAGCATAGAAAATGTTATGCAAAGGAGAGGGTTCGTTTTTTCTCTACTTTTCATTTCATTTTCTTAAGAATTGTATCTGCATCTAGTCCGGACCAGAACTTGCCAGTTCGTTCTGATTTTCATTCGAAATTAATTACCTCGCGTCTACAATCACCCTTGGGTTTAGTAGCCTGGGCCGCACCGTTGCCCTTCCCTCGTGGTTTCGCCTGATTGGGTGCCCTCTCTCGACGATCGGGCGCCCTATCGGACTCGACCGTACCGCTGTCCGTAACAGTAAGGCGCCGCTTAACGTTACCGGACCGACCCTCTGACTGCTGCCGGGCGCGTTTGGAACGCGCCGCAGTCCCTCCCTCGCCGACACTCGGGATGGTACCAATCACCTCTTGCGTCGAAGCCTTCCCTCCAAGGAAGGAGAAGGGTTCTGCCGGAGTACGTGTCTCCCCCTTCTCGCTTCCAACCTCCCTCCTGGTGAGCGTGCCATATTCGCGTTTTACCGTTTGAACCGACTGTCGAAGTACCAGAAGTTTCTGTTTCAGATCCTTGCTGATATTATTTCGACCGCTCGTGAACTCGATGATCTCATCGAGCTGCTTGGCGACTAACCGGATACCGGTTAGAGGGTTGCCTGGTGTGTTGACTGCCTGAGCATCGCTCTGGCTGTCAACCCCTCCCGCTGGGGTTGTGCTAGTCCCGTGCAAACTAGCTACTGCCTCAACACCATTCTCCTCCCTAGTGGGAGGAGACCTCGCTAGACCCCTACTTGCGAAGGGGTCTCCCGCCCCTACCTCTTGAAACTGGAGTACTTGACATAGTTCATGGGTCCCCCTTGCAGCTGCCATCGAATCCTACTGAAGTAGTCGCCTCTATGATCTCATGGTTATGTATGCTTGCAAGCAAGCAGGGAGGCCATGCGTGGGTTGACACTTTCGTGTTCAGAGCCAGATCGGCGTTAGTCAGGGAGTTCATCTGAGCCTACTTCTGTCTGGTCACCAACCAGACAGCAGAATTGGACAGCGTGCCACAAGGCCCGCCACGGTTTTATGGGACGGAAGGCAGCCTTGCCATTAGCCCAACCGCCGTTTCGAGTCGGTTTCACCCGACTCTACTAAGGGAGTAGAATGACTCGGCTGTCAGCCCTCGCAATACACAATATAACAATATACAAAACACACAACCTTTAACACGCCTGTCAGAACCGTATTTGAGACTTAAATGGCAGTCTAAGTCTCAATGCGCTACCGCGCTCCCTCGTTTGTAGTTCATTTAGCCGCCTAGCCCTTCAAATGCCGTTGATACGCTATCGTTTCCAGCGAGCACCGCGTGGAGGCGAACTACGCTGCCCACCAACTTTAACAGCGTGCCGAGATTCCTCGATCCACCACCTAAGTGCTCGACGGCCGTGACGGCCACTGGATAGCTTGTTGAGCGTCGGTGAGAATCGTGCCGGTGAACTCGGTGAGCGACGAAGGAAGTTGGTCCGCGCATGCAGACGACTTAGCGCGCTCGTATTTCTCCCAATCTGCTTCGCCGTTGGTGGAAATCTGCACCGGGTAGTGATTACACCGTACAGATCGGTTCGGTTCCAACTTTCCAGCAGAAGCGCGGCAGAATGGATCTTCCTACCGTAGAAACACCCCGTCGTTGAGAGTCTTCTAGGAATGCTTCGGCAATAATTGAGCCTAGAGGGTCGGACGTTCATATTCCCAAAAATAAGCAGAGGGAGAGAAGCGTTTTCAGTGAGGTTGCTTGCCTTATCTTTTACGGCGGGAAAGGTGCCGCAGGAGATGTAGACGTTGATAATAGTGACTGACATATGTACTACTGTGCAGGCGATGGCTACGGAGCACCTACGGTTGTTCCCAACCTTGCTGGTCCAACAGTATTTGCCTCCGAGAGTCCGATCCATGAGGGTGTTGGATTCACGGCTAACCTCTTGGAAAGCAATGGTCCATGGCAAGCTATGGTGCACCGTCAGGGAAAGAAATCGCGACCTGAGAACGCCAACCAGTTTCGCATACTTACCGCGAGGTCCAAACAGCGGCTTGGAGCTTTGCACTTGACAAGCTTGCAGGAGGATAATGCGTCCCTCTTCCGTTTATCCAATGATGCCGGAGGTTGATCCTCAGTTCCGATGTAGGAATGACGTCCGCACGGGTTCCGGGTCGGACGTCGGCTCGTTGGTGTTGGTGGTGTTTGGGCTTTGTGCCACGTTGGAGGCTGATGCCTTAGAGTTGAAAGTCCCAGTTACTTGGCGTAGAAACGCTGTTCTTAGAACATAGCCGCTGGGTTTTTGTGACGTTCTTTGAGCTCTGGCGATGTGCTGTCGATACTTCTATTTCCAGCAATCCTGAGGCCAGAAGTTTGAGGGGATATGCGCACTTTTGCGACACTGGTGAGTTTCGAATTGGCAGTACGATCTGAAGTTGCCTGTTTCGGTGTAACCTTGCCTGAATTCACTCTCTCCTTGATGAGGAAGGGGTGAGAGGAAGACAGGGTCGGGCGAGATTCGAGAGTCATCCTGGGAGTCAGCGTTGGTCAAGGCCTGAGGAGTGGGATCGAGGGTGGTGAAGGAGTTGCTATGGGCGGGGCTATGCCATTCCGGTTTCTCAATGGGAATGAGTGTGTCGTCCATCGAGTCTTGTTCATCAGTTCTGGTTGATTGGGGAGTGCCTTCGGAGTCTTTACTCCATCATGGCTTCCAGTTTACAAATCCTCTCGCCTTTTTCAGCAAGGACGGCAAGGAGTGTAGCGACTGCCGCTTGGTCTGATTCAATTGACTGTGAGTGCTCTTCAGGCACCCTCGGCGTAGAGTGGCTCGTTGATGTTTGACCTGCGTTGACGACATCAGTGAAGGATGGCTCTCCACTCTTTTCCAGCTGCAGGATGCGTCAAGCTTCGGGGTAGGTACAGTCCAGGTTGACCTTTATCCGCTGGACATCGTTTTCCATTCTATACGCCGTGCAGGCTCTACTTCTGCCACTGCTTCACTTGGAGCAAAGGGCATCTTTCACCTTCGGGGAAAGCAGAGTCGATGTTCGCTCAGAAAAACTGGTGAAAAATCTATCCTCCTGTGTAGTTTCTGGGTACGAGAGAGGGGGTCACCATCCTGAGGAAGCCCCCCAAACCTACCTGACATCCCTTACCCGAAGATTGGCCCAGCAATAGTTACCTTTATGACCAGAAAGCCTCTTGTCGTTTGAATCGCGATGTTCCGTTAAAAAACCAAGGAAAACCGGAAAATCGCCTGATTTTAAAGTCTCGTACCTCGAAGGCTGTGTGAGCTACGACCCTAAAACCGACACTAGGGGATAACTTTGGAAGAACACATATTATGTGTAACTGCCATGTTTTTTATTTTAGTGTAACTGACGACTCACGACACAGTGAAAGAGCAGTCGCAAATCGGACCTCAATTTTATGTTTTCAAGTTGATGTTTAAGTAAGCCAACTTGTCCATACTTATTCGGAGGCTTCCCCAATTATTTTGATCAACAAAACAAAGTGCGATGATTATATTACCATATTTTTAATGTTACGCCATTGAAACAAGAGGAAAATCCTCCGAAAAAGTATATTTTGTTGCGACTCATGCTGGAAACGTTCGCCATCATGGCTATCCGAAGGGACTTTGACAATTCGAGGCGAAGTCACTTATATAATCACGTGTATGTGAGGTAATACTCAGCGACTGTGTATGTCTCACACAAAACTAGGTACATGACTTTAAGCGTGCAGGTTGCATCAGAAATTCACTCTTTCCGCTGTTCTGGCTAGTTTTGCTCTTCTACGCTTTTCCTTTTTACGCTACAATTATCCCGCCAACGAAGCAAAGAAAATGACCGTAGATTATACTGAGATCCATGTTTTTCACTATGCATTGACTTATTTCACTGATTGATTTACCGATTTATTTCAGATTTACCGAGAAAATTCCAAAAAAAAATTTTCGAACGAAGAAGGGCTGTTAGTTGGTTATTCGGCCGAAAGCCATTTGATTGTTGTTTAAATTGTTTGACCAAACATGTCATTTGACCGAACAAACCATCAGGCCGAAAGTTATTTGCCCCAATGGTTTGTTCGGTCTAATCCAATCCATTTCAACCAAGTGACATTTTTGGCCAAATGGCCCACATGAAAATGTTGATAATTTCAAACCATTGCCAAAGTTTCGATCCGGAGCTCAATGGTTTGTTCGGTCAAATCCAGCCCATGTCGGTCAAACGGCTTTTTCGAAAAATAACCTGTTCGGTCGAACGACATTTTCGGCAGCATATCATGGTCGAGTATTTTTTACTTATTCAGTTGTATTACCAAAATGATAACAGGCTAGACGTTCAACTCGGCAAAAATCGAATTCGGCTAGATGACTTTCGTCTGCTCTCCGCCGAATGAATTCTAACCAAACGACGAAAATGGACGAAAGCCACAAGGAAAATGTGATTTTATCATTTGCACATACGGCCGAACTGGTCTTTTGACCGAAAATGTCGTTCGACCGAAATGGCCTTTTTGCCGAAAGGATCATTTGGCTGGAAATGTAATTTTGCTGAAATGCTCTATAGTTCTATAGTTCATTTCCAATTCTAGCAGATTACTGTTAGAATACAAGAAAGTTGAAGGTATATGAATAGTAATGGAAACGGTATGGAAGTCCATTTCCAGTTCTAGCGATTGCTATAACATGATAAATATAGAGAAAGATACAAAGTAGGAGAATGGAACGGACCTGGGATTGAACCCACGACCTCCTGCGTATGAGGCAGAACCAGTAGCCATATGACTACCAAGCCCGTAGTTCAGTTTAGTTGTTTAGAGAGAGAGAAAGTGTTACTGAGTGCAGTGCTTGTTGGCTCTTGTTTCGGACGGCAGAACGATCGCTCGATTTGCCGAAATTTTGTGTTTTGCTTTGCGTGGCCGGTAATAAAGTTAATTAGTTCAGTGCGTGTTGGCTCTTGGTTCAGCGTCAGAATTTTTGAGCAGAGGTAAGGTTTTGATAAACTGTAATTTTATTTAAATACGCACGCACCCACACAAAAGCACACACACATTCACTACACATAGAAACCCACATACACACTCATATACAACATACATATATACACACATAAACAAACTTATATACATCATACATAAATACGCACACGATTTTTATTATATATTAGGTATCTATTGGAAGCGTTTGGTACGGGAGGTCCACGCTTTCTTCCTTTCCCCTCAATTCCAAGCTATTGAGTGACTTTAGGTATTCCTGAAGTCGCTCAATATCTAGGAGTCATCTCTGCGGTACATACTGCGTAGTTGGCCTGGCCATATGAAAAGAAAAATGACGGAATTCAGAAACCGTCATTTTCCAGAATGCTTTCAAGTATTGGCTACGCAAGTATGAGATTAGATTAGATTAGAGAAAGAGAAAGTGTTACGATTAACTATTCTAATTCGATTAAATTTTAAGGGAATAATTGCTCTAATTTAAGTAAAAGAAACAAATTCAATTGGAATGAAAATCATTAAAATAAAACAATATTTTATACAAGACTAGCGGAAAATACCCAGCTTTGCCCGGGTGTTACAAATGTCACAATGAACTTATTTGCAGCACCGCACTCTAGATCAATGTCCGTGCGTTTGTTTTGTTTTCCTCAAACGGCTGATCCAAAATTGTATTCTAATGATTTTTTACATTTCCCCGTTAAATTCACCAACTTTTTGTAGGGGAACTGTTCCGATCTCCATCTCACTGTACATATATCCATCTCATCGCTAAACAAAGAAATAAGACACCAAATTCGTCGCTTCTTTTTGTCAACATGCGTGCTCACTGCTGAAAAAAAATCACAAAAATAATAAACAAATCAAATTCCTTTCCATTGCTTTGTTTTCGATGGGATGGAAATAGGAGCCATGAGATGAAGTGGCGAACCGTTCCCCTATATACAAACCTTGCGGATCCCAAAACGAAACGATTAGGGAAAAAAATATTGGAAATCGGTCAACCCGTTCGCGAGTTAAATCGTCAGGAAGGAAAACTCAACTCATTTTTATTATATGGATAATTTTCAAAACTATTTACACTTCAGCTCTCTCAGGGTCTGTCCGGGAGTTTCGTTGGGGCGGACTCACTTCCTAAGCTTGCAACGCGAATTCAATTTCAACCAAAAGAATGATGGAAGAAAGGGACTTAGCATAGCATATGTGATTGTACAAATCGTGGGTGGCTATACAATGCTCAATTGAGCAATCTACTGTATATTGTCGCAAATTGGTACTTGGAATTAGTACCTTTTCCTATACAGTAGCAGTTGTATACCTGGCCACGTCCTTACAATCACGGAAGGAAGGGAAGGAATGTTAGTTCAACATCTACTAGTGAAGATGCAGGGAACCCATACTACCTTCATAGATGTCTCGGGAAGGAAAATTTGTGTTAGTGGGAAAGGTGAATAATAGGGAGCTCTATTCGACAATATAGAGCGTTTGTCAATAACAGTATATGCTGTAAAAATAATAAAACATATTCATCAATTTACTTACGAACCGTCATAAGGAAAAACAAAACAAAACACAAAATTTCGGCAAATCGCGCGATCGTTCTGCCGTCCGAAACAAGAGCCAACACGCACTGAACTAATTAACTTTATTACCGGCCGCGCAATGCAAAACGCAAAATTTCGGCAAATCGCGCGATCGTTCTACCGTCCGAAACAAGAGCCAACACGCACTGAACTAATTAACTTTATTACCGGCCGCGCAATGCAGAACACAATATTGCCTTTTGCATTGAAACTTTTCGTTTCGTCGTTGAAGACAATGACATTTGTCTCCTGCGACTGCTTCCCCGATAGACCTTTTATACATGTTTTTCACTCATACATTAATAATACTGTCAAAACTTGCATTTGTCAATGGAAAATTCAGCTAAAAGCTCTATTTTTTGACATCGGTGCACTCACACAAACAATCGACATTAATTGTCCAGAATGATGGAAGAAAGGGACTTGCGCATGAAATAATTATTGCTCTCCTCGGATATGTGATCTTAATGCGATGGGTGGGCTTACGCCATTAGCACTGAGATTACAACCAAAGACATATCCTGTCGTGGTTGTATCACATGTCGACTATTTTTGTTTGATGCCGCGGCGCCACGCAGAATTCTACTACTTCTTTTTCTCCCCATACAAGTAACCTAACTGCCTCGAACTAAGACTTTCCTGAAAGATTAAATCTAGACCAACATTTGAAAAGGGCGTAACAGCCAAAATTTATTCCTTCTGATTCTTCGTCCACATACAAAGCTTTATATGTAGACAAAGAATCAGAAGGAATCAATTTTGGCTGTTACGCCCTTTTCAAATGTTGGTCTAGAAATAATGGTCTACAGACTGATTTAAAATTAGGTATCCCCAAAGCAAGGTTAATTGCTGCCAGCTCAGTAATCGGAGCCAGTGAATCAGTTTATGCGTGAGCCACCAGTGAAATATATTCCAAATAATATGTTGATATTTTTCAGCAAAAAAAATATGTGGAAAATTTTTGTAGATGATCTGGTACTCCTTGAATGGCATGTTTTATGGGCAGATCGTTAACTCGAGCTGGACTATCAGAAAAACGAAATTTTCCAAGACAAATGTATTACTTGTTCCACATTCCATATTCTGAGAATATTCATAAACGATGATTCAAATGAATGACTCTGTTAAGTATCTCCAGGCTCATATTATAGACCAATGCAAGATCTTGACTTAACCTCACTTATTTGACAGTTCACAGAGCTTGTTTACAGGGTGTTAGCATTAAAATCGATCAGCGGGAAATAAAAATCCGTAAATTTCCCTCAAAATCATTTTGATCCGAATATTCTAGTGATATGCTTATATTCCTACCATAAATCAATCACGAAAGACATCAATATTCTTAATTAATCGCAAAGCAGTTTTTCCGGAAGCTGCTCCAGAGACTAAGTCCCTGTAAACAAGCTCTGTGAACTGTCAACCTACGTCATCTTGCACTGGTCTATACGTTGAATCAGCGATGCCAGATCTACGGAAATTTCCGTAGATTTACGGAATTGAGTGCTTTCTACGGATCTACGGACCCGTAGGTAAAAACTACGGAAATTTGAAAATTTCTGCGGAAATCTACACACCAAATTTTTTTCGCCGAAAATCAGCATAATTTTGCTGAATTTTGCCGAGCTGAATGGTCGCAATCATTTCAGTAAAAATAATTTACTGAAAATTTCAGCAAGATCAATTGTCATCTCATTTGACAACTTTTTACTGAATAATCAGCAAATTCGAAGAGTTTGCTGAAAATTCAGTAGGTTTGGCCCTCGCAGGATTTGACAGCATCATGCTGATATTGATATATTTCAGCAAAATACGCCCAACTGCTGATATAATCAGCTTTTTCGATCCACGTACAAATTATTAAAAAAACTGATTTTCCACAATTTTTTTATATTTTATTTAAAAACAAAACATAAAATCCAATACAATAAACATGGGGATATATTTGATATTTGTGCATTTTTTGTGATAGCATCTAAAATAGTCCGAAATGCTAGACGTCTCTTCATTTGGATTGGCTGAAAAATATTTATGATGTTCCACATGATTATTTTGTAATAATATCATGTAAATATATAATTGAATATATGAATGATGACATACTTACAGGCCTCATGTTAGATTCCGCAATTCAATGTTTGATTAAATATCACTTATTTAAAAAAGACAATTGTGAAATCTCCTGCTCAAAACTAAAAATGGTTGCTTTTCTCGAAACATGAAACTGTCAAGTCGATGGGAAATGCTGAACGATCAGTAATCTGAAGAAGTATGCTAATTTTCAGTGAAGACCAATCAAATTACTGACTTTCAGTAAACTTCAAAATTGCGGATTGATTTTCAGTAAAGCATTTTGCTGAAATACTATTTGAGATTTTGGTGTGTACGGATTTTTTAAAAAAGTGCACTTTTAATTTCATTTGGAGTATTTGTGATTTATTAATGATTTTTACTTCATTTAATTCTAACTACCTAGTACTATAAGTGCTATAGTGCTATCACACAGATGAGAAAATGAAATTTTCCTGGAGGAAATCCTGACGTAATTCTCGAAGAAATATCTGGAGAAACTAGGCATTCCATTAGACCTTCCATCGTAAATTCTTTCAAAAATCCCTTCAGGAATTCATCCGGAAGTTCCACAAGGAATTCTTTTAGAAACTTCATCCAAAATTTCTTTAGAAATTTTCTCAGAAATTCCTTTAGGAATACTTTTAGAAAATCCGTTCGGATTTTTCTTTGGAAAATATTTCTAAAAATCATTTGTAAATTCCTTCAGAAATACTTTCGGGAGCTCCACCAGGAGCCTCCAAATAATTTCCATTGAACATTCTTCCATCCTTTCAACATCCTTTGTGAATTTCTCCAGAAGATTCTTCGAAAGATTCTACGGGAGATCCTCTGAAAATTCTAAGAAATCCATATAAAACTCCCTCCCGGTTTTCTAAAATAAATATGCTGGAGGCAGTTCTGAAGAAACTTTTAACAGAACTTCCAAATTATTAGACTTTCAAATGAATATCTGAAGGAATTTCCCAGGAATACTCAGGATTTATCTTTGGAGTAAGTTCGTGAGGGTTCTCCAAAGAAATCTCTGGAGGAGAACTCTTAGCTGAATATTCAAAGAACTCTTGAAGAAATTAAACCTTCCAGGACTAGCATCGTTGTAAAAAGTACAACACCTCCGAAAAAAGCTCACGTGTCGCTTACAACAGAGACGGAACTGCGTAACTGATCCAGGACCATGCTTGACCATGTTGAGAGTTTCGAAAATTGTTTTACAAAAATCCTTTAGAAATTCCTTTTGTAATTCGTTCGGTTATTCACAGAATTTTGTCCTAACATTTTTTCATCCATTCCTAAAAAAAATCATTTCTATTTGGATGGATTTCAGCTGGATAAATTTCAGAAAAAAATTAATTTTCGCTGTAGCGATTGCTCTGGGAATTAATGAAATTATTTCTTAAGAAATTCCTGTAGGAATTTCTGAAAATGTTTTTGGAAGATTTCCGTTAAAAATCCTTAGAATTTCTGAACGAATTTCCAGAAGAATTCCTTGCGGAATTTGGTTTTCTTATAGAAATTTACGAAAAAAAAAATATGTGGGTTTAGTGAGTTTCGCCAACTTCCTATTGTTAACATCTCGTGGATAAAGGGCGGGCTCTTCTCCCCATCTATTGGGTCAATCGAGGGCTAGATTATATTGTTGTATGTACGAACTTTCTTCTGGAAGGAGATTCTCTATGCATCCCGTGGATTCGCATAAGTGTCTCTGCTTATGGAACCACCCCACCCATTTTTGGCCCTTCATACAGGAGTTTGATGAAATATACACAATAGTATAATCATGATCAAATCGTTTGTCAGATATGGCCAGTGCTATCGGCAGGTGCCTTGCTACAATAGATGGTAGTATCATCATCATCATCATCATCGTTAGTGAGTTTCCGATAACAATTTCGGAGATTTTTTTTAAAAGAAGTCCTGTTGGAATTTTAAAATGAATTCATGGAATAATTTTTAATGAAATACCTAAATTCCGAAGGAATTCCTTAAAAAAGTTAAAGGTAGAAATATGTGTATGGCTTACCGAATTAATTCCTGGGAGTATTCCATATAGAATTATTTTAAATATTTCCTGGAAGACGTTCCGAAGCATTTGGATAATTTGTATAAATTTATGAAATAACACCATGATGAATATTCCAAGATTTTTTTTTCGAGGAATTTTTGCATCAAATATGGATTATAATGTCGATATTTTAGAGGATTTTCTTGGTTGCTATCTTGATTTCAGCGTCAAAATAGGGGTTTGTTTAACTTCTGTGCTGGCCAAATTATGAATGAACTAATTGCGTCAAAATTGCTGGTGAACGAACATTATCACAACTCTGGCACCACCAGTAAATACTAATTTAAAATGGTCAAGATGATCTCCTAAGTGATGAAAACTTCATCATCTGTCTAAACTGAAGAGAGATCTGCATAAATTTGAGAAAACTAAACTGACAGTTACATAGCCCAACTGGATTCACTCCAACAGGTGTAATCAGTAGAAAGGATCCAGTTTTTTTTATCTGTACAGTCTTACTCTTATACACCTTTGCGCAGTAATCCAATTTAGGCATTGTGTAGTTACGGATTGTCATCGGAGCATTTCCGTCTTTAAAATAGGAAAACTTTTTTCGGGATTGTTCCCATGTAGGGTCGATATTCAAGAATGCTCAAACCTATTAGCACTACTTGGCTATCAGCTTTATAATTGAAGTTGTCCTGGAAATTAGGAAGTCCATAATATTAAACTGATTATATGTTGAATCAATAAAAGTTCTATAAATAAAATGTGGAAATGGTAATCTCAGCGTTGGAAACAGTTACTGTCAAAAATATGTATAGCAACTGCCAATTGCCTTTATGACTAGTGCGGAAATCTGTATAGGGCACCGTTTTTGGATTTTCATTAAAATTAGGATATAATAAGACCAGTAACTATAAATGTTGTTAGGGTGGCTCAAAAAACACTTTTTCATTTTTTTTGATGGGCCGCCCTCTTATTCGGTTCTATTTGATGCCCTGATGTTCTGGACAAAATTTCAGCCAAATCGGTCAACGTTTGGGCAGTGCTAAACTCGTTGGAAGTTTATATGGAAAATTGTATGCAGAAACATCCAAAAACAGTGATTTGCAGTTGGACGGCACAATTTAAGATCAAGAACCATGATACTCATCCCAGTTCTTGTAAAATAAAATACAGAATGTTATGCTGAAAACCGCGAGAAGATTAGAGTTTATTACGCAAAGATATTAGCATTTTACTGGTATGTTGTAGGGGTGAATTTATTTCTTTTCAAAGGTATAACATTCTGTATTAAATTCTCCAAGATCTGAATGAGTATCATAGTTCTTCATCGTAAGTTGTGTAGTCCAGCTGCAATTGACTGTTTTTGGATGTTTCTGCATACCTTTTTCCATATAAACTTCCAACGAGTTTAGCACTGCCCAAACGTTGACCGATTTGGCTGAAATTTTGTCCAGAGCATCAGGGCATCAAATAGAACCGAATAAGAGGGCGGCCCATCAAAATTGAACAAAGTTTTTCCCATACTAATTTGAGCCACCCTAATGTTGATGTTTAGTGGTCTTATTGTTATCTTGTATTGTGAATTAGCGCCGAAATAGGGCTGGCCAAAATTGTTGAGTTAATCTACAAAATAAATGATGAAGCAATCTGGCATCGCTGCGTTAAATGCATGCAGCTAAGGGCAATACACGGGCGAGAATTAATTCGTTTATTTTCAATTAGGTGGCACTCAGCTGCAAAGTACCATTGTCTATGGCTTTCAAATCAATGCAGACAAACCTTCCATGTGCCGGTGGTAGCATATCAACCTACATACATTCCAACCAACCAACCAACCAAGCTAAGCGGATTCTGGTACAGACAATGTTGCTTTTGCGGACGGGAGAAAAAAAAACTACACCGAGCAACAGTTTATTACATGTAGAAATGGTCAGGTCGCTTCTGCCTCCAGCATGACCTCTGTCTGTGGTGCCGCTGCTTCCGAACAGAGCCTGCGAGCTGGCTTCAATGGAAACACAGCAACCCACCACCGGCCGGTGGTGCCGCGCCTGTTTATGGGATGACACATCATTATGGGGGGTTGTAAAATTTTACGATTCCCGCGCGTGAAAGTGTGATGCTGTGGTTTCCAGTAAGAACTGCTGCTATAGGTGCAAAGTCGTGTCCTCTGGTTCGACAAGTCGAATAACAAAGGTTGGAAACGGAAAATTCACTTCCACGAAGGGATGCCTTTTCCGGTGAAAACAAGAGGGACGATTCTGTGTTGATTTCGATGAACTGTTCATCATTTCTAGAAACTGAACTTTGATGGAATTCACGTGAAGCAACATAAAGACAATGTGGTTGTTGGACAATACGTCGGTAATTCTTTATCTAATCTTTCCATCGCAATCAGGCTACCGTTAAGATCAACAAGGACGAATCACCGAAGCGTATTATTCAATCGCAAATGAGATTGTTTTGCTCGATGTTATTTTTCTTCTAGGTAAAACCTCATTGAAGAAAAGTTTCAAACCGCATGCTTTCTGAATTGTTTGCAATAATCCGGGTCTTAACTAGTACCAGAAGAACAGTGTAAGGTATATGACAGGACGTGGTCGAGTTCAAATATTTCAAACTTATTCAACAAGGGCTGTACTGAAACTTTCCTTTCAGCTTCTAATATTTGGATATTCATATACCGATACTTAATCATACAGATAACCTTTATCTTTGTAGTGATTTTCAAATTTATTGAACAAATTAGCTTTATTACTTACAGTGCTGCAGTGGAGTTAGGGTGGCTCAAAATAGAATGGAAAAAACTGATTTCAATTTATATGATGGACCTTCTTATTCTTTTCTATAATAAGGTGCCCTGATACAAAATTTCAGCCATATCGATCAACGTTAAAGCGGTTCTAAACTCATTGGATAAATGTATGGATAAACAATGAAATTCAGTAATTTAAGACTAGATGGCACCTTTTATGATGAAGTGCAGTCGGGATTTATTACATAAAGCTAATCACGAGAGGTTTTGAATGAACAGCTTTGCGGTGGCGTTATCCACTAAGAGCGACCGTTTTTATTTTTGCACGGATCCATTGATCAACCCTCTATCGACAGTACTCGTCATTACTAAAAATGGATCGAATCATCTTCCATGTACTTACGGCTGCCATCGGCCAACCGATTTCCTTATACGGATCACACCGGACCAAACCCGCCAACAATCAACTCGCCGGTTAAGCAAAGGTCATTATTATCGCTATTCACTCCCACGCAGGATCGCTCACATATATGTACCGGCGACGAACCTCTGAGTCGATCCCCTGAGTTGTTGCAAACAAAAGCTAGCAAAACTTTTCCTATTGGTAGTCGCCGTAGACTCCAACACGTATGATGCCATAAAAGTGCTAATTTTATAGCACTGCCATTAAACTTGGGATGGTTCGCGCTCGATTGCGATCCCAATATATCGGTAGCTCATCGCGATTCATCAAACTGTCGGCGTCGACGTGCCTCGACCATTAGTTTGTTATTTGCTCGGCAGTTGTTTGTTTATGTAAATTTTTGAGTATGTTTTGAATTTTTGCATTTATTTTAGGTTTATTAAGTCGAATCGAATGATCACAACAATAACGGTACGGATCTCCAACTCAAGCTACGATTGAATAACATTCAAATTCGGCTTATCGTGTTTGGTAGAAGTTTGCACACCAAGGGGACGAATTCGTAATTTACATTTGACTCAATCATTTGATCATCAAAAAACAAACCCCCATATTAACATGGGTGTATGATTATATATCAGCAAATGATTTATCATAACATATTGACGTATATTTTCGATCTCCAAACTATACACCCAGGTTTTTTACATGGTTTTGTTTTAGTTGTTTAAGACTACCTTTAGCATCAATGAAATAATGTTAATTATTTACACGGTTTTAAAAAAATTATCTTCCTTTTACTTCCAATAATTTGTTTGCAAATTATTTGCAAATTAGTGGAAGTAAAAGGAAGATAATTTATAACCGTGTAACATTTTCCCCTAATACGCTCTCAAATAATTATCAAGTTAATTATTTAATTAACTCCTCGAAAAAAATACATATCAATTAAGTCAGTTTCTGCTTTCAAAAAAATATCAGAAAATTTGTGTTTAGAAAAAAGCTAGCCGGTTAGATTATGCAATAAGTCCCACTGAAATTTCTGTGGTGTGGGCCATTCGATGAATAAGAAGGCCGATACCTGATACTAGGATTCTGCTCCGATTCCAGTTTCGAAACGTTGTGTGGTATGCATCAGGTACATTGAATTTTGAAAAGTTTTGAAAAGTCCCATTCCTCCACCTTAAGGCTTCATTTTTGTTTGAAATGATGAACTTACTAAATAATGTAAAATATCCCAAGTTCGAAGTATTAATTCATTTATCAATTACCTTACTATTATTGAACCTGTATTGTATCGGACGCGGATCAGGGTGTTTGGTTTCTTTTTGTGCGGTCGGAAAGTAAAGAGTGAGCGTTTGTTCGTGTTTTCAATCTGACGTGAAATGATCACGCGATGATCGAAATGCTTGGTTCTTCATTGTGAGTAAAATACTTTGACACATCTTCGTACAAAATAATTATCCAGTCGCTTACCAAGGCGACTTCCTAAACATTACCTTCTCATCTAACCAACTTTTCCTTTCCCCCTGTCTTACGCAACTACCTTCTTCTTCCTAGCAACTACCTTCTAGCAACTTCCTTTCTTCCTTTTCCATATTTCCTTATTCCCTATTATTATTTCCTTCTTCCTTTCTCCCTTGTTCCTTGCTCATTTTTCATTTTCACTTCTCGCTTCGTACTTCTTACCCCCCTGCTTCTCACTTATAACTTCTCATCCATCACTTCTCACCTCACCACTGCACTATGGTCCAGGATACAGATTTACGCGGAAAGATGAATTTTACGCCAAAACTATATTTTTTAGAAAAAACTGTTGTTCTACAAAATTGTTCGAAATAGTAAGGCCATCATTATGGTTTTACCAAAAAATAGGGTGGCCCATCATATAAAAAAAATTAGGAAATATTTTTTTTATTTCTTGGAATATTGACATGTTATGTTCTACAAAGTTGTAGCATAGCTTATTCCAATCAATTTTGCTAAAAAAAAATTTTCTGTAGCTCTTAAGTTGGCTGGTTTAGAGCAATTTTACCAAATTGGATTAGGGTGTACCTCAAAAAAACAGTATTTTTGATCTAATTTTTTTGTTTTAGATTTCTCGGATAGAGAACACAGCAACCATTGCGCGCGGACGGCTGCTGCTAAATTTTCCTGTCAGGTTTTAACGTGTGATTCCGCTGATTTTTGGTTTTTAATCTTTTGGTTTTTAAACAATTTTAAAAAGTGTTTTTTTTTAATATTATGTGTATTAGGACAGTGAAGTAGTGCCTTTGCTGGATCCAGTTTTATTTGATGCAACAGACCTGCAATGAAATTCCGGTGAGAGGTTCCAATTTTAACTCTTTTTGCTATTCTGTTCTGTTTTCTGTAGGCTGTGTAATTTTTAAGATCAAATAGTTTAATCGTATTATTGGCGTTTTATATTATTGGCTTATTATTCCCAAAATAAGTAAAATCTCTCCGGCACCTGCTTTCTACCTATCCTTTCTCTAAAACGGGATGTCGCTTTCTATCAGATTCTAAATAATTTGTTCAATGTTATCATTTCGACTTTGTTAGGCATGTTGAAAAAGTGAAATTATGCTCGTTTTGGACTTAGATTGGACTTGGAAATATACAGGGGATTAGGTAATATTTGCAATACTAAAATCTTTTGCTTATATTTGTTTTTGGTATGGTTTTTGAGCCATAGTTCCCACTAGCTGTATAGAATATTCGGATGACTTTCCGTCGGTCATGTGTGATATAGAATTTTAAGAAAATTTGAATAGTGTTGACTGATAATGTGTTAAGTCTCACTTAAAGGAGGCTACGGACAGTAAGGTCAATAGAACAGATATGTGGCTTTTGTTTCATTATTCATACTACATATCTAAAATATATTCTAGCTACTTACATATTCTCATACACTTGGAAGTGAGTTCCCTCCAAGGACAAGCTTTTGCTTCATTCACGCAAAATATATTTGAATGATTGTCGTATAATTCACTAAAACCCATGTTTTCATTGAAATCTTAAAATACATACAGATTACTATTCAATTTTTAATCAAGGTTTTAATCAAGTGCGCTATTGTTTTTTCCTAATTACTGTTTTATTCATTATAAAAAGGCATTTTTGCATGTAGTTATTTAATCTTAAAATTGAAATTAGATTTGAAAGGTAGAAAAAAAACCGTATAAAGGAGAAAATAAAACATGTTGTTACTTTGAATAGTTTGCTGGAAATATTCGGTTTCCTGACTTAAATTCTTAAAAAATTAGGTTTGTTTTTTTACGCATTCCAAATCTTAAGAAAAAAACAGAGCACCCTTTATTGATACTCTTCGCATTTATAAATAGGCCACAAAAAATATAAAGTTTCGTGTTACCTTTTTGATTTTCTATTTAAAAATTTTCGTTGTAAATTGAGTCGTCCCTGGAGAGAGACCATGAACTATATTTTGGAGAATTATGACCTTTAAGAGTATTATTCCCTGCAGAAGACAAACTATGTCATTTTATGAATTAGAATTAGATCATATATTTTGCATTGACTATATGTACTTGATCTGTATATTATCTCTTACGCCCAACTTTCCCTATTCTATGATTTCTATAATGTAGTTTGATCGGTACTCCCTGTGTAAAATTCAACATCTGTTATAGCAATGCTATAACTAGAAATAAGTAAAATACTTGTTTCTACAGTACATAAAGCTGTATATTATTGATTCTATCCTGTTCCAGTAGTTTATGTAATTTTAAGATCTGTAACAATTAGTAGAATAGAAGTTGCATAGATCACATCACTTTCCATGGTGAATCCCGATCTATGTTCCTGATTACCCCACCCAACTAACTTCCTTCCCGTGGTAATTGTGGAGATGCAGAGGTATTCTCGGTCTCTAGTAGCAACAATTAGTACATACTAACACTCCCTTCCTATCCCAACTGACTGTAAGGACTTGGCCGGCGCCGTTATTGATCAATATTTTCGAGCTGCTGAAATGTGCACTTTGAGAATATTTGGTAAATCCCAACCACTATTCATTTGGATCAAAGTGCAATTTGCACCAGTTCAGATCAATCACGGAGTAGCAACCATTGATATGTACAGTCAGTCTAAGCTAAGCTAAGCTAAGCTAATTTTTTTGTTTTAGATTTCTCGAAAAAGTCGTCTTCAGGTGACTTTTAGCGCTCAAAAAAATGCAACTTTTGATGGGTAAATATGCACAATATCTTTTTCCGATCAAAAGTTATAATCGTTTTTCTGTCAAAATTACATTTTTTTCATA
Source organism: Armigeres subalbatus (assembly GCF_024139115.2). Classification (NCBI taxonomy): domain Eukaryota; kingdom Metazoa; phylum Arthropoda; class Insecta; order Diptera; family Culicidae; genus Armigeres; species Armigeres subalbatus. The sequence continues at coordinate 86,281,954 of NC_085139.1, read as the reverse complement.
AGTTGATATCTCCGGTTAGGGCAGACCAAAAAAATATGTTTACACGGCATCTAAAAGAGAAATTAATATTCTTCATTGTGTCAAAAAATTGGGGATATGTTATTTTTTTATCTCAAGTTTTACCAATTTTACTAAAACCATGTTTTTTCAAATAAATTAATATAACTCGACAACGGAAAAAGATATAGACGATATTCTTATAGCAAAACACGCGTTATGAAAAGCCCCAAAAGTCTTCAGAAGATGACATTCGTGAGAAATGAAAAATAAAAAATCTACAGCTCTAACACTTTTTATAAGTTTTATCATTATCATCGTATTGCAAGATTTACGAGAAAAGATGCATTTTCGGTCTGAAGCATACTTTTAAGAAACAAAATTTTTCAACAAAGTTGTTCTGGATACTTGGGCCCTTATTTTAGAGTTACCGAAAAATAGGGTGGGCCATTTTATAAAAATGTAAAATTTTCATTTTTTTTATTTTGCGGAATATTGACGTAAAATGTTCTACGAAGTTGTAGCACAGCTTTTTCCAATCAACTTTGCTATATAAACTTTTTATGTAGCTCTTAAGCTCACTTGTTTAGAGTAATTTTACTTACCAGGATTAGGGTGTCCCTCAAAAACAAGATTTATGATCTGCTCATTTCATTTTTTATTTTTCACGGATGTCATCTTCTGAAGACTTTTGGAACTTTTCAAAACGCGTGTTTTGCTATAAGAATATCGTCTGTATCTTCAATATCAACTTATGAAAAAAATGTAATTTTGACAGAAAAACGATTATAACTTTTGATCGGAAAAAGATATTGTGCATATTTACCCATCAAAAGTTGCATTTTTTTGAGCTCTAAAAGTCACCTGAAGACGACTTTTTCGAGAAATCTGAAACAAAAAAATTAGATCAAAAATACTGTTTTTTGAGGTACACCCTAATCCAATTAGGTAAAATTGCTCTTAATCAGCCAACTTAAGAGCTACAGAAAAAGCTTTTTTAGCAAAATTGATTGAAATGAGCTGCGCTACAACTTTGTAGAACATAACATGTCAATATTCTGAGAAATGAAAAACATATTTTCTATTTTTTCTTATATGATGGGCCACCCTATTTTTTGGTAGAACCATAATGATGGCCTTACTATTTCGAACAATTTTGTAGAACAACAGTTTTTTCTAAAAAATATAGTTTTGGCGTAAAATTCATCTTTCCGCGTAAATCTGTATCCTGGACCATAGTGCACTGATTCTAGACTACTTATTTTTCATTTCTTTATGAAATTCGGAAAAAAAAAATCGTTCCCTCTATATTAAGCTATGTTGGCTTCCAGATAAAGATGTCCTTGATTCACCAGGAAGCTTTCTTCGCTTTCATAACGTGTTCTTTTGCTTTCCGAGTATGCATTCTTGCTTATTGAAGAAACTTTCCTCACCCCCCGTGGAAGTTTTTATCGCTTACGGTGAAAGTTTACTGTTCTGTTGAAGCTTTCTTCGCTTCCAGTGAAAGCTTTCTTTGCTTCCTGAGAAAGCTTTTTTCACTACCAGGGGAGACATTTTTCGTTCCCAGAAAAAAACTTTCTTTGCTTCCAGAGGAAGCTTTCTATATTTTAGAAGAAGCTTTCATCGTTTCCAAAGGAGGCTTTTTTTGCTTCAAGAAGAAGCACCTTCGCATCAAAAATTTGTTTTTTTTTGCTTCCCTTTGAAACAGTTTTGCTTCCAGAAGAAGCTTTTTTCACCACCAAAGGAAACTTTCTTCGCGTACAGATGAAACAATCTTCGCTTCCAATGGGAGCTTTCTTCGCTTCAGTGGAAGCTTTATTCGTTTCCAAAGGAAGCCTATTTTGCTCCCAATGGATGCTTTTTTTGCTTCTAGCGCAAGCTTCCTTCACTCCAGTGGAAGCTTTCTTCGTTTCCAGAAGAGGCTTTTTACGCTTCTTTTGAAAGCTTTCTTCGCTTCTAGTGGAAGATTTTCTCGCTTCCAGAGGAAGCTGTCTCTGTTTCCTTCAGATTAAGCTTTCTTTGCTTCCAGAGTATCCTTTCTGAGGAAGTTTTTTACACTTCCAGTTGGAGCTTTCTTCAACTCCACAGGAGGTTTCCCGTCTAGTTGAAACTTCTTTCGCTTTTACGCTTCTGAAGGAAGCGCTTTTTGATTCCAGTAGAAGCTTTTTACGCTTCCAGGGAAAGCATTTTCGGTTCCAGAGGAAGCTTCTTATGCTTTGCTTTTTCCTCGCTTTCCGAAATAAAAATCGTGTTTACTTCCATAGAAAGCTTTCTTCGCCAGAGGGTAGAGGCTTAGTTCCAGATGAAGCTTATTTCACTCCAACACTTCTAGAGAAAGCTTTCTTCGATTCCAGAAGAAACTGTTTACCCAGAAGAAGCGTTTTAGCTATCCGTTTTAGTTTATCTTAATTCCAAAAAAAAGCTTTTTTTCAGTTGCAAAACAAGGGTTTTTCGCTTTCGGAAAAAGGGTAATGGAAGGAAGGAAGCTTGTGCCGGTTCAAAAGTTAGTTTTGTCGCTTCCACTGGAAGCTATCTTAGCTTCCTGAAGAAACTTTTTTTGTTTCTAGAAGAAGCTTTTATCACCTCCAGAGGAAACTTTCTTCACTCTCAGTCGAAGCTTTCTCTTCTCTCACTGGAAGCTTTTTTCGCTTCCGATGGAAGATTTATTCGCTTCCAGAGGAAGCTTTCTTCACTCCAAATGGAAGCTTTTTTTCACTTCTAGTGGATGCTTTCTACGTTTCCAGAGGAGGCTTTTGACGCTTCTTGTGGAAATTTTCATCGCTTACAGATAATTTTTTTTTGTTTTCTTCCGATTAAGCTTTCTTTGCTTCCAGAGTATCTTATCTTGCTTTCTAAGGAAGTTTTTTACACTTCTTCGACTCCAGAGGTCCAGTTCAAGCTTTCTTTGCTGCTAGTGAAAGCTTTTTTCGCTTCCAGTAAAAACTTTTTACGTTTCCAGAGAATGCATTTTTGGTTTCAGAGAAAGCTACTTTCGCTTTGCTTTTTCTTCGGTTTCCGAAAAAAAAACATTTTTGCTTCCATAGAAAGCTTTCTTCGCTTCCAGAGGAAGCTTTCTTTGCTTTCAAAGTAAGCTTTTTTCTCTTCAAGAGGAAGCTTTCTCCACTTCAAAAGGAAGCTTTCTTCGCTGTCAAAGAAGCTTTTATCGCTTCCTGAGCAAGTTTTCATCGCTTCGAGAGGAAGCTTTTGTCACTATTTACGCTCCCAGAGGGACGCCTTTTTTCGCTTTCAAAATAACCTTTTCAGTTCCACAGTAAATTGTCTTCACTTCCGGAGGTATCTTCCTATGCTTCCAAAGGTAGCCTTCTTCTCTTCTATTGGAAGCTTTCTTCGCCTCCAGAGGATGCTTTTTTCGCTTCCAGATTTTACTCGCACGCTTTCAAAGAATCCTTTTTTCGCTTTCAGAAAAAAACGGTTTTTTATTCCAGGGAAGCTTTTTCTGTTCCCAGCAATCCTTTCTCGCTTTAAGAAAAAGTCTGTCTATGTTGCCTTCCTGACAGAGGAGACTTTATTCGCTCACAGAGGAAGCTCTCCAATGGAAGCTTTTCTATAATTCCAGGAAAGGCTATTTCCGCTTCCTGGAGAAGTTTTTTTCGTTTCCAGAAGAAGCTTATTTCGCTTCTAGAAAAAGCTTTTTCCGATTCCTGAGGATGTTTTATAACGCTTCCTGAGAATGGACGAAGGCCATTCTGGCATACTATTCTTGTTGTCTAACGCGGCAAATAGTCGTCGACAATCCTTAACAACTTGCATTGAAAGCTTTCTACGCTTCTAGATAAAGTTTTTCTATTTTCAGAAAAACTTTTTTCGGTTCCAAAAGGAGATTTTTTTTTCATTTTCAGAGGAATTTTTTTTTGCTTCCAGAAGAAGCTTCTTGTGCTTTTAGATTAAACTTTATTGGCTTCCAGATAAGGCTCTCTTCGGTCCCGGTGGAAGCGTTATTCGCTTCTGGTGGGTGTTTTCTTCTTTTCCAGAGAAAGCTTTCATTACTTCCAGAGGGAGATCTGTTTGTTCACTTCTTTACCCACTTAGGATCTTTTTTTTTTTTGCCTTTTGAGGAAGCTGTCCTTGCTCCCAGTGTAGAAGTGTTAATAACTTCAAGTGAAAGCTTTCCCCAGAGAATGATTTCTTTACTTCGAGGTGAAGCTTCCTTCGTTTCTATAGGAATCTTTTTTTGCTTCCTTCAACTTGCTTCACTTCTAATGAAAGCTTCCCAAGTAACCAAAAGTTCCTTTAAGAGTACGTTTTTCGCTTGCTCAGCTTCACTGAGCTGCTTAAGCGATACATGTACTCTTAAAGTAACTTTTGGTTACTTGGGTTGCTTCACTTCCAGTGGAAGCTTCTTTCGCTTCCAGAGGAAGTTTCATTCGTTTCCTGTAGAATAATTGTTTGCTTTCAGAGGAAGTTTTTCTCGCTTCCAGAGACAGCTTTTCACGTTTTCTGATGATATTTTTTTGTTCTCAGAGAAAGCTTTTTACCCTTCCATGAGAGTTTTTCTTCGCTTCTAGAGGAGATTCTTTTTACATTCAAAGGAATCTTTTTTTACTTCCAGTTAAAGCTTTCTTCGTTTAGAGTTGAAGCTTTCTTCGCTTTTAGAAGATGCATTCTTCGTTTCCGGAAAAGGCTTTTTTGTGCTTCTTGTGGAATCATTTTTTGTTTTTATTGCAAGTTCTTGCGTTGCGTGCTATTTTCCCTTCCAGAGCAAGGTCTCGTCACTTTTTCCGAAAGCTTTTTCCGCTTTCGGAAGAAGCTACCTTCCACCTTTCCTTTCAATGGAAGCTTTCTTCGCTTGCAGAGGAGGCTTTTTTCGCGTTCAGAGGAAACTTTTATCGCTTATGTTCGTTGTTCTTTTTGCTTCCATTGGGTGCTTTCTTCGCTTCCAATAGAAGCTTTCTTCGTTTTTAGTGTAGTTTCTAGTGTGGATGCTTTTTTTTGTTTTCAATGGGAACTTTTTTTGCTTCTGTGATTTTTCAGCATCCAGCTAGTGTAGTTTTTTTTCATTTTTTTTTTCCAGTAAAAGCTTTTTTCTTCTTTCTTTCTATGATTTCAGATGAAACTTCCTTCGCTTTCAGTGAAAACTTTTTACGCTTTCAGAGAAAGCTTTTTTCGGTTCCAGAATAAACTTCTTTCGCTTCCAGTAGCAGCATTATTTGCTTTCAAGGGTGGCTTTTTCACTTCCAGAAGAAACTTTCATCAATTCCAGAGGAAGCTTTTTGCTTTCGGAGGAAACTATTTTCTTTTCTTGAGAAAGCTTTCATTGATTGATGATGCTTCATTTGCTTTCAGTGGAAGCTTCCAGAGAAGTCATTCTCTGCTTCCAGTAGAGGAGGCTTTTTTCTTTGCTTTTGTAGCTCTCTACGCTGACAGCTTTTACGCTTTTAGATAAGGCTTTTGTCGGTTCCAACGTAAACTTTTTTCGCTTCCAGTAAAAGCTTTCCTTGCTTTCAAGGGGGGCTTTTATCATTTCCAAATTCAAAGATTACAAAGGAAGCTTTTTTCATTCCGTTCGAAGATGATGAATCTTCCTTTGCATCCTGTGGAGGCCTTTTTCAATATGTAGCACTGAAAATTTTCTTTGCATTCTGAACAAGCTTTAGAGAAGGCTTTTTTTACTACCTGTGGAAGTCTTACTTCCAGAGGAAGGGTTTTTCCGCCTCCAATGAAAACTTTTTCTTGTTTCCAGAGGATTCTAAAATTTCAGGGGTGCCATTTTTTGTTATCGGAAGGTTTCCTCGCTGCCCGGAAGAAGCTTTCTTCTCTTTTTTACTTTTAAAGAAAGCTTCCTTCACTTAAGCTTAGATAAAACGTGGATAAAGATTTCTATGCTTCCTGAAAAAACTTCTCTCTCTCTCTCTCTTAGTGGAATTTTTTTTCGCGTCCAGTTTTTTAATTTTAAATTTTTAAATTTTTAAATTTTTAAATCTATTTTTTTTTAATTTTTTAATTTTTAAATCTTTAAATATATAAATTTCTAAATTTTTAAATTTTTAAATTTTTAAATTTTTAAATTTTTAAATTTTTAAATTTAAATTTTCAAATTTTTAAATTAAAATTTTAAATTTTAAACTTTAAATTTTTAAATTTTTAAATATTTAAAATTTTTAAATTTTTAAATTTTTAAATTTTTAAATTTTTAAATTTTTAAATTTTTAAATTTTTAAATTTTTAAATTTTTAAATTTTTAAATTTTTAAATTTTTTAATTTTTAAAATAATTTTAAATTTTAAATCTCCAAAATTTTTAAATTTTTAAATTTTTAAATTTTTAAATTTTTAAATTTTTAAATTTTTAAATTTTTAAATTTTCAAATTTTCAAATTTTCAAATTTTTATATTTTTAAATTTTTAAATTTTTAAATTTTTAAATCTTTAAATTTTTAAGTTTTTCAAATTTTAAATTATTTAAATTTTTAAATTTTTAAAATTTTAAATTATTTAAATTTTTAAATTTTATAATTTTTCTATTTTTAATTTTTTAATTTTTTAAATTTTTGAATTTTTGAATTTTTAAATTTTTAAATTTTTAAATTTTTAAATTTTTAAATTTTTAAATTTTTAAATTTTTAAATTTTCAAATTTTTAAATTTTTAAATTTTAAAATTTTAAAACTTTAAAATTTTAAAATTTTAAAATTTTAAGATTTTTAAATAATTTTCAAAATTTTAAATTTTAAATTTTAAATTTTTAAATTTTAAATTTTTAAATTTTTAAATTTTTAAATTTTAAATTTTTAAATTTTTAAATTTTAAATTTTTAAATTTTTAAATTTTAAATTTTTAAATTTTAAATTTTTAAATTTTAAATTTTTAAATTTTAAATTTTTAAATTTTAAATTTTAAATTTTTAAATTTTAAATTTTAAATTTTTAAATTTTAAATTTTTAAATTTTTAAATTTTAAATTTTAAATTTTAAATTTTTAAATTTTAAATTTTAAATTTTTAAATTTTAAATTTTAAATTTTTAAATATTAAATTTTAAACTTTTAAATTTTTAAATTTTTAAATTTTTAAATTTTTAAATTTTTAAATTTTTAAATTTTTAAATTTTTAAATTTTCAAATTTTTAAATTTTTAAATTTTCAAATTTTCAAATTTTTATATTTTTAAATTTTTTAATTTTTAAATTTTTAAATTTTTAAATCTTTAAATTTTTAAGTTTTTCAAATTTTAAATTATTTAAATTTTTAAATTTTTAAAATTTTAAATTATTTAAATTTTTAAATTTTATAATTTTTCTATTTTTAATTTTTTAATTTTTTAAATTTTTGAATTTTTGAATTTTTGAATTTTGAATTTTTGAATTTTTGAATTTAAATTTTAAAATTTTTAAATTTTTAAGTTTTTAAATTTTTAAATTTTTCAATTTTTAAATTTTCAAATTTTTAAATTTTTAAATTTTTAAATTTTTAAATTTTTAAATTTTTAAATTTTTAAATTTTTAAATTTTAAAATTTTAAAATTTTTAAATTTTTAAATTTTTAAATTTTTAAATTTGTAAATTTTAAGTTTTAAATTTTTTAAATTTTTAAATTTAAATTTTTAAATTTTTAAACTTTAAAATTTTAAAATTTTAATTTTTTTAAATTTTTAAATTTTTTAATTTTAAAATCTTTTAAATTTTTCAATTTTTAAAATTTTATTTTAAATTTTCAAATTTTTAAATTTTTAAATTTTTATTTTTTTAAATTTTTAATTTTTAATTTTATAATTTTTTAAATTTTTAAATCTTTAAATCTTTTAATTTTTAAATTTTAAATTTTAAATTTTAAATTTTTAAATTTTAAATTTTAAATTTTAAATTTTAAATTTTTAAATTTTAAATTTTAAATTTTTAAATTTTAAATTTTAAATTTTAAATTTTTAAATTTTAAATTTTTAAATTTTAAATTTTAAATTTTTAAATTTTTAAATTTTAAATTTTAAATTTTAAATTTTTAAAGTTTTAAATTTTTAAATTTTAAATTTTTAAATTTTTAAATTTTAAATTTTAAATTTTTAAATTTTAAATTTTAAATTTTTAAATTTTAAATTTTAAATTTTAAATTTTAAATTTTTAAATTTTAAATTTTTAAATTTTAAGTTTTGAAATTTTTAAATTTTAAATTTTGAAACTTTGAAATTTTAAATTTTTAAATTTTTAAATTTTTAAATTTTTAAATTTTTAAATTTTTAAATTTTTAAATTTTTATTTTTTAAAATTTTTAAATTTTTAAATTTTTAAATTCTCAAATCTTTAAATTTTTAAATTTTCAAATTCTTAGGTTATTACATTTTTAAATTTTTGAATTTTCAGGTTTTTACATTTTTAAATTTTTACCAACCAAATCGGTCTGAGTTGTTCTGCTACGGATGCTTGCTGTACTTGTCCCGTTTGCATTCCGGATTTTTTTTTCGGCGTGCTGGTTTGTTGCTCTTTTAGTCAATGTCCGACAAATCAATGAGTAAAATAAAATATACTCTCATTGCAATATTTGTCATCTAACATTACCAGTACTCGGTTATCCGACTCCGAGTAATCCGGCATTTCTAGCTCACTTCCTACACACGCGACAAGCAGTGCTACAGACGACGACGACCTTCCAGTTCCTCAACCTTGAACGAAGCACTCCCTCTAACAACAACGGCCCCATGAAGATTTGCGTGTCTCAGTAAACCTCAATCAGTCACTCGAGTCCGAACCCGATAAAAGTTAATCTGGAAAAATGTCTACCACCAGGCAGTCAGTGCAGTGAGGTGCCTTTGCTTGATACAATTCACCATCCCACGCTAGGCCGGTAGTAGCCAGACAGACCGAGTTGCTTTGCCAGAGAGGTCTAGAGCTAGACGAAAAACCAGATGATGGAGATCGACCATCAATGCGCCACTTTTACACACATGCATGGGTCTGCTTAGGGTGGGTTGATTATTTCGTTTGAATTTCGAATCAATACGATGTGACCTGTTTAGATAGTACAAACCCTTTTGGGTTTCCTCGCTTATTGTTGAAGATACTTCCAAACTTTCTCGAAGCAAGTTAATGGCAGGGAAAAGCAACATTATTGTCAAATTTTCAACACAGTGAAATATATTCATTCTATTTTGTTTATGTTTCTTTGTGTAAACATCATATTTGATGAACATACTGTTCATGTACAGAAAAGATTTCCGGTATACATAAATACAGTCTATATTGTACCTCCCTAATGAATAAGCATGCCACTTCTAGCTATTGCGAACCAAGGGACTAAACACTGTAAGTAAAATTTATTGCATGATGTCTTTCCACGTTACACTTGTACCTTCTACAAGCCGCAAACCGACCGTTATTAGTGGCAGTAAAAATACGAGTCAAAAATGAGGTACTATATAAATTTCGTTCTAACAAAGTAAAGCTCTTTGATTCAGTATTCCCATTGATGATAATTTCAAAATTCCCAGCATTAGTATTGGTGGAAAATTGGTCTTTGATTACTTTTACTGTTTTGACGAAATTCATGTAACTTAAGATCAGTTAGTACACTCATAAGCTATGACGAAAATGATGAGGACCTACTCGTTGAAAATGCAATGTGAGGATGATAAACTAATAGGTTTAAAGTATTGTATTTGTATTCTACTTTCATATTTCTGAAATACATTCCCTTATAAAACATTCTAAACTAATTTGGGTTAGTTAGTAACAATGAAATAACACCAAAGTACTCTAAACTTCATCCACTTCACATCTCCAAGCTCCAGAAAATGAAAAAGAAAATCAATGTACGGAATCGACGAGTTTGTTCATAATGTAGTTTGGAAATTGATTTTAGCGTTCAATAATCGAACGCCACCACATGTGGAGGAGACTGCAGAAATGGAAGTACTTAAAGGGAGACGCCCCCTCCCCCCCTAAGAGTCTTGTCAAGTTTCCGTTGAGAGAAAAATGTGGCACCACTTGAAGCAGCATCATCATCATTTACGATGTAAAACTGAGTGAACGCTTGACCCAATTTACATGGGAAGTTGTCTACAGCGAACGATATGAGATGCACCTTACATAAATCGGATTTCGATCGACGAAACAGGAGGCGATGGTTCAAACTGTGCTCTTCTTAAATTGATTTATCATTGTTTCATCAGATTGCAGTTCAATTAAGCTCTGTCGCAGACTTAAATAATAACGACCTTCCTAAGATTAAAATCAATTTCCATGAAGAATTGAAACGGTGGCATATTTCTAAAAAAAACGTATAGAAATGAAAAAAAACATCACATAGTTGACTTCCTTACATTAAAGTATGACTCAATTTGGATGATTCTAAATATAGAAATTTTCTTTTTTCTATTGATTGCACACTAATTATAAAAATTATAAATTATAAAAATAATTATTTAATTGGTCTTTATTTTTCTTAAAATATCATAAATTGTCGACTATTCAAATGCCTTAGCATATGGTTTGAAGCGCAACAGCATCTTTCCGCGCTACACTGGATTGCATGATATCACTCTCCCTACAATTAGTAATATGCGGAGATGCGGAGTTGCTCTGAAATCAAAACCATATTCGGATTTGGTTCGATGAGACACATCAATTGAGTATACCGCTGAATCACTCTTCCGCCGTGCCACAATTCGCATTTGGTTTTGCCGACTAGGGCAAGTGGGCGTCATAATTAATGCCAAACATCAGCACTCAACATTGTCTGAGCGGTAAACACTCACATGGCTTGCCATCTCAATCTGGACCGCACAGCACCGATAGATCAATAAAGATTTAGAGAAGCTGTTTAGTTCGGGTTCATATTGGCGAGTGATGTGTTGCGCTCGTGGTTTATTGACGGTAGATTGGTCGACGATGTACGGGTGCGAAAATGTGTGCGCTTTCTAATTAACATACCTTCCTACACGATTTTGGTGAGCGACAACGCTTCGTTTCTTGCTGGTATCGTTATGAGTTTTCCCGCAACCCCGCTTCGTCAATCAGCTGTTTGCGTCGTGATATCTCTAATTGGTGCAAATCAGGTTTCAGTTAAATTTGAACGAGAACGTGTTGCTTTCGTTGGTTTCCAACCAAAGACGGTAATCCTGAATTTTATTTATTATAAGTATTGTTTATCAATAAGCATGAAAAACAATCAAACCAATGTACATCGAAACAACTGAACCATATCCTGTTTTCGAGCAGGATGCAAATGAAAGCATATAAATAAAAATGTAACCAATCTTCTATGTCCTTTATATCATTCTTTTCATTGTACCAACTATCATGATTGCTATCTCGTATATGTGAACCTAAAACTTTTTCTCCTTATTATGTAATTGCATCTTTATTCACAACAGTACAGACTTCTCATCGGCGTAAATAACACAAGCTCCTCCAGACGCTCCGATTGCTGCCTTTTTTTGAACGACAAAGCATTACGTATTCGCAAATGCACATATATCATCGTTTGCATCTTCAACATACTGTAGGTACTTCCCCTTATCCATCCTACAGTATCAAGTGAAAATAGGGCAGCACAAATTGTTTCCAGCAACGAAAACAACAGCATCTTCATAACAGAACCAACTCCTGCACTAAAAAAACCCCATCAAAGGAAACATATACGTTTCCGCAGCAACAGATGTGCCACCAAACGGAATGATTGCACAACACATTATCCCACACATGCTGCCGTCTTGTTTGGTTATATGCTATGATTGCTCTCTCCCAGGCAGCCATGCGACTACAAGATGGAGCTATCCTTAGTAATGTTGGGTCATTAGAACGAAGTACCCCAGGTAACCCATAAGCACTTTCGTGCTAATGTAGGGCTGTCATGGGTGCATTGTATGATACTCGAGACAGGTCTAAATTCGATTCCAGATCAAACTAAACGATTTTTTATAAATCAAACTACGTGTTGGTCAATAAACCAAAACCAAATGAATGGGACTCCAGGTTATTGAAATTGCAAATTTCGTTGCCTCTAGAGACCGAGTACGCACCTCTGCATCTTCACGATTGTCTTGGAATAGGATATTAAAGATTTGCGGTATTTCGAAAAATTTCGTTTCAGGTAATTCGAAACGAAATTCCGCGGAATTTGAGCATGGCGAAATCAGATTTTTTGATTAATTCATCATTAATTGCTAACAATCTCTTGTTGTTCTGCTTCGTTCGCCAACGTATTCGAGTTTTCAAAAGTAAGTGCCTTTACTGCTCGACATTTAGTGAAAAAATATTGATTTTATTATTGATACAGCCATTCATTGTGTGATAGAATGCAAAAGAATTGCGAGAAGTGCTCTCTCCTCATCGAGATGTATCACGATTTGTTCACAGTGTGCGAAGGGTAGCCGTGCGGTAAGACGCGCGGCTACAAAGCAAGACCATGCTGCGGGTGGCTGGGTTCGATTCCCGGTGCCGGTCTAGACAATTTTCGGATTGGAAATTGTCTCGACTTCCCTGGGCATAAAAGTATCATCGTGTTAGCCTCATGATATACGAATGCAAAAATGGTAACTTGGCTTAGAAACCTCGCAGTTAATAACTGTGGAAGTGCTTGATGAACACTAAGCTGCGAGGCGGCTCTGTCCCAGTGTGGGGATGTAATGCCAATAAGAAGAAGAAGAAGTGCGAAGGATTGCACCAAAACGTTCCGTGCCTGCTGTGTTGGTGTGAATGAGGCTCAAATCTGTGCTTTGTCAGGAAATATTGTTTACTCTTTTTCGCAAAGTTCTAGATCGCACAAATGCTGATGCCATCACTAGCACCGATCCATATACATCCCGCACTACGCAGGACAAAATTGAAGAGCTGAAGAGAACTGTAACTGATATTGCCCATACCCTTGAAGAATTAGTTCGGAAGCCTAGTTCAATTAACCCATACCATCACCATAGATATAATAATCAAGATGTTTGGGTCTGAACAAATTAGTACTCATTTTGTGGTTCCAATGTACTGAATTGGCGGAAATTATTTCATTCTATCGAGAGCGAAGTATGCCATGGTAGTGGACGGGCGTAAAAATATTATGTTCGAAAAGTAGTTGTCAAAAAAAAATTGAAGTTTGAAAAATTTGCAGTAAAATCTACTAACGCTGCTAACTATCCGCGCTTGGTAATGGAAGCTCCCCAGGAGAAAAATGATAAGCAATTTCCCGACAAGTATGAAGGAGGATAAGCAACATGTGCAACTGTGATTGCCGACAGTCGAGATCTGGTTAGGAGCACCGAGTTTGTTAAGTACAATTTTCGTCAATTTCCTATCCTTAATACTCGGTGAAAAAATATGCCCGGTGAAGGCTCTAGAAAACGGAGTTGATTTTGTCGTTAGCAAAAAAAACTTCTAATCAATCTCCATCCTTAAATGCATGTAAACACATATTTTTTCACTACACTCTGAACATTTCTTTGCGTCCCAGTATTTATTGAAATTGTAGGTATTCTAATCTATTGAATTATGTATGCTCGTTTTTCGCATTTTTTCTTATAATTATTTCAATAGATTTATACATTTGCGGGCAGCAGAGACTATGTCCAAGGGCTTGACGATCCCTCCCCAGGCCATCTGCAAGTTGTGGGGCTTGCCTAGGATGTGGTGGGGTTTGACAGTGGGCCCTGCTAAATTCCTATAAAAAGCTGCATGTATCCGCAAGTAGGCCCCACCAAAGCGACCGTGTGCCGCTCAAAGCGTACAAGCCCAAGTCCTGGTGTTAGGTGGGACGCTACACAGCCCTGACACGACGGCCCTCCGGCGAGACAGGAGGTTTGCGCAGGCCCAATAAGCCGCCTGGAAAACCAATAATTACGAACAATATAAGAGATAATTCGACTCCATACAATCGGCAAAGACCTAGGCGACGAATTAAGGATCACGATTGGAAGCTTGGAACATGGAACTGCAAGTCGCTAGGTTTCGCAGGTTTCGACAGGATGATCTACGATGAATTACATCCCCGCAACTTCGACGTCGTGGCGCTGCAGAAGATTTGCTGGACAGGACAGAAAGTGTTAAAAAGAGGGCATCGTGCGGCTACCTTCTACCAAAGCTGTGGCACCACCAACGAGCTGGGAACCGGCTTCACAGTGCTGGGTAAGATGCGCCAAAGCGTGATTGGGTGGCAGCCAATCAACGCAAGGATGTGCAAGCTGAGGATTGAAGGCCGTTTCTTAAACTATAGCAGATATTCGATCCGCCATTGGTAGCACCGCAACCGCTGCACTTGGCACGGTGCCCCCGGATCAGAGAAACGACTGGTATGACGGCGAATGTGAGCAGTTAGTGGAAGAGAAGAATGCAGCATGGGCGAGATTGCTGCAACACCGCACGAGGGCGAACGAGGCACGATATAAACAAGCACGGAACAGACAAAACTCGATTTTCCGGAGGAAAAAGCGTCAGCAGGAAGATCGAGACCGTAAAGAGACGGAGCAACTGTACCGCGCTAATAACACACGAAAGTTCTATGAGCAGTTAAACCGTTCACGTAAGGGCCATGTGCCACAGCCTGATATGTGTAAGGACATAAACGGGAACCTTCTAACGAACGAGCGTGAGGTGATTCAAAGGTGGCGGCAGCACTACGAAGAACACCTGAATGGTGATGTGGCGGTATGGTGATGAACCTGGAAGAACGCGCGCAGGACACAATTTTACCGGCTCCGGATCTCCAGGAAATCCAGGAGGAGATTGGCCGGCTGAAGAACAACAAAGCCCCTGGGGTTGACCAACTACCAGGAGAGCGTAGCCTTTTCGTGGTACTTCTAATGTTTCTTCCACACTTCGACCGCCGATATGGCGTCTTTCACTAACAGCAACTGATTATCTTCGACGTTAAGAATAATCATTGCCCTTGCCTTCTGATCTTCTTTCGACCATGCCGTAGTCACTAGCTCCGGTTTCTTCTCATTCACCGTATGCCATAGGTCGACACTGATCAGAACTTACTTATGGATCCTGTACACCTCCGGTGGTGCAAAGGGCCGACTTGAAAGATCTCCATCCTGAGCGTTGCTCGGCTATCGCTTTAGCCTGTTGCCAGGTTAGATTTCGGTCGACTTCTTTTATTTCTTTATTGAGGCTTCGCCGCCATGAGCCTCTGGGTCTGCCCCTGCTGCGATGTCCCGCTGGGTTCCAGTCTAATGCTTGTTTACAGATTTCGTTTCCGCCCCTACGTAGAGTGTGGCCGACCCACTTCCGATCCCGAATTTCTGTTGCTATCGGCCTCTGGTGACAACGACGATGGAGCTCGTTGTTTGAGATCCTGTTGTGAGGCCACCAGGCCCGAATTATATACCGCAGGCATCTGTTAATGAGCACCTGCAGCCGTTGAGTGTTCTCCACTGATACACACCATGTTTCGCTAGCGTATATCAGCACAGATTTCACGTTAGAGTTGAAAATTCGTATTTTGGTGCGTTCACTTATCTGCCTGTTTTTTTTTTCAGATATTTCTTAAACTCGCAAAGGCAGCCCTTGCTTTCTTGATCCGTGCGCCTATGTCGATCTTGGTGCCGCCGTCTGACGCCAGTTGGCTACCAAGATATTGGAAGCTTTCCAAATTCTCCACTGGTTGCCCAGCTACTGTGAAACTGGAAGGAGTCACCGTGATTACATCCAACGATTTGGTTTTGTTGACGTTGATGACTAAACCTGCCGAAGAGGAGCGCTCGGCAAGGTCGTTGAGCTTACTCTGCATATCTGAGCGCCGTTGCGCGAGGAGTGCAACATCATCCGCCAATTCGAAGTCATTTAGGTGCTCCATGGTTATAGGCTGCCATAACAGCCCGCGGTTTGGTTCACGGTCAATCGCATCTACCAGAATCTCGTCGATTTCGATGAGGAACAGTAACGGTGATAGAATACATCCTTGCCTAACACCAGCTACGACCCGGATAGGGTCGGACAAGACCCCATTGTGCAGCACTCTACACGAGAAGGCCTCGTACTGTGCCTCGATGAGGCCGATGATTTTCTCAGGAACTCCCTTGCGTCTCAGAGCGCCCCACATATTCTCGTGATTGAGACGGTCGAAAGCTTTTTCTTAGTCAATGAATACCAAGTAAAGGGACTCTTGGAATTCGTTGACCGGCTCCAGAATGATACACGGAATCCGGCTTGCTGCCGCCGAAGAGTCGCATCGATCTTCTCCTGAATCCGGGCTAGGATAATTTTGCACAGAACTTTGAGAACGGTACACAGCAACATAATGCCTCGCCAGTTATCGCATACAGTCAGGTCACCCTTTTTGGGCACCTTCACTAAGATACCTTGCATCCAGTCGACCGGGAACGTTGCGGTGTCCCAGATATTACAAAATAAACGATGCAGTAGTTGAGCGGATGTCATGGGGTCAGCCTTGAGCATCTCGGTTGATATGTGGTCGACCCCTGGGGCTTTATTCGATTTCATGCTTTGGATGGCTGTTTGAATCTCTAGCAGTGATGGAGCTTTGGTATTGACGCGTGTTATACGTCGGATCCTAGGTAGCCGAGGTAGTGATGGCCTGGCTGGCACTTGAAAAAGTTGTTCGAAGTGCTCGAACCAGCGTTTCAGCTGGACAGTTGGGTCGGTCAATAACTGATCATTCGCGTCTTTCACAGGCATCGTTGCATTCATCTTCGCCCCGCTTAAGCGTCGTGAGATATCGTAGAGGAGGCGAATGTCCTCTGTTGCGGCGGCTCTCTCTCCTTCGTCGGCCAGAGAGTCTGCCCACGCTTGCTTGTCCCGTCGACATGAGCGTTTTACTTCCTTCTCATGAGCCGCGTATCGTTGTCGGGTTAAGACTTTGGCTCCTCCGGTTTTCGATCGCTCTATCGCGGCTTTGGCTTCTCTTCGCTCCTCTATCTTTCTCCAGGTCTCATCGGTGATCCATTGTTTTCTCTGGGTGTGTAGTTCGCCCAGATTGTTCTCGCTGGTGGCGATGAAGGCATTCTTGATGGCGGTCCATTGGTCTTCCACGCTGCCACCTTCCGGAATATCTGCAGCACGCGTCTCCAGTTCTTCAACGGAGGACCGTTTCACCGTGGCATCTTCCAGTCGGCGTGTGTTGAATCGTCGTCCAACTCTTTCCTCCTGCCGACGAATCCGCGCAATGCGCAGGCGTATTTCGCCGATGAGGAGGTGATGATCAGATGCGATATCGGCACTACGTTTATTCCGTACATCAAGAAGGCCCCGTTTCCATTTTCGGCTGATGCAGATGTGGTCGATTTGATTTTCTGTAAAGCCGTCACGGGAGACCCACGTGATCTTGTGAACCGGTCGATGAGGGAAGAGCGATCACCCGATCCCCATGTCGTTATTACCACAAAATTCTGCGAACAGCTTTCCGTTTTCGCTCATTTCTCCGAGACCATGGCGTCCCATAATGCGCTCATGGTTCGAGTTGTCGGATCCGATCTTCGCATTGAAGTCGCCCAAACAGATCTTGATATCACCCTTCGGAATTCTATCTACGACCGGGGCACAGAAGAGTAACTAGAACAAATTCGTGGACAAAACCCAAAAAATTTTTTTCAACATTTGTACATTCTTATATTTTTTTTAGATACTTAAAAGCATTCTGCATACTGTGACTATTTCAGAAGTGACCCAAAATTTTGTAGAAAAATATAATTAGGGCTCAAAATTGAGGTATTGAATTGGATTTTATCTACTTTATTTGTGGCGTATTTGGAAAATCTGATTTTTACACAACATAAATGTAATCGACAAGCTATTATTAGTACACAATGAGTAGATTATAGTTGTATGTCTCCATTTTGTTTATGTTTATGGTCAAATTATAAATTTTATGGGTCAGGTTATGACCACTTAAAAATCTCTATTTTTTTTTTCTATTTTACATGTTTTTCTTCAGAAGAAAAGTTAATCTATACGGCAAGATCCAGCAGAGATTAATCACTTGGGTGTCACTTCAAGATGTGGACTAAGCATTCCACGTGAAAACTCGTCCGCAAACGTCCGCAAATTGATTTTTGAGCTATTTGAATAAAATGCGATTTTTCATCATTTTAAGGTGATTATAGAATGAAGCCAGAAATCAGCCATTTTGTAAACCACGTGCTTTTCCAATATTGTTTTCTAGAGCACGAGATGAAAGAACCATAACGCGTATGGGGCTGGAATAATGGTAGATCGTTTGCTTAGTTATGCTGAACAATCATAATTTTAGTTTCGGCACTGTACGAAAATTATTACGCCAGATTTGGGGTTTTGGAAATGTATGTAGATAAGCATGTGGTGAATTTGAAATTCACCACGGGCTTCATTCTATAATCACCTTAAAATAAAATTCCAATATTTGTTCATAAATAACCACATATAACGAATCCGTTAAAAGAATGTAAATAGCATGCTATTTAGCATGCATTTTGTCAAGACATAAATAGAATATTTGGTCTCCCATGAGGCGCGTTGATATTTTTTTGAAAATCTTATATTAAAATCGCTTATCTATAAATTCTGCATTGTAGAGAAATTTGTTACAACCTAGATTTAGGATAAACCCGTTTTCATTAAAGTGATCATAATTTATGAACGGTACCTTATTGTAATAGTTTCGTCATGGCTAGCTATGATATTTTGTGTGCTTCGACTCGGACATGGTAATCAATGTGATGTAATTTTGGGATATTCTGGGTCATCTAAACTGTTCTTAAGTTCAGAACTTGCGGAACTTTTTTTGTTACGCAAATTATGGATATATTTTTATTTATATTCACAGCATCTCCTGGACCTGACGAGTGTTCAAGCAGAAAACAGTGTTTACTTTTGTGATGCGAATTTATACAACCATTTATCTTTTGGGATCTTTGGTCCGAATAAGTTATGAGTTAGATGTTTTTTTCCTATGTAAATGTTAGAAAATCCATTTAAGGATGGAGTTTTAACTACGGGTTTCTTGCTACTTTGTGAAATATAGCCATTTTAGAATCGTTTACGTACCGGAAGCAAGAAATTTTACATAAAACGCGAGGTTTTATTTGATAACATATGTATTTTGAGATTTTTATCTGATTTTACACTGTTAAGTGGATAGATTTAGCCATAATTGGTAATTATTACTTCGTCCTAGGAATATCAGGCCCTAATAACCGCAAAAAATAGTTTTGGCCAAGAATTGGCCCATTTACTCCTATGTGCGGGGGTCTGATGTTTTGGTTGTGTTTTCGTAGTGTAGATGCAGTCTCGTTTCTTCTGCTTGTCGTTTATGGAACTGTCAGTGTGGAACGCACCTATCTCTTTCTTTCCATGATTCTTCTTATGGCTGTCAGTGCGGAATTTTCTATGTTGGCTACGAAATGAACTGTGGTGGAGGTATACAAGTGTCAGTCCCGTGTCTACGACGGCATTGAGTTGACTGTAGAAGTTCTCTTTGTCTTGCAGGTCGGCAGCATCGGTTGGCGCATAACATTGGATTATAGTAAGGTTTCGGACCCGTGTTCTAAATCTGACAACGATTATCCTTTCACTTATAGGTTCCCACATCATAAGCGCAGAGTGTGTCTGAGCGCTTAGTAGGAAGCCAACTCCGCGATGCCGGGGAGCGTGTTCACCTCGTAAACCAGAGTATAGACACTGATCAAAAGCATTTCAATTTTTATTTTCCAAGTTTGGTATGGCTATTTTTATTACCCAAACGCGCGATCGAAACTTTTTCTGCCATTTCGAATTCGTTTTCTGATGGCGCACACTGTAATCCCGTACACACACGAAGTCGGTACACAACAATGTCTTCGATCACCACCGGCTACAGTTACAGCTCGTTGCACAAAATGGTTCTCAGTCCGCACTAATTGCTTCCGAATCCAGCTTCGATGGAACAAAACACAGCTGGCAATCCGGACACTAACCACCTCCCGGTAATCACTTTTTACCATGTACAATGTTCTTAGCTGCTTAGTCTAACGAGTGGAACAAATTTGCTCCCGCCGAACGACAAGCACAAAGGGTAGCGTCCGCGGGCAAACTTTCACACTATTTTTAGCGAAATCTACCGTTTTCTCCACTATCGCTTCCCACGGTACACAGCGGAACCGATACAACTCCCGGCGGGGTATTTCGGACACGTAAGTGGACGTAAACACAAGCGATTCGCTCTCCGTGGTGGTCGTTTATTTACTACTAGCAGACCCGACGAACTTCGTTTCGCCTAAAATTGATTTATTTTCTGATTAGATCTCGAGTTATGAAGAAATTGATGTTTCATTTGTATGGGAGCCCCCCTTTCCAAAGCGGGGAGGGGTCTCGAACCATCTTAAGAACCTTCCCCGGCCCCAAAAACCTCTACATACAAATTTTCACGTCGATCGGTTCAGTAGTTTCCGAGTCTATAAGGCACAGACAGACAGAAATTCATTTTTATGTATATAGAAGAAGATATAAGATATATTAAGATTATTTACAGGCAAAACATACTTTTGCATATAAAAGAAAAATACGGATCCATAAAAAACTGGAAAACGATCCATAAATAACATCTGAATGTTCCTTAAAATGCTACCATAAATCCATAAAATAGTTAATGAGATTCCATAAAGAATAATTTTTCGATCCATAACTAAGCTAAAATTTAGCAATTAATTGGGAAATATGTTCCATTAACATGGTCAAGAAAAACAATACAATTCTTGCTATTTTCCCATGAAAATATGACAAATGATCCATAAATCTTTGGAAAATGATCCATAAAAAACTATATTTTGATCCATAAAACTTCAAATTTGCGCATTTTTTTTATCGTGATGATGATCCATAATTTCAGTAATATGATCCATAATTTTAGTCATATGATCCATAATCCTGGCCATTTGATCCATAACTTTGTTCAAATGATCCATAGTTTTGGTGATAAAAACCATAAATTTTGATAAATGATCCATAGATTTTATAAAATGTGTGGATCAAGTTTCATTGGCCTTCTTTCCAAGCATTATGGATCACATTATCAAAATTATGGATCATATGACCAAAACTATGGATCATATGGCTGAAATTATGGATCATCATTAGGATATTAATTGCGCAAATTTGAAATTTTATGGATCAATATATAGTTTTTATGGATCATTTTCAAAGTTTTATGGACCATAAAAATATTCTTCATGGAATCTCTCGAACTATTTTATGGATTTATGGTAGCGTTTTATGGAACATTCAGATGTTATTTATGGATCGTTTTTCATTCTTTTATGGATCGTTTTTCCACATTGAACGGTGCAAAGTAAGGGCTGCCATTATTTACATTCAACATACAATAGACAACACAACAACATATTCACAGGGCTGGTAAGGGATTATAAACATCGTACACATAACATTAGACTTGTCCAACATTCAACAGCATTGTTCGTTTCCAAAACAAAACTCTCCCACCACCCCTCCCCTTTTCCAAAAGACCATCCCACTCCTTTGTTAACTTCCCTGAGGATAGTGAATGTGTACTAAATTTGGTTGAAATCGGCCAAATGGTTCAGAAGTAGTTAGCGAACATACATATATACATTAGGGTGGCTCAAATTAGTATGGGAAAAACTTTGTTCAATTTTTTTGATGGGCCGCCCTCTTATTCGGTTCTATTTGATGCCCTGATGCTCTGGACAAAATTTCAGCCAAATCGGTCAACGTTTGGGCGGTGCTAAACTCGTTGGAAGTTTATATGGAAAAATGTATGCAGAAACATCCATAAACAGTAAATTGCAGCTGGACTACACAACTTACGATGAAGAACTATGATACTCATTCAGATCTTGGAGAATTTAATACAGAACGTCAGAAAACCGCGAGAAGATTTGAGTTTGCCCGGCTAAGTTATTAGCATTTCTCTGCAGTGGGGTTTGAGTAAATTTCGTTTCTTTTACCTTTGAAAAGTAATAAATTCACCTCTACAACACTCCAGTAAAATGCTAATAACTTTACGTAATAAACTCTAATCTTCTCGCGGTTTTCAGCATAACATTCTGTATTTTATTTTACAAGAACTGAATGAGTATCATGGTTCTTGATCGTAAATTGTGCCGTCCAACTGCTAATCACTGTTTTTGGATGTTTCTGCATACATTTGTCCATATAAACTTCCAACGAGTTTAGCACTACCCAAACGTTGACCGATTTGGCTGAAATTTTGTCCAGAGCATCAGGGCATCAAATAGAACCGGATAAGAGGGCGGCCCATCAAACAATTTGAAAAAGTGTTTTTTGAGCCACCCTAATATACATTGATTGGTTTTTATATATCTTCTTCTTCTTCTTCTTCTTATTGGCATTACATCCCCACACTGGGATAGAGCCGCCTCGCAGCTTAGTGTTCATTAAGCACTTCCACAGTTATTAACTGCGAGGTTTCTAAGCCAGGTTACCATTTTTGCATTCGTATATCATGAGGCTAACACGATGATACTTTTATGCCCAGGGAAGTCGAGACAATTTCCAATCCGAAAATTGCCTAGACCGGCACCGGGAATCGAACCCAGCCACCCTCAGCATGGTCTTGCTTTGTAGCCGCGCGTCTTACCGCACGGCTAAGGAGGGCCCCGTTTTGGTGGGTTTTATATATATAGAAGATAATTATATTTTTGCTGAAGAGCGATTTGGTTTTCGCCTCTCATCAGTTATTAAGAATTACGAATTAAATTCGACTCAACAAATCTGAAGGATGTTCGACTGGAGTTGCCCTTTCTGATAAAGAGAAAGCATTTGACAGTGTTTGGCATGAAGGTTTGATTGTAAAAGTAATTAATTTTAATTTTCCTCTGTACATTATCGAACTGATCAAACATTATTTGTCAGATCGCTCACTGCAGGTAAACTATAAGAATTCGAAATCTGATAGATTACATGTAAGAGCTGGTGTTCCCCAAGGCAGCATACTGAGGCCCATATTGTATAACATTTTTACTTCTGACTTACCTGTTTTACCATCAGAGTGTCAAAAATCTTTGTTTGCAGATTACACGGACCTTTCCGCTGAAGGACGAAGCCAACGTGTCATTTGTAGTAGATTGCAAAAAAGGTTGAATATTTTTTCCACTTGCAAAAATGAAAAATTTACCCAAATGCTTCCAAAACTCAGCTTATAATTTTCCCACAGAAGCCGAGAGCTTATTATTTGAAACCAACTTGCAGACATATTGTCACTATGAATGGGGTACCAATTTCCAATTAATTGGTCTAGCGAAGCTAAATATTTAGGACTTCTGCTAGATCAAAAATTAACTTCTAAAATCACATTGAAGGCATTCAAGCCAAATTTAACAAATATATTAAGTGTCTATTTCCACTTATAAACAGAAAATCAAAACTTTGCGTTCCGTGTAAAAAAAGTTTTCAGTTCAAAATTTGAAAATCCGTGTAAAAAAAGTTTTATGATTTCTCGACGAATCATGCAAAATGGAGCAACTTTGCAAAAATTTGGTGTGGGATTTTTTTTACAGAGCCGTGTAAAAAAAAATCCGTGTGAAAACATCAAATTTTTAGACCAGTCATGTTGTATGCCAATACGGACTAGTTTCCCAAGCAGCACACTTGTCATAAACGAGTTGCTGTATCCTATCTACGACCAAGCCAGCCATATATGAGTTGATGTAACATAATCGGGCTGAATTGTGCTACTCGGGTGCTGCAATACCAGAAATAACGCACTTCAGAGGACTCAAAATAAATTTTTTAACAATTAACATTGCAATAAATTTCCAACAAAATAATTTCCTATTTTATACAAAAATCGTTACAATCTTCTATTGCAACGATTAGCTCCTTGTACCCTTAGTATAAATTAGGTTAAGTTTAGTTTAAGTTAAAAACATTGTAATTCCTACATGGTTCAATTCACCCAGAAGAAAAATCCTAACTGCCAGAGGCAATTGAAATGAATTAATGATAACTGAAAACATATCATAGCAAATGAGGATGATAATGTTAAGAAAACACGAAACACCTAATCTAAGAGATATTTTGTTTATTTTGTTTATTTTGTTTATTTTTTAGGAAAAGGGAAAAGCCCGTTTGAGTTGAACTCTTTGTGTTCTCTCTCAAATGGGCGCAAAACCTCTTCGACTTTTCGTACCAACAGAATACAATTTAACTCCAAATGATACATAATACAATTATTTCTTACAACTATTAACAATAATTGACTTAGTCTAGATCTAGTATCAACAATTTAAGCTAACCTTTCTAAAAGTGTGACAGGGTGAGGGAAAACCTTTTCCGAAGAGTGTTACGACTCAAGTAAAAATCGAATTCATTTGAGCAGCGATTGAAAATTCTGCACATGCTCAAAAATGGTTCGTTGTGTCCGTAATTCGTTCGGGCACCGCGGAGGAAAAAGAATTGTCTAGAACGAAGGTTTTGTTGGCTGACGTTGAAATTCAGCTGGGACAAAAGAGGAGGCGAGTCAATGTTCAGAAGTAAAAGGTCTGCTACAAGTAACGCACGGGCAGTATCACGACGGACGCTTAGTAAATCTAGCTCAATTAACCTACAGCGGTCCTCATAACTAGGCAAAATGTCAGGGTTTCTCCACGGGAGGTGACGTAGAGCGAACCGTACGAATTTACGCTGAACTGATTCAATACTTGAAATATTATTCTGATAGTAAGGTGCCCAAACTACAGATGAATATTCTAAAGTGGATCTTACTAAAGAACAATATAGAGCCTTTAAACAGTGGACATCATTAAAATTCCTTGCTATTCGAAAATGAAACCCAGTGTACGGGAGGCCTTAGAGACTATGAAAGCAACATGTTCATTAAACGTCAGCTTAGTGTCTAATAATACACCTAGATCCTTGACAACAGTCTCTCTACGTAGTGTGGCGGATCCAAAAGTATAGTCAAAGGCAATTGCTGAATGTTTACGAGAAAACGAAATGAAGGAGCATTTATCTGGATTGAGAACCATACAATTCAGCTGACACCAGTCAGTGAAGAGATCCAACTGCGATTGCAAAAATAGTGTATCTTGTACACCGTTTACGATCCAAAATAATTTGAAGTCGTCGGCAAATGATAGTTTAAAGCACTTGAGTAGCAAGTTAATGTCGTTCAGGTAAACTATAAAAATTAAAGGACCAAGATGGCTGCCCTGGGGAACTCCTGAAGTCACAGGGAAAAACGAAGAAACACAGTCGCCAATTTTTATCGCCATTTTACGGTTTCCTAAATAAGAACTGAGCCAACAGAGAATGGAACCAGAGAATCCAAATCGTTCAAATTTGGCGACAGCGATTTGATGATTGATTTTGTCAAAGGCTGATGAGAAGTCAGTATATATCGAATCGATTTGTTGTCCTTTCTGAAGAGCTTGCATAATAATCGAGGAGTAGATAATCAAGTTAGTATTTGTAGATCGCTTTGGAACAAAACCGTGTTGATCCTCAGAAATGTAGTTCAGGAAATTGTAGGATAGGAACTTTAGAACAACTAGTTCGAACAATTTGGACATGGCACATAGCGCTGCTATGCCACGATAGTTTTTAACCTCTTGCTTATTACTTTTCTTGAAGACAGGGAAAGTGTATGATTTTTTCCAAAATTCCGGAAAAAATCCTGAACGTAACGATGAGTTGAATAGGATTGACAAAGGTAATGACAAACTTGTAGAACATTTTTGAGAATAGTTGAAGGAATACCATCCGGGCCCGAACTGGTAGATGATTTCAGCGACGAGCAGCATTCATCGACGTATTCTGCCGTGACTAAAGGATGTTGACCGACTGGAGGACGGAGGGTACGCTGGCAGCAGCTTGCTGTACTAGTTGCTCAGTAACCGACTGATTAGAAAATACACCAGAGAATTGCTTTAGGAAAAGGTCACATATTCCCACCGTGGATGGTTGTTCGATGAGACCATTCGTCATGACTGTTGGAAGGCCAGATTCTTTTCGTTGTTTGTTCACATAGTTCCAAAATCCTTTTGGGCTGCGACGAAGTTTTTGCTGGAGTTTTCGTTGATACGTTTTGAAAAGTCTATTGTTTACACGCTTATATCGTTGGTTGGCGGAGAGATAAACTGCTTTGCTAAACCGAGATTTGTACTTGGAGTATTTCCTCAAGGCGGACTTTTTGATATTCTTCAAACGTTTCAAATAACTGTTGCTCCAGGGTGGGCTTATAGGAGAGGATGATAAGCATTTGGGGACGAATTGGTCAATAGAATACAGAACAATATTTGATACTAATGTAACGGCTGAGTTGACATCAAAGTCTGCAAGGATCTCATGCCAATTAATGTTTTCTAAAAAACGATTCATGCCACAGTAGTCGCCATTTTTAAAGTCATAGTAGATGCTTTGTACTGGATCGGAGAAGATGCAAGACGTGGTGCTATTTAGTGTAATTAGCAGTGGTGGATGATGAATAGATGACGTTACAAGGGGTGGAGGGGCCTCAATTAATGTGTAACGTATGTTACCGTCCAAATTAGCGAAGCAGAGGTCAAGCATCCTACCATTATCATTCAATATAAAGCCTGTCCACGTTAAATTTCGGACACTGAGACAATGTCCAATTGATTTGTAGCCATTTCATCACTTTGACAAGAATAAAAATATGCTCAAAGAATCACATAAAGCGGAGAGATTTAGCTGTCATGTAAATTAATCTTCTCAGTGGTTTGTGAAAATTTTAAAAAATAGCATTGGATGATGGGTGTCCGAAATTTAACGTGGACAGGCTTTATGATTCAATTGATGAATGCATGCAAGGCTGTAATTGTCTAGCAGTATGTTGCTTGCTGAACTGAGCGAAGAATGATGAGCGTCGGGATAGAGATGTATCGATGAACTTTGTTTCCATTTGATATTTGGTAAATTTAAATCGCCGAGAATCAATATACTATCACTAAGCTGCATACGAGCTGTGATCCAAGAGAGTGAGCGAACATGTTGGTCAACGACTACCTGATCAGTTGTCCTATCCGGAGGTATGTACAGAACGCAAATGTACAATGTGTGGCTTTGAAAAATAACTTCAATCCAAATCTGTTCAACAGTTTCTGAATTTGAAATTGATAACTGACGAGCTTTAAATCTATTTCTGATAGCCAGTAACACTCCTACACCAGATTTTTTGTTACTGTTACTGCAATTACGATCTAGGCGGAACACGTTATAATCAGTAATCAAAAATTTGATTTGAAATTGTTGTTTCGTTTAACCATGTCTCGGTGAGAGCAAAAGCGTCATAGGTTGAATCAGAGGAGGCGAGGAGATAATTTGAAATCCGTGTGTTCATTCCGCCAACATTTTGAGAATAGATTAAAAGTTGCTTATCTATACCATTGTCGATAATACTCTGTTGATTGACGGCATTGGTTTGGGCGGAACTGGAAGTCGATTGCTCGAAATTGGATGAGATGGCATTGCTCTCCGCTGGGTGGCAAGTGGAGACATCATCTGTTGTTGACGGATTAAGGGAAGGGCTGCACGTTGTCGAGGAGAGGGGATACTGCGAATATCGGCACGTTGGCGAACTGTTTCTAAAAAAGGTCTGGATCGTTGCACATTTCGATCATAAAACGGCTTGATAAAGACACCAACTGGCCAGAAACTTTGAGACACAATAATGGGTTCAATCGCGGTAGGGGCACCTAATTTGAAAGATACAAATGTTAGCGGCACATTTGCACTACGATTTTCGCTGACCAGTTTATGACAGGTAATTAGGAGGGGATTGCATTTTGTTTTTCCCGCAACAAATGCGACAATATTGTCCGCTGTCTCGTGTGGTTGGAATCGTGTTAAATAAAACCATTTGAGTGGTGCAGATGGTGTCGCTGGTGGTGCGACTGAAAGAGTGGGTATAACGAAGGGCATAGTTTGAGTGTTTCTTCTATGGTTTACATTACCTACTGTGTCTTGTGTGTCACTAGGTATGATATTCACTTGTCTCGATTGGAATGTGTTGCTGGGTGATTGCAGAGCATTTTGATGAGCAGAAACGATTCTCGATTGAATGACGGGCGCTGGTAACACAGATTGCTGGTCGGCTGCAGCGGCGATGGTGGGACAGGTACTCAGCGAAGACGCAAAAGATCTGACTCGTTGTGGTAGAACTGCCGTAGGTATGATTGATGCCGGCGTGTTCATTGATGAAATGGCTTGAATTGGTGCTTGCGTGGCTTGATTTTCGGCGTGGATCGGTACTTGTTTGTTTGTGGCGAAGCTTGGAGGAGGGAGAGCGGCTTGATTTTGGACAGGAACAAAACTTGTGGTAGCAACGGAGTGGCTTTGGCTAGTTGAGGTAGTGGTACATATTGGTGCGGGTTGATTGTTGGTTGTGGCAAAATTTGTAGCAATAGTAGTGGCGATAGAGTCTGCGTCGTTGGTACTTGCGTGATGAACAACAACAGCAGCAGCAGCAGCAGTGGATGTATCGGAAGTTATGGTGGCGGCATTAGATGTGAGAGGGCTAGTGATCGGTTGAATTTGCTGGGACGAGTCAACCGTCCGCGGATTGTTTATCTGGACATTAAGGTCATCGGCATATGCAAGAAGAGGGACTATAACTTCTGTGTAATCTGAGGTACCAACTGAAACGTCAACTCGCATTCTCTTGTCGTTTCTCGGGAATGATGACGTAGAGCTGGATGTGCGGTCGCGTTTGTTTGCTCCGCTGGCAGCAGGATTTGTGTCGTTGTTTATAACGAATTGAAGACCTCGGTAAACTCGAACTGCATACGATCAAGCTCGTCGTGGAAGTTCCTTGAATCACTTTGGGCTGGTCGGGTTGGTGGAATTTGACCACTAGGTCGCGGAAAGGGCGATCCAATCGCACGGCAAAGGGAACAAGTGACATCAATTTGAGCACCGACGAGTTTCAGAATGGAAGTAATACGCTGAAGAATCAGTGCGTATCCGGTGTCGGTTCCATCTGAACGTTTTGTACCAGTGATATCACTGTTACGGCATACGACACAGAACCAGAGAGCACCGGGACACTCGCGAACAGCTTTGAACTGATTCCCGGTGAGGCTAACACATTTTAAGTGAAACTGTTTTTGGCATTTCATGCATTCCACTTTTCCACCTCGAGCGGAACCGTTGAAGCAGGGATTCCCGTCGCACTTCTTCATCGTTTTGCAGCTGACGACGAATGTAAATAAACAAACGAGCCGGCACGATGATACTCGGAACGTGCGATAGGCGGCGTGCAGAATAATCAGTAGAAAATGGTCAACAGAAGACCAAAGCAAAACAATTCGGTAGTTTAATTAAACTGATTTTCTCGTAAAATATCAATCGCGAGATTATTCTAGCACCGGATGCGGACGCATCGATCCGATGGGGTGGCGATTAACGAGAGAATGTAAATAACTGATGTAAAAGCGCATGGAAAACTATCGATTTATAGGACCGTATAAACAATGCTACTTATCGCGGCTGTAGTACACTGTATTTGATGAATGCATGTATTAGATAATTAGCAAATAAACTTGTCATAAGACTTGACTCGACTCGTACGAGACACTGAAGACGGCCTTACTGTTGAGGTCGAAATACGTATCTGTCAAGATACAATTAAGTGGTGGAATTTCAATGGGATTGTACAAACTCGTCTTATGACAAGTGAAGACATTCCACTAAAAAGCTCAAAATAATTATTCTTAACAAAATAGCAAATAAAATTAGTTAGAAAAAGGAGACAGTAAATCATTAAAATCGCTTTAAAATCTTATTAGGTGTAATCTTTTAGCGATACAACAGATTCTGCACAAAAAACTAAGTTTTCGGCAGAGACCTAATTTTAAAGAATACACATTTTCATTCGAATTCGGCAAATTCAAAAAATCTATTTTTAAACTTGTCAGCATAGCTTAGGGTAATCGACGCCCACCTCGGAATAAACTGGATTGTTCTCGAAAATAAAATCAGAGATTACTGATTGTTCCGTCTTGATACCGGGTATTGCTTCGTAACTTGTAATGACGCAATAATGTTGGGTTTAGTGTCAACCTTTTCGCCTCCAATCTCCTTTTTCTTACCATGACAGCTGATGTAGATAAATATAATTTTGGAATTTAACTTATACCTGCTACACCCAACATGATGGGTACCATCGTGTCATCATTAGCACTATGCTTACCTTTTGTCACCGGTCCGATGTTAATCTGCAAAATTCACCGGAAAACTACCCCTGTCCATCAAGCTGTCCATTCCGACGCGATAATTCCGTTCATCCTTGTCAGTGGCTACGGAAGATCTCTGTTTGCTTTTAATAAACAAAGCCATAGTTTCCGACGACACGTGTTAAAAATGGGGATGCTTGTATCGTGATTCGGCGTCAATCGCTGCAAATTATTGTATAAATTATTCACAGCACAATTAACTTGTAATGTGAGATAAATTGAGATATCTATTTCTATAAAGCCCCTTTTCAAAATTGGAAGAATACGCGTAAATCATTAATAACAACAATTTTGTCTGTTTCTTTTCAGGTAAAATCCAATTTATACAGAACACATGTGTGAGTAAAAGCAAAACCTCTAATTATATTAGGATCCCATCATCAACTGTTATCATTACGAACGCGTGATTGAAATGCAATATTAAACAGACAGTGCACCTCACAATCTCTCGCCCATTAGCTAATTATTCTGCGTACACCATTCCCGCCCAGTCAATTACATTTACATGAACATTATTTAGTTTGATAATGTGTATGCAAACTATGGCTTGCCCACGCTGTTCCGGGCATTGAAAACTACGGACATCACAAGAACCGTCCGGGCGGCGCTGTGTCGCACAATCCTGACATGGCAACAGGTCAACCCAATACTGATGCATCATTTATCCTATTTAAGTAATTCAGGCATCACAACGTTTCGCTGATTTGATGTTTGGATAGTTCTCGCTTCCATCCGAACGGTCACGTGTTCTGAGTGAGGAAAAAGGAGTAGGGCTTCCCACGGTAATATGGCTATACACGACAATTCATTCATTTTAGGTTAGGGGCCGTTTACTAATTACGTAAGCATTTCTGGGAGGAGGGGGTCTGTCAATTTCTTACCCTCCATATAAACAAAAAAATAATTTGTGTGGGAAAAATCGTAAGCCGTGGGGGTTTGAAAACCCAGAAAAATAAGCTTACGTAATTAGTGTACGACCCCTTATTTCATATTCTGTAGGTGTTCGCGTCAATATAATGGAACTGTTCATAATATTCATACACATTTAATAATAAATACAGTGAACACTTGTTAATTGACAAGATACATGCACTATTTTTGATATAATGCAAATAGTCTTAAGTTCAATTAATTATATCTTCAGTCAATTCTCATGAATTTTTGTTTTGAAAAAATGCATAAGTGCAAACAACAACTTGATGGCCAGCACATAAATAACTATTCTTACACAGCCGTATGAAAATTCACATACAAAGAGACTACCAGCCCACTCTCCACCCCCTTATAACCCCATCAGTGTTGATTACCGACGAACCAGCACAAACACGGAACGTACCTTAAATTTCCATCTGATAGACCCGCGAAGTAAATAATGTCCAATCCCGCGAAGTGTTCACTCCGACCCGTCACCCCTAGATATATGCAAATGTTTCCGCCTCGGCGAAGGACTAGAAACCAACGATGGACAACATTAATAGACAACATGTGGAACCGACTCAACATGTGATTTGCACCCCTTTTCCTCCCACACTACATTGGCATTGCAGCACTCAGCACCAGTGATGATAATCATAGATCACCGCCTGCCAGCGGGACGGAGCCAGTCCGCCGGCACCCTCGGGACGCGATAGTCGTCAATCACTGCAGCACCACTGACTGGTGTGTTATGGCCACCGATCGCGAATGCGTGTATTTGTTTTGGCTTTACGTGTGTCGTCGAATCGATCAATATTAGAACTAGGATTTCCTACCAACCAACGTATATGAAAGGCAACAATACAGACATAGCCGGTCGAAGTGCATCGTCCTTGATAAGCAAAGGAGCAGTGGTCAATGGTGCGGTCAGTATCAGTTTGGAAGACTCCTGGACCGGTAGAAGTCTGCTGGAAGCATTGGGCCGAGTCGGACCCCTAGGAGGGAATTTTGCGGAAGTAAGTTGATGCAGAGGCAATTCGCACACATTTATAAGTTTCTAATTATTTTCTAAAACTAAAATTGTAGCATTAATTTCTGTTAAATTATGCAATTTTCGCCAAAACTTCAAAAGGAAATTTGTGTTGAACTCTAGTTTTGTCTTTCAACATGCTTATTTTGATCAAAATTTTCCAACCAATTTTATATTGATTTATTGGAAGGTTACCTTATTATTTATGTAACAAACTGTAATAATTCTCTTCTATTGTTGAAGCGAATATACAATATTGCGATAACAATTGAAAAGAAGCGCTAGGAACTTAAATTTTTTCCACGTTTTAAGTGACTTTTTGCCACTGGGAGTCAGCATTATAGTCGACTGTCTACATCTCGATGTTCCATATCTTTTCAATCTATATTCAGTCCATTCTGTTCATATTTTGCTCAGAGTTCTCTCTCCCTAAGTCAATATATTAGAATTTCCAGGCTACTAGACCATCTAGGACAATAACAAACACACCAAAACTGCCGAAATCTGAAAAAGTGACGTATACGCCATTTTCCACAAATGGTGTTAACGAGTAGTACTCATCGAGCTCTTCAACAGAAAAATGGAAAATATGCATGCTGTAATTTAACGCTTACGTCACTTTCTCAGATTACGGCCGAAAAACATAACAAAACATAAAAACATTTGTTTTATTGTCATTTTTCATAGCAGCTTTTTATCTTGATGGTCCCTCCAATATCGAGATGTAGAGAGGCGACTGTATATGGAATCAACTCTTGAAATAAAAACCTCTTGAAAGGAGGCTTCCGAGCCTCTTGGAAGGAGGCTTCCGAGCCTCTTAGAAGGAGGCTTCCGAGCCTCTTGGAAAGAGGCTTCCGAGTCTCTTGGAAGGTGGCTTCCGAGCCTCTTGGAAGGAGGCTTCCGAGCCTCTTGGAATGTGGCTTCCGAGCCTCTTGGAAGGAGGCTTCCGAGCCTCTTGGAAGGAGGCTTCCGAGCCTCTTGGAAGGAGGCTTCCGAGCCTCTTGGAAGGAGGCTTCCGAGCCTCTTGGAAGGAGGCTTCCGAGCCTCTTGGAAGGAGGCTTCCAGGCCTCTTGGGAAGAGGCTTCCATGCCTGTTGGAAGGAGGCTTCTGAGCCTCTTGGAAGGAGGCTTCGAGCCTCTTGGAAGGAGGCTTCTGAGCCCTCTTGGAAGGAGGCTGAGCCTCTTAGAAGGACGCTTCCGAGCCTCTTGGAAGTAGGCTTCCGAGCCTCTTTGAAGGAGGCTTCCGAGGCCTCTTGGAAGGAGGCTTCTGAGCCTCTTGAAAGGAGGCTCTGAGCCTCTTGAAAGGAGGCTTGAGGCCTCTTGAAGGAGGCTTCCAGGCCTTTGAAAGGAGGCTTCCAGGCCTCTTGAAAGGAGGCTTCCAAGCCTCTTGAAAGGAGGCTTCTGAGGCCTCTTGGAAGGAGGCTTCTGAGCCTCTTGGAGGAGGCTTCCAGGCCTCTTGGAAGGAGGCTTGAGGCCTCTTTGAAGGAGGCTTCCAGGCCTCTTGGAAGGAGGCTTCCAGGCCTCTTGAAGGAGGCTTCCAGGCCTCTTGAAAGGAGGCTTCTGAGCCTCTTGAAAGGAGGCTTCTGGGCCTCTTGAAAGGAGGCTTGAGCCTCTTGAAAGGAGGCTTCCGGGCCTCTTGAAAGGAGGCTCTGGGCCTCTTGAAGGAGGCTTCCGGGCCTCTTGAAGGAGGCTTCCAGGCCTCTTGAAGGAGGCTTCCGGGCCTCTTGAAAGGAGGCTTCTGAGCCTCTTGAAGGAGGCTTCTGAGCCTCTTGGAAGGAGGCTTCCTGAGCCTCTTGAAAGGAGGCTTCCAGGCCTCTTGAAGGAGGCTGAGGCCTCTTGAAGGAGGCTTCCGGGCCTCTTGAAGGAGGCTTCTGAGCCTCTTGAAAGGAGGCTTTCGGGCCTCTTGAAAGGAGGCTTCTGGGCCTCTTGAAGGAGGCTTCCAGGCCTCTTGAAAGGAGGCTTCTGAGCCTCTTGAAGGAGGCTTCCAGGCCTCTTGAAAGGAGGCTTCCAGGCCTCTTGAAAGGAGGCTCTGAGCCTCTTGAAAGGAGGCTTCCAGGCCTCTTGAAAGGAGGCTTGGGCCTCTTGAAGGAGGCTGGGGCCTCTTGAAGGAGGCTTCCAGGCCTCTTGAAGGAGGCTGAGCCTCTTGAAAGGAGGCTTCTGAGCCTCTTGAAAGGAGGCTCTGAGCCTCTTGAAAGGAGGCTTCCGGGCCTCTTGAAAGGAGGCTGGGCCTCTTGAAGGAGGCTGGCCTCTTGAAAGGAGGCTTCCAAGCCTCTTGAAGGAGGCTTCCAAGCCTCTTGAAGGAGGCTTCCAAGCCTCTTGGAAGGAGGCTTCCAGGCCTCTTGGAAGGAGGCTTTGAGCCTCTTGGAAGGAGGCCTGAGCCTCTTGGAAGGAGGCTCTGAGCCTCTTGGAAGGAGGCTTCTGAGCCTCTTGGAAGGAGGCTTGGAGCCTCTTGGAAGGAGGCTTCCAGGCCTCTTGGAAGGAGGCTTCTGAGCCTCTTGGAAGGAGGCTTCCAGGCCTCTTGGAAGGAGGCTTGAGCCTCTTGGAAGGAGGCTTCCAGAGCCTCTTGGAAGGAGGCTTCCAGGCCTCTTGGAAGGAGGCTTTGAGCCTCTTGGAGGAGGCTGAGCCTCTTGGAAGGAGGCTTCCAGGCCTCTTGGAAGGAGGCTTCCGAGGCCTCTTGGAAGGAGGCTTCCAGGCCTCTTGGAAGGAGGCTTCCAGGCCTCTTGGAAGGAGGCTTCCGAGCCTCTTGGAAGGAGGCCTGAGGCCTCTTGGAAGGAGGCTGAGCCTCTTGGAAGGAGGCTCCGAGCCTCTTGGAAGGAGGCTTCCAGGCCTCTTGGAAGGAGGCTTCCGAGGCCTCTTGGAAGGAGGCTCTGAGGCCTCTTGGAGGAGGCTTGAGGCCTCTTGGAAGGAGGCTTCCGAGCCTCTTGGAAGGAGGCTCTGAGCCTCTTGGAAGGAGGCTTGAGCCTCTTGGAAGGAGGCTTGAGCCTCTTGGAAGGAGGCCCGAGCCTCTTGGAGGAGGCTTCCGAGCCTCTTGGAGGAGGCTTCTGAGCCTCTTGGAAGGAGGCTTCCAGGCCTCTTGGAGGAGGCTGGGGCCTCTTGGAAGGAGGCTTCCAGGCCTCTTGGAAGGAGGCTTCCAGGCCTCTTGGAAGGAGGCTTCCGAGCCTCTTGGAAGGAGGCTTCCAGGCCTCTTGGAAGGAGGCTTCCGAGCCTCTTGGAAGGAGGCTTCTGAGCCTCTTGGAAGGAGGCTTCCAGAGCCTCTTGGAAGGAGGCTTCCAGGCCTCTTGGAAGGAGGCTTCCAGGCCTCTTGGAAGGAGGCTTGAGCCTCTTGGAGGAGGCTTGAGCCTCTTGGAAGGAGGCTTCCAGGCCTCTTGGAAGGAGGCTGAGCCTCTTGGAAGGAGGCTTCCGGGCCTCTTGGAAGGAGGCTCTGAGCCTCTTGGAAGGAGGCTTCCAGGCCTCTTGGAAGGAGGCTTCCAGAGCCTCTTGGAGGAGGCTTCCGAGCCTCTTGGAAGGAGGCCTGAGCCTCTTGGAAGGAGGCTTCAGCCTCTTGGAAGGAGGCTTGGGCCTCTTGGAAGGAGGCTTCCGGGCCTCTTGGAAGGAGGCTTGAGCCTCTTGGAAGGAGGCTTCCAGGCCTCTTGGAAGGAGGCTTCCGGGCCTCTTGGAAGGAGGCTTCTGAGCCTCTTGGAAGGAGGCTTCCAGGCCTCTTGGAAGGAGGCTGAGCCTCTTGGAAGGAGGCTTCCAGGCCTCTTGGAAGGAGGCTTCCTGAGCCTCTTGGAAGGAGGCCTGAGCCTCTTGGAGGAGGCTTCCGAGCCTCTTGAAGGAGGCTCTGAGCCTCTTGGAAGGAGGCTTCCGAGCCTCTTGGAAGGAGGCTTCCGAGCCTCTTGGAGGAGGCTTCCAGGCCTCTTGGAGGAGGCTTCCAGGCCTCTTGGAAGGAGGCTTCCAGGCCTCTTGGAAGGAGGCTTCCGAGCCTCTTGGAGGAGGCTTCCAGGCCTCTTGGAAGGAGGCTTCCGAGCCTCTTGGAAGGAGGCTTCTGAGGCCTCTTGGAAGGGAGGCTTCCTGAGCCTCTTGGAAGGAGGCTTCTGAGCCTCTTGGAAGGAGGCTTCCGGGCCTCTTGGAAGGAGGCTTCCTGAGCCTCTTGGAAGGAGGCTTCCAGGCCTCTTGGAGGAGGCTTCCAGGCCTCTTGGAAGGAGGCTTCCGAGCCTCTTGGAAGGAGGCTCTGAGGCCTCTTGGAAGGAGGCTACTGAGCCTCTTGGAAGGAGGCTTCTGAGCCTCTTGGAAGGAGGCTTCCGAGCCTCTTGGAAGGAGGCTTCCAGAGCCTCTCGGAAGGAGGCTTCCTGAGCTTCTCGGAAGGAGGCTTCCAGGCTTCTCGGAAGGAGGCATCCGAGCCTCTCGGAAGGATGCTTCCAGCCTCTTGTAAGGAGGCTTTCGAGCCTCAGCTACTCTTCTAGAAATTCCGCCAAGAGTTTCTCCAGGAAATCCATCAGAAAATTCATCAAGAATTTATCCAAAAATTCCTCCAAACCAGGAACTCCATCGCGGTTTTCTTCAGGAATTACTTTAGGAAATTCTCCAAGAAATCCTTCGGGAACTCCATCGGATACTCCTAAAATTCTTCCTAAACCCTAAACCTGAAGCTTCCCGGAGTAGTTCTTGGAGGATTTTTCTGCAGAATATCTTGAGAAATTTCTGTGAAAATTCCGAAACGAATTCCCTGGGAATTGTTGAAGAAATTTTAGTCGTAACTTATAAAGGGATTTCTGAAGGAATTTTTGGAGGAGTTCTTAAAATAAATTCCGGGGTAATTCTTGACGGAATTTTTGAGAGAATTCATGACGGAATTTCTGGAAGGAAAAGTGAAAGAGTTTCTAGAACAACTTCCTGGGTTGTTTTTTAAGATATTGCAGCGAGCTCCTAAAAAAAAATCTCAGGAAATCCTAAAGGGATTTTGGAGTATTTTTTGCATTTTCGAGAATTCCAGCAGGATCTTCCGGGAAAATCCAAAGGATTTTCATGGGGATTTTTTGGGGGTAATTCCGGAGGATTTTGAAGAAATGTTCGGAAGAATATCTGGAGAAATAAGCAGATGGATTTACAGATGAATTTATCAAGAAATTTCCGGGACAGCTCCCAAGAAAAAATTCCCTGAACAATTTTCAGTGAGAGTTCTCGGGGCGCGATACTGAAGAAACTCAAAGGGATTTTTGAGAAAAAATTTCGATGTAATCAATGAAGAAATCTTAGTGGAATTTCTGGAGTAACTCCAGAGAGAATGTCAGAAGAAGTTTACATGGGAATTTCTAAATGATTTTCTGGTGGATGTTCTGGGAAAGGAGACATGGATATTTTTGAGGGAATTTCCAATTGAATTACTGAAGAAATCACTAAGGAAATAGGATAAATTTAGGGTATATAAGGAGGAGTTCCTGGGGGAACTTCCGGAGGAGTTCCTGGGAAACTTCCAGAGGAGTTCCTGAGGGAACTTCCGGAGGAGCTCCTGGGGGAACTTCCGTAGGGACAAACTAGGAAACCGTCTAAGACGAATTAAGTACTGTCCATTTAATTCCACCAGTTAATTTTCGTTATCTTTGCAGATACGTATTTCGACCACAACTGTGTGGTCATCTTCAGTGTCTTGTACTTGACTCGACTTTAGAGCGAGAGAGAATGAGACAGAAAGAGTGAGAGAGAGTGAGAGAGAAAGAGTGATGGAAGGAGGCTTCCGAGCCTCTTGGAAGGAGGCTTCCGAGCCTCTTGGAAGGAGGCTTCCGAGCCTCTTGGAAGGAGGCTTCCGAGCCTCTTGGAAGGAGGCTTCCGAGCCTCTTGGAAGGAGGCTTCCGAGCCTCTTGGAAGGAGGCTTCCAGGCCTCTTGGAAGGAGGCTTCTGAGCCTCTTGGAAGGAGGCTTCTGAGCCTCTTGGAAGGAGGCTTCCGAGCCTCTTGGAAGGAGGCTCTGAGCCTCTTGGAAGGAGGCTTCCAGGCCTCTTGGAAGGAGGCTTGAGCCTCTTGGAAGGAGGCTTCCAGGCCTCTTGGAAGGAGGCTTCCAGGCCTCTTGGAAGGAGGCTTCTGAGCCTCTTGGAAGGAGGCTTCCAGGCCTCTTGGAAGGAGGCTTCCGAGCCTCTTGGAAGGAGGCTTCCGAGCCTCTTGGAAGGAGGCTTCTGAGCCTCTTGGAAGGAGGCTTGAGGCCTCTTGGAAGGAGGCTTCCAGGCCTCTTGGAAGGAGGCTTCCAGGCCTCTTGGAAGGAGGCTTCTGAGCCTCTTGGAGGAGGCTCGAGCCTCTTGGAAGGAGGCTTCCGAGCCTCTTGGAAGGAGGCTTCCGAGCCTCTTGGAAGGAGGCTTCCGAGCCTCTTGGAAGGAGGCTTCCGAGCCTCTTGGAAGGAGGCTTCCGAGCCTCTCGGAAGGAGGCTTCCGAGCTTCTCGGAAGGAGGCTTCCGAGCTTCTCGGAAGGAGGCATCCGAGCCTCTCGGAAGGATGCTTCCGAGCCTCTCGGAAGGAGGCTTTCGAGCCTCAGCTACTCTTCTAGAAATTCCGCCAAGAGTTTCTCCAGGAAATCCATCAGAAAATTCATCAAGAATTTATCCAAAAATTCCTCCAAACCAGGAACTCCATCGCGGTTTTCTTCAGGAATTACTTTAGGAAATTCTCCAAGAAATCCTTCGGGAACTCCATCGGATACTCCTAAAATTCTTCCTAAACCCTGAACCTGAAGCTTCCCGGAGTAGTTCTTGGAGGATTTTTCTGCAGAATATCTTGAAAAATTTCTGTGAAAATTCCGAAACGAATTCCCTGGGAATTGTTGAAGAAATTTTAGTCGTAAATTATAAAGGGATTTCTGAAGGAATTTTTGGAGGAGTTCTTAAAATAAATTCCGGGTAATTCTTGACGGAATTTTTTAGAGAATTCATGACGGAATTTTTGGAAGGAAAAGTGAAAGAGTTTCTAGAACAACTTCCTGGGTTGTTTTTTAAGATATTGCAGCGAGCTCCTGAAAAAAAATCTTAGGAAATCCTAAAGGGATTTTGGAGTATTTTTTGCATTTTCGAGAATTCCAGCAGGATCTTCCGGGAAAATCCAAAGGATTTTCATGGGGATTTTTTGGGGGTAATTCCGGAGGATTTTGAAGAAATGTTCGGAAGAATATCTGGAGAAATAAGCAGATGGATTTACAGATGCCTTTACAGATGCATTTAAATTTCCGGAACAGCTCCCAAGAAAAAAATCCCTGAACAATTTTCAGTGAGAGTTCTCGGGGCGCGATACTGAAGAAACTTAAAGGAAATTTTTAGAAAGACCTCGATGTAATCAATGAAGAAATCTTAGTGGAATTTCTGGAGTAACTCCAGAGAGAATGTCAGAAGGAGTTTACATGGGAATTTCTGAATGATTTTCTGGTGGATGTTCTGGGAAAGGAGACATGGATATTTTTGAGGGAATTCCCAATTGAATTACTGAAGAAATCACCAAGGAAATAGGATAAATTTAGGGTATATAAGGAGGAGTTCCTGGGGGAACTTCCGGAGGAGTTCCTGGGGAAACTTCCAGAGGAGTTCCTGAGGGAACTTCCGGAGGAGCTCCTGGGGGAACTTCCGTAGGGACAAACTAGGAAACCGTCTAAGACGAATTAAGTACTGTCCATTTAATTCCACCAGTTAATTTTCGTTATCTTTGCAGATACGTATTTCGACCACAACTGTGTGGTCATCTTCAGTGTCTTGTACTTGACTCGACTTTAGAGCGAGAGAGAATGAGACAGAAAGAGTGAGAGAGAGTGAGAGAGAAAGAGTGATGGAGAGAGAAAGAGTGAGAAAGAGAAAAAGTGAGAGAGAGAAAAAGAGTGAGAGAGAGAAAGAGTGAGAGGGAGAAATAGTGAGAGCACGCTTAAAATCAATAACACAGAGATATGTTTGCTTCACACAAATCGGACTTAATGCAGAACATCCTCTAGATGAGCGACAGTTACACAGCCACAAAAATAGCTCGTGTGGTTTTATTGAAGCTTGGATTTCAATATTTTCAACAGTATTTGGTTCCTCATGAAACAAGGAATCTGTACAAACGTTTACATGTTGAAAAGAACCGTTATCACGACCGTACGAGGCATTTTTGTGCTTGTGTAACTATCGCTCATCTAGGGGATGTTCTGCATTAGGTCCGTTTTGTGTGAAGCAAACACATCTCTGTGTTATTGATTTTAAGCGTGAGGGAGAAAGAGTGAGAGCGAGAAAGAGTGAGAGGGAGAGAGAGAAAGAGTGAGAGGGAGAGAGAGAAAGAGTGAGAGGGAGAGAGATAAAGAGTGCACGCTTAAAATCAATAACACAGAGATATGTTTGCTTCATGTTTACATGTTTGTTTACATGTTAAAAAGGACCGTTATCACGACCGTTTGAGGCATTTTGTGCCTGTGTAACTGTCGCTCATCTAGGTGTTGTTCTGCAATAGGTCCATTTTGTGTGAAGCAAACACATCTCTGTGTTATTAATTTTAAGCATATGAGAGGGAGGGAGAGAAAGAGTTTATGGAACCACCCCACCCATTTTTGGCCCTTTATACAGGAGTTTGATGAAACACAAACAATAGCATAATCATGATCAAATCGTTTGTCAGATATGGCCAGTGCTATCGGCAGGTGCCTTGCTACAATAGATGGTAGTATCATCATCATCATCATCATCATCATCATGAGAGGGAGAGAGAGAAAGAGTGAGAGGGAGAGAGAGAGAAAGAGTGAGAGGGAGAAAGAGAAAGAGTAAGAGGGAGAGAGAGAAAGAGTGAGAGGAAAAAAGAGAATGAGTGAGAGGGAGAGAGAGAAAGAGTGAGCACGCTTAAAATCAATAACACAGAGATGTGTTTGCATCACACAAAACGGACCTAATGCGGAACATCCCCTTGATGAGCGATAGTTACACAGCCACAAAAATAGCTCGTGTGGTTTTATTGAAGCAAGGAATCTGTACAAAAAAAAAAAGGAAAAGGACCGTTATCACGACCGTACGAGGCATTTTTGTGCCTGTGTAATTGTCGCTCATCCAGGGGATGTTCCACATTAGGTCCGTTTTGTGTGATGCAAACACATCTCTGTGTTATTGATTTTAAGCGTGAGAGGGAGAGAGAGAGAAAGAGTGAGAGGGAGAGAGAGAAAGAGTGAGAGAGAGAAAGAGAGAGTGAAAAGAAGGGATTTCCAACTAGCATAAGGACTTTCTCCGGTCTCCTTGCATCTCCCGAAAGCTATATGATGCTTGTGCCGATTATAATTGCTATCGATTATACTGCTTAATCGGTTCAATCATTTTTTATTCATTTTCAGCACATAGGGCCCACCGTGCTAAAAAAAATGTGACCGTAGATTTTCAATTGAATTATTTCAAGTTTATTATTTTAATATGTTGAGATGTTCCTAAAAAATCAAGTGATTATCATGACAGTGAGTTAATTCGGACGTTAATGGGTTAAGGAATTTAAGGAATTGCTCCTAAAACACCTTCGGAAACTCCTTTGTTATTTTATTTCTACCTGAAAACTCTTATATGTAATACTTCAATAATTTCTCCTGGGAGTAAGAAATCCCACCAATTTTTTTTTTAAACCCTGTCAATAATTACTTCGAAGATATGAATCAGAAATTCCTTTGCAAATTCTTAATGGGATTTTTTCATCAACTCTTTCTGGTTTTTGTTTCGATAATTCCTCCAGGAAGTTTATTGGGAGATCTACTCTACATTACATAAAAAAATTCCAAGGATTAATCCAAAAAAATCAACCAGGGTTTCGTACTAGAAGTTCCTTCACGAATTTCTTCAGGAGCTTGTTCTAGAAATCCTCCAGGAATCGCTTAATCAATTCTTTCAGGATCGCCTTCAAATATTCCCAGAAAAATACCGTCTTCAATTCTGTTCGTGAAATTATTTTGCCGGAACAGTTCGAAAAATTTCATTTGATTTCACGGAAATTAAAGGAACTGAAGGAACTTATAGAAGAATAAGAAGGAGAGTTTCTGGAAGAAAAAAATCGCAATAATGTTGAAGGATTTCCTAAGTGATATCTAGGCTAAATTTGAAGGGAAGTACCAAGAGAACATTTTAGTGCTCTTTCGTCAGGAAAATCTCAAGAGTTTCCATGGGTATTGCCGGAAGAATTTCTTAAACAATTTCAATTTTTTTTTAAACAAGGAGTTTTTTGGTAGAAATTTCCAAAGGATTGTCGGAAGAATTTTCATATAAATTTGTTTGGGAATATCCAGGGAAAATCCTGAATGAACTTTCAAAGAATTTCTAGACTATTTCTCGTTGGGATTCTTGGAGGAATTTGGGGGAAATCCCTGTAAAAGCTTCTAGTTAAATTCCATGACTCCAGATGAATTTACTACAGGAAATTGCTTCAGGAACTTTCTGACGGGACTTTCGGAGGAATTCAAGTAAGATTTTTTGGAGGGATTGCTGGAGGCACTTCCGGAGGAAATCCTTAAAGAATTTCTGGAAGAATTTCCATACGAATTTCTGAAGAAACTTCATGAGAAATTTCCAAAAGAACTCCTGAAAGTATTCCTGAGACAACTTTCTGAGAAACTCCTGGAGAAACTTTCGGAGGAACTTCCCGAGAAATTGCTGGAGGAACTTCCCGAGAAATTGCTGGAGGAACGTTTGGAGGAATTTATTAAGGAACTTTTCAAGGAATTCCTGGAGGAACTTCCGGAGGAGTTCCGGTTGGAACTTCTGGAGAAATTTCTGTAGCATCTGTTGGAGGAAGTTTTAAAGGAATTTTTGGAGGGATACCTGGAGAAACATACGGAGGAAATCCTGAAG
Organism: Armigeres subalbatus; assembly: GCF_024139115.2. Classification (NCBI taxonomy): domain Eukaryota; kingdom Metazoa; phylum Arthropoda; class Insecta; order Diptera; family Culicidae; genus Armigeres; species Armigeres subalbatus. The sequence continues at coordinate 86,239,128 of NC_085139.1, read as the reverse complement.
GCATTTCTGGAGGAATTTTATTAGGTGTTCCTGACACAAGTTTTTGAGGAACTCCTGGAAGAACTCTTGGAGGAACTTTTGGAGCAACTCCTAGAGAAACTTTGAGAGTAAGTCCTGGAGGGCGTTCCCAAGGAATTCCTGGATGAACTTCCTAACATATTTCGGGTGGAAATTTTGAAGGAATTCTAGATGAGATCTTGGAGGAACTACTGGAGGAACTTTCTGGAGCAATTTTCGGAGGAATTCCGAGCCATTTTTTTTTTAATTTTAAGAGATTCCTCGAAGAATTTCAGGAAGAAATCTTGAAGGAATTTTTGGAGGAACTTATCAACGAATTCTTGAAAGATCTTTATGAGAAATTCCTGGAGGAACTTTAGAAGAAATTTCAGAGGAATTCCTGGATGAATTCCTAAAGAAGCTTATGAGAGGAGCTATTGCAAAACTTCCGGAGGAATTCCAAGACAAACTTCCCGCAGAATTACAGGAGGAACTTCCGGGGGTTGCAAATTATTGCAAACCCGTTTGAACCAGGTCGTCATCATTAAACATTTCTAAGTGTTTAGGGCATGAAAATTACTAGGCAGGGTAATAGAACCAGGTATGGCATAAGGACATTGGACATTAGGGACAAACTTCACAGAATACAAAACTAAATTCACTCACGTTTTCAAGGGCACACCACTCAATACGGAGACAGCGGACAACTTTTGTTTTTATTATTTCAGCTTTGTTGCGTCGCAGCATGCGTAGAATAATAAAAAAATGAGTTGTGCGATGCTTCCATATTGAGTGGTGTGCCCTAGAAAACGCGAGTGAATTTTGATTTGGATTTCGAGAAGTCTGTCCTTAAATGCCCTGAAGAACAGCCAACAACAAAAAGAAGGCAGTTCTTTATACCTATACGTACATATTCGACGGTTTTGTGCAATTCGTTTTAAATTCTTGATGCAAACAATTAAACTTTTATATTTTTGAGATTATTTCAAATTTCACGGTTCTTCCTGCGTGTGTTGATATAAATGGATTAGTTTTGTGTATTCAAGCGATAAAACTTTAAAAACATCGACAAATTCATGGATTTTTATGAACTATCAGAAAAATCGTTAAATTTTTACATACACATGACTTTTGATATATTATGAATTTTGACCTGAGTCCAGGGTAGAAATATTTCACAGTCAATGCAGTGAAAAACATGGATCTCAGTATAATCTGCAGTCGCCTTCATCGCCGCCGTGGTGAGAGCGACTGGGTGCTGCCGAAAAATCACTTCCAACACCGACCATTCAATTTCGCATTCAGCCACTCACAAGTCGCTCTGACAGGCTGCTCAGTTCGCGCCTTACCGTATGACTGTGAGTGGCCCATTTAAACGCGTGGTGATTTTTTTCAATTTGCTGGGTGAATGTGTACATTTTGCTGTGATAAATTTCATCTTCGCGGCGCAGTGGGTGATGTGAGTTCTGTTGTTTACTTTTCTGCCTCTCCGGGAATGTGCGGTTGATTTCAAAGCAGGAAGAAAATAAAAAAATGATATAAAAAAACATCACCTTCATCCAGTGCTGCCGAATATTTACAACCCTGCCTGAGTCTTTGTCAGGTGAAACTTTACACCATTTTCCGTGTTTTGTCATCAAACGAAACCGTCGATATGCCTAACGTCCGGTATCCCCAACTTACTTATGTCTAACTTCATGAACCCCTTAGAAACAACCATCTTCCCACGCAAATAAGCTCCTTGATTTTAGAAACAGTTGTAGAGATGTACAACATTTTGTTGTAAAATTTTAAAGAATGCGATAGAATAAAAAAAAATCTACCGACTAAAGATTAATTGAAAGTAATAAAAAAGATAACAAAACCATCACGAAAAGGTTTTCTCTGTGTTGCTTTTTTTATTTTGTTTTATGTTGCTCACGATTTACATAATAAAATTACATGTCATCAATTCTTTTGGAAATAGACATAACAAAATACAAGCAGACTTGCCAATGAAAAGCACTACTAACACGTGAGGTATATTGATTTCTGATAAATGCAATGAATAATTCAGCGAAAGGGTAATGTTTACTCTGGAACTAGTACACAGTGGCTGCTCTTGTACCAGTGTTACTTTTTTTTCTGGCATTGCTTTCCCTTATGAGACATTGCTGTCTCTCCGTTCAGGAGGGATTTCTTATGCAAGTATCTTTTTCCAGTTCCACATTTCAAGAAAATAGCGCCCCTTTATCCTTACTGGAACGTCAAGAAAATTACTCATACCGAACCTGGATTTAGACCCGGGCAGCATCTGTAAGGATCGTACCGAGTAACGAAAGGTCCCGTCAGTGCCGTCATTACTCTATACGATGACCCTTTGTCCTGTGCGGTCATTATCGCAACCAACCAACGGTCGGAACCACAAGGCAAAGGTCAGGGTTACGATGACGGTTGAACTGCTCGTTAATTTCCGGTAAACATCGTTTGTCACGCACCTCCACGATTGTACCTATTGATAGTTATGCAATTGATGATTGAGTGTTTTTCGAATTTGTTGAACTTTCGTGGAGCACAGTACTCAGTTTGCAGTAATCCATCAATTTTTTTTGTCAGAGAACAAATAAACCTTGTCATTTTAGATAAACTAGAATAATGATGATTTGAAACGGCGAGATAAATAAAGTGATAGAAAATGCAAAATCTTGGGATTAAAAGCTGAAACGATTGGCCATCGGCACACTTCACTATGCTGCATCGAGTTTCAAATTGAAATTGTTCCAGGAGTAGCTGATGCGAACGAAGCACAACGATTCCGAAGTGAGACTCTGCAATATTGAATTTCGATTCGCGCTGTGTCTCCTCAAAGAGCAAAGTTTCTAGAAACTTCTTCCAGGACCTTTGTCGGAACCATCGTCGCAAAACACTTCCCATGGGGCAAGGGAACGGTGCCGAAGATGGATGAAGCTTTGAGTGCAGAACTGAAATTTTAAAATGAAATCAATCCCCTGCAGGCGACTGGCAGTCTAATGTACAATCGCTGAACGATATTGAGCGAGCTGAAAAATCAAAGAAAGTTGATTTATTTTTCAGCTTAGTGTTTTTTTTTACGTTGGGGTGATCAGCATCGAAATCGCAAGTTTCATTAAGTAGTTGTTAAGCCCTTGGCAAACCACTCACGTTTCTCGTTGTGTTCCTGTGCCTCTTCAAATCAGATTCTAGTGTCATTTATTTATATATAAACCAAGTTCATTTACACTTAATTACAAAGCACTTACTTAATTAAATCTACTAACGGTCCAGTTCTGTCCTCATCCCTCTCGAGTCCATATACTAAATAAATGTAATATGCCTTTGTCGTCACACCTAGCTTTGTGTGCCGCTTTTCCTCGATGGCAATTAAATTAATCATTATTAAAATTTTGAACTTACACTTTTTTCTATTATGACTTTTTTCCAAATTGGTTGCAAACTTGCCAATTGTGAATCCTGGTCACCCTTCAGCCGCGCATTAGTAGGACACCATTTTCCCAACTTTCCTCAGATTTTTCCCGAATACGCAAACAAGTAATCGAGCATTGATGCACTCGACTGAAATCCGATTTCAAAGAAGAAAGAATGCTTCTCCAACCACATCGAGCAAACATGAGCTTTTTTCTTCTTGCATTCTCCTTCGCCCAACCACATGGATCCGATGATTGCAAAATTCAAACCGGATTTTAACCGGTGCTTGACTCCGTTTTCCTGCTTTTCCCGGCTATTGGATTCTGGAATCTCATTTGCAAGCAGAAATGCGGCAATCGAGTCCGTCCAGTCAGCTTGCAGTTTTAAGCTCCGCTTTTGGTCGTGAAAAGTGGATGTGATTGAAGCCTTCAGTAGCTACATAAGGCGAAATGGTGGATTTATATGTTTCCCGTTTCATTCCAGCCGGCTGGCCAAGAAGAGCCAAATGAAGCAGCTGAACAAACTAACTCATTTAAGCATGGATGAATGAACAGAATAGTTACTTTGAAGATTACATAAAAAAAAGTCAAGTCCATTATTTCAACGGGGCGCTAATTGAGGTAACTTCACTTTGAAGACAGAATGAGGTATTTTCACGAAAAAAAAAGTGCACAACAATTCTGTTTACTGAATTCACTGAAGAGGTGAACCTTTTTGTTTTCTCGAATAGAAACAAAGAATAAGCAACTGAACTAGAACATATTTTTGATGAGTGATTTTCAACATGTTGCTAATTAGATTCATGCGACATTCTTTACATTAGATTTCAATGTCTATTTCCTGTGATCATGATAAAACCACGTAGCTTCTAGGATTCAAACGATTTATATAAAAAAAAAACTTGTCGCTTCAATTCTGAATAATTTCAACTCGGTTTCAGCTAATATCCCGCTGACAGACAGCGCCAGCGGATTATCATCAACTTGCTGAAGGGAAAATCAGCATCCCAATTAAAGCACCCAAGCGGACGAGAAAGCTGTGGATTAGAGCGGAAATTAAATTTCACCACCAGGCATGGGGGGATTAGTCCCTCTAAATATTGTAACAACTCTGAACAGACCCGACCCGGAAGCAATCCAAATTCGGCGCGTTTGTATTCAACCTCTTTGTGCTTTCATTCAGATCTTTTCGGAATGTAATTTTTTGAAACAAATGAGCATTGCCCCAAATTGCATAGAAGTGTTAACTGTTGATAATTATCGCATGCTTAAATCAGGCATTTCGTATACGATGTATTTATGATACATACAGCGTTGAACTATTTTGGTATGATCAAAAAGGCATTAAATTCATATCAATAAAAGAACATCCAATGTAGTTGCATCTTTGGCGTTTATTATTCGTATATCCAATAGTTAACAATATGAACGAAAAATGCAATTGAGAAATGTCGAGGTTTTGAACGGTAGTTTCCACAAGAACAGAACTTGATACAGTGAACTCTCTCTAAATCTATGTTCTATAATTCGATATTTTCCCTTACTCGATGAAATACTAAGTCCCTTTAAACTAGCATACTGTGTCCCTCCGTAAGTCGATACCTCTCTTACTCGATATAGTAATATCCCGATTTTATCACCCCTTTGTTGAATTTTGGGGTACTAAAATAGGGCATGTGACAAAATCGGAACATTTTTACAGTGTCGGACAAAACTATAAGACCAGAGGCCATTTTTTATACAACATGACCAACTTTGAAGGGCTGTATCTCGGCTTGTAGTTGGCCAATCGAGCTGAAATTATAGCTGCCCGGGGGAATTTACCTGAATTTCCCTAAACCGTGGGTTCATATTTTTCGGACCACGGACTTACAGACCTCTGAAAGAACAAAAAATATGATCACCACTTTGGGTTAATTTTTCAGGGTCATAACGTGAGAACTGAGCCATGACCATCAACCCAATGATAATAATTAATTGTATATTATTCGGCAACTCGACCGTACAAAAACCATTTTTTTGTAAAATATCTTGGCTGTGCATATGCACAGCCAAGATATTTAACCAATGATAATAATTTATATCTTTTGACATAGTGAATAAGTTTATTGTCTGGTTTCCTAGTGGTCCGAAAAATGTGTATCCTTGGCTGAGGCAAATTCAGGTAAATTCCCCCGTGCAGCCGAAGTTTCAGCTCGATTGGCCAACTACAAACCGAGATACAGCCCTCCAAAGGTGGTCATTATGGGGTATCATGCGGTAAAAGTTCTTGTTTTTTGTCTTTATTAAGGAGACTTTCAGCCCGAGGCTGGCTCGTCTCCGCGCGGTAAAAGTTATTTAACGAAAATCATTGTTGTTTGCGGTATTATTTACAAAAATAAAAAGAACAACTCAAATTTTCAAAAAAAAATGGGTTGGCAAAATGGGGTCGAAAACGAGATAAAATTGGAACGAGATAAAATCAGGACGTGATAAAATCGGGTCAAAATGTGATTAAAACGTGCACCCTAAAAACAAATCTGACAATTATTGTATAAAATCTGGGCATATACAATTCTGTAAGCTTTTTATACAAATATTGTATTAAAATAATACAAATCTGTATTATTTTAATACAATATTTGTATAAAAAGCTTACAGAATTGTATATGCCCAATTATTATACAGTTTCTGTAAGGTTCTTATGCAGAACTGTATTGAAATCTGCCATCCCCTGGTTGGGTGTGGGTAGACAAAATCGGAGAGTGACGAAATCGGGTCTTCACTTTATTCTCTAAGTCGAAGTAATTTTCGAATGCATTTTCACCTCGCTAACTCGATGTTGTCTGAAACAGTGCACAATATATGCGGTGTCTGATCATTTGGGTTATTGCCATTTGAACGAATAGTTTAAGAAAAAAAAACTTTGATTGCGAGTATGGGAAAGTGAGTAAAGAAAAGTGAGAGGTAGGAAGGAAGGAAATTGAGAAATCAGAAGTAAAAAAAGAGAAGGGAGAAGAAGAAGTGAGTAGTGGGAATTGAGAAGTTAGACGTTATAAGTGAGAAATGGGAAGTAAAAAGTGAGACGTGAAAAATGAGAAGTGAGATGTTACTAGAGAGAAGTGAGATGTGAAAAATTAGTAGTTAATAGTAAAAGTAGTGAAAAATTAAAAAAAAATACTGGAGAGCAGTGAGAAATGAGAATTGAGAAATGATCAGTGAGTAGTGAGAAGGAAAAAGAGAGAAATAAGAAGTAAGAAGTGAGCACTGTCTCCAGTAGCCTTGCGACCAAAGGCGTAGGATTGCCAATCCGGAGATTACGAGTTCGATTCTCGGTCCGGTCTAGGGTGTTTTCGGGTTCGAAACTTTCTCGACACCCTGGGCATAATGTATCCATTGTACTTGCCACACAAGATACATACTTATGCAATGGCAGGCATATAAAAGCTTTCAATTAATAACTGAGGAAATGCTAATAGAATACTAAGTTGAAAAGCTGGCCAGTTGGAATGCAGAGTGACCGAAGAAGAAGTGAGCACTGAAATGAGAAGTGAAAAATCACAAGTGAGTAGTGAGAAGGAAGAAGTGATAAATAAGAAGTGAGTAGTGAGGATCAAAGAGTAATAATTGAGAAAAGAGGAGTGACTTTTCACAAGTGAGAAGTGAGATATGACAAAGGAAAATTGTGGAATTTAGCTTAACTTATTCGATCTTTTCTTCATTGTTCCTCTTCTTTCTTCCTTCTTCCTTTACGCTTTTCCTTCTTCTTTCTTCTGTTTTTTTTTTCACTTTTTCTCTTATTTCTTCTTTCTTTCCATCTGTTTCTTTCTTTCTCCTTCCTGCTTCATTATTTAATTTTTATCTTTTATTTTTATTTCTTTTTCATCCTTCTTCTTACTTTATTCTTCCTTCTTCCTTTCTCTCCTCATTCCTTCTTTCTTCTTCTTTTTCTTCTTCCTTCAGCCTTTTTCCTTCTTCGTTATGCCTTCTTTATTTTGTTACTTTCTTTCTACCTCATTTTTCCTGCGTACTTTCTTCTTTTCTTTCTTTCCTTTTTCCTTATTTCTTTTTTCTCTTTTTCATTCTTTCTTATTCCTTCTCCTCCCGTCTTTCTTCTTTATGCTTCCTTTTTCCATCTTCCTTGTTCTAACTTACTTCATCTTTATTCTATCCCTTCCCTCCTTCCTGCATCCATATTATTTCCCTCCACTTCTTCCTTCTTTCTTCATTCTTTTATCTTTCTCTTCCATTCTTACTTCTCCATTTTTCCTTCTGCATTCTTCTTTCTTAATTCTTCATTAGGGTGGCTCAAAAAAAACTTTTTCAAATTTGTTGATGGGCCGCCTTCTTATTCGGTTCTATTTGATGTCCTGTTGCTCTGGACAAAATTTCAGCCAAATCGGTCAACGTTTGGGTGGTGCTGAACTCGTTGGAAGTTTACATGGGAAAATGTATGCAGAAACATCGAAAAACAGAGATTTGCAGTTGGACGGCACAATTTACGATGAAGAACCATGATACTTTTTCAGTTCTTGTAGAATTGAATACTAATATTATACTGAAAACCGCAAGAAGATTAGAGTTTATTAGGCAAAGATATTAGCATTTTACTGGAATGTTGTATGGGTGAATTTATTTCGTTTCAAAGGTAAAAGAACCGAAATTTGCTCAAACCCCACTTCAGAGAAATGCTAATAACTTCGCCGGGCAAACACTAATCTTCTCGCGGTTTTCAGCATAACATTCTGTATTTAATTCCAAGACCTGAACTGCCGCGATTCGCATAAGAGTCCCATGTCGATATTTGACGATTTTAATTTTCTGCCAGATATAAGCTTAAAATGACCTAATCTTTAAGAAAAACTGATAAAATAATAGGCTTTGTTCTAGAAATTTGAAAATCAAAACCCACTTGTGTTGCCCCATCTTGCTATTTATTCGCATAACAGTCACATCCTAGACTTTAATACACTTTTGCACATAAAATAAATATAATTATGGTTCATATAATAGTTCCATAACAATGAATACAGATAACGAATATTATGCCAAATTGTCAGAAAGATTGCTGGTTTTATCGCTTTATTAGATTTTTTTCAATTTCTCCATGTAAAACGAGTTTGAAAAATTCAACGGAATATTTCTCAAGTTGAATAAAACTGACATGGGACGCTTATGCGAATAGGGGCAGTGAATGAGTATCATAGTTCTTCATCGTAAATTGTGTCGTCTAACTGCAAATCACTGTTTTTGGATGTTTCTGCATACATGTTTGCATATAAACTTCTAACGAGTTTAGCACCGCTTAAACGTTGACCGATTTGGCTGAAATTTTGTCCAGAGCATCAGGACATCAAATAGATCCGAATAAGAGGGCGGCCCATAAAAAATATTGAAAAAAGTTTTTTCCATACTAATTTTAACCACCCTATTCTTCATCCTTATTCTTTCTCTTTCCATATTCTTTCTCTTCTTTCATCTATCTTCTACTTTCTTCTGTTTGTCTTATACCTCTTACTTACTTCTTACTTCTCATCGTCTGGCTATTCACTTCCCAATTATCATCACTCATTTCCGACCTCTCGCTTCCATTACTCACTTCGCAACTATCATGTCTCATTGCTCACTTCCTACTCCTCACTTCTCACTCATTACTGTACACATCTCACGACTAGTGGGTACTTCCACTTCTCAGTCAGTACTCACTTCTCTTCTTTGTACTCACTTCAAACGTCTCATTTCTCACTTTTCATTATTCAATCCGTCTTACGTCTCACTTCACGTAATAAGGAGCAACAATTCGGCCAAACGGCATTCGACCCAAATTGCTTTCGGCCTAATGACCGTTTCGTCCTTATGACTTTAAACCATATTTCTGCTTGTTGCGAAAAGTGTTTGATATTTTAGGAAAAAATATAAATGAGTTCTTTAAAAATATACAAACTCAATGGCCCCTTCAATATCAAGTTCACGTAGGTAAGAATTGAATATCGTAAAAAAGTAGCAAAATATGTACATAGTACTAGGAGTTCTGTGCTGCCGTAATGGTGTTAACGAGTAGTACTCATCGAGGTCTTTAACAGAAAAATTGTTATCATGTAGGTTGTAATTTGGCGCATAGGTCACTTTTTTATATTACAACAGTGTGTCCTAGCGTACAGCTAAACAGTTTTTCTTGCGCCGCCGCCGTTGGAAATGAATCAGCGCCGCACACTGGAACAGTCCTGGTTCAAGTTCAAACATGGATTAAACCTCTCAGTCATTGAAATGATGAAATTGACCAGTTCTAATATACAGACCCCACTCGATTTTGGAACCACAAATTTTTGTTTTGATGTTTCTTATAAACCACGTAAATATGGTAATCCTCGTAAAAAAATGGTTAGACCACTAGAATCGCTTGATTTTTTTTAAAGATAAACGCCTAAATAACGAAATTTTCGTAAAAGAAATTGATTAGACTCCTAAACCGACGGAAAAAAAATTAGAATAAAATACACGTAAAATAAAATTGTGTAAACGTTTAGATTTCAAAATTCGCTTAAAAAAGTGTCGTAGTGTGTCGTAGAGCCACACGAAGTGATGAGATGAGAAAACAAAAACCATTCAATATTGGCAACATAAATGTTCCGAAGGTGTTGCCAAAATCGCAACATCAATGCCGATATTTTGGTCAATATTCACAATTTTTAGCGGAATTCGCATTTTTGAAGTGTGATTTCTCGCTTAACTTTTCAAAAGGACTTAAGTAACATTTTTTTCATAAATTAATTTAAATAGCGCCATCAACAGAACAACAGGGTAGCTATTGATTGCAGTATTCAAATAAATTCATGAACAAATGTTACTTAGGTCCTTTTGAAAAGTTAAGCGAAATTTCTTCAGAGAAGTTGCATATCACTTAATTTCGATGAACCTTGCTAAAAATATAAAAACTGCAGAGCCTACTGTGATGATTTATTTGCTTATTTTGAAAAGAAAAACCAAAACCAGGGCTGTCCAGTGTGCGCCACCGTATGAAAATTTACCACGCCGCCGTGTATTTTTTACCACGCCGATGGTTATTAAAAAACTATTGAAGCAGTTGGTTTTCGTACATTTTTAGGAAAGTTTTACCTAGTTCTTCCCCAAAATATATATATATTATATATTATATATATATATATATATATTTTTAGCCACGCTTATGTGACATTTATTTACTTCCAGGTACAAATAGAGAATTTATATTCAAATCGAAATCATTGGATGGCAATTGTATTAAGCATCTAGCTTAATAAAATAGTCAAATCGAAATCATTGAATCGCAATTGTATTAAGCATCTAGCTGATTACTAGCTAAATTAGTGAAAAAAACATTGTGGGAAAATGTCTCTGTAAGGCCAATTTGGCCACTAGATTCCTTGCTGTACAACAGCCAAACATTAACATATTTTTTCTTAGAAATCCACCTGACATTCAATGTTTCAGAAAATGTGGAAATTGTTTCGGATTTTTCTACAAAAATTCCATCGTGAATATCGCGAATGAATAAATAGCACCATTATTTTTAGTTTCTACAGTGATTTCTGGAAGAATTCTTGAAGTGAGTTCCGCGGAAATTCTTGAATATTTTTTTGGGAGAATTCCTGGAGAACCTCGTGAATGAAAAATGAAGAGAACATTTTCGAAGGGAATTTTTGAAGAAATTTCTCGAAAAAAAACTAAGAAAAGTTTTCTGGGTAATTTCTTTATGAAATATTGGGGAAAGTAGGTACCTGGAGAATTTTTAAGAGGACTTTCCGCAGTAGCAATATAGAGCAGTTTTATTATGCTTTAAATACGCGTTTTGATTTGACATTTTGGTTTAGGCCGGATGTAGCAGCAAAAAAACGCTACTTATTAATACTGCTATCGCCAAATGAATTCAATTGTTTCTTAAGTTCCCGTGCAAATTATCGGGAGTACGTGCTTAAATAATTTCTATTGAAATTTCCGGAATTTCTCAGATGAATTTCCGGAGATGATTTGGAGAATTTTCGGAAGAATTTTTGAAGTAGTTTCTGAAGGAACTCTTTTAGGAATATCCAGAATTACTCTTGAAGTAACTTCTAGAGAATTTATAAGCGATATTCAAGTAGAATTCTTGGCACGGCAAATGTTGGGTAAAGCGTACCATTGGTACTTCGCGTACCTAAAGGAATAAAATAGACCCCATCTCGCGGTCATTAGGCTCTTACCCAGCTACTCCTATCCCTACCTCCCCGTGGTGCTGGTCGGGATACGAGCAACCTTAGGAAAGATCGGGTAACCAACCCCGGTGGGAACTATGGTCGTATGCTGACAGGGAAGGGGGGGGGTTGCTCCTCTCCGGAGGTGCAAATCTTACTGAGCGTCTGTTCTCCATGTCAGGATCGGCTCACAACAGCGTGTGTTCTCTATGTTAGGGGCGGCTGATCATCGTCCGAGTGCCAGCGCGGGACTCCAAGTGAAACTGTGCACCATGGTCCACCGGAAATAAGGAGGAATGGTCCTCCGGAAATTTAGGGGGGTTCGTGGAACGGCAAATCTCTCAACTTCATCGGGAGCACACGCATATTCGCCGATGTCCTCAAGGACCGCGAATTCGGCATCGTAGCGCTGCAGGAGGTTTGTTGGAAGGGATCAATGATGCGAACGTTTAGAGGTAATCATACCATCTACCAAAGCTGCGGCAACACACACGAGCTGGGAACAGCTTTCATAGTGATGTGAGATATGCAAAAGCGCGTGATCGGGTGGTGGTCAATCAATGAAATAATGTGCAGGTTGAGGATCAAAGGCCGGTTCTTCAACTTCAGCATAATCAACGTCCATAGCCCACACTCCGGAAGCACTGATGATGATAAGGACGCATTCTACACGCAGCTGGAACGTGAGTACGACAGCTGTCCAAGCCACGACGTCGAAAACATCATACGAGATTTAAACGCTCAAATGTATGTGTGTGTAACCGATTGTATGTGTGTGTATATTGTGTGTATATTGTGAGACACACTTTCTTGTACTTAGCCTTATCCGATTTGCTTGCAACAGGTTGCATTTGACACGGAATCCTTCCTAATTTTTCGCTATTGAAAACTGGCCCAAATGCATTGAGTTCCGGAGTTATTAAAAAAACATTGTTTTTTTCCCACGGTCCCCCTTGAAAAAAAATTAAAATCAATTTTTTTCCATCCAGTTCTTGTAGAATTTCCGGAGGAATTCCTGGAGGAGCTTTCGGAGAAACTTCTGTAGGAACTTCCGGAAGAGTTTGTAACGTTCTCCAGGTGGTCCACTGAAAATTCCACCAATTTGTGGATCCTATTTAATAAAAAAAACCTTCCTCGTTATTAGAAATCAGCTTAAGCGCCAATCAGGTTTTCCTGAATGCCGACCTCCTGTTACGTACAAACACTTTTGCCCGGTAACACCCGCCGGTAAGTCGAAGGTTCGAAAATGGGAGGATAGAGAGACGATCAAATTTTAAAAATTCACCACCACAAGCAAAATTAAAAAACTAAATTAACACTTCTCAAATCAACAAATCTTACGCAACAATTTTAGCTAACACAAATTCTACAACTTTATTTAACAACATTTTATTCTCTGATCAGAAATTCGGCCGAATCATTCGTTTATTCACTTACCCCTAGTTTTCAGCTTAAACTTAACTCCCTAATTAGGACCTAACGCACGCACTGGCCAGTACTGTTCAAAATATCGATCGATCACTGTTCATGCTCTGTTCGTGTGCACTTCTACATTTTTTCTCATGGTGCCGGAGACTGGCTCTCTCGCACTCGCGTTGCTAGCTAGCTAGCTAGATATTGGTCACTGCTTCAGCCAACAGGCTGCGCCGTTGCCCCGGATGTTGCTCGCCAACTTTGCGCGCCAACGGACGATCAAACCAAAAAACCGACCTCACATGGGAGATCGGGTTTACTTCAATCTATGCACACGCGGTGATACTTAGAATATGGATACTATTTCGCACTTCTACCTATTTTGTCTGTTGGACTGGAACTAGAGCGCACAAACTTGAGCTAGGTAGGTAATTAACTCTCTGTGTAACTCTTTCGTACGTGGAAGCGGAGCAATTGCAATTTTCGGTCAAGCAACACCAGATCGAGCAAGCATGGGATGAAGCGACGAAAAAACTCCGGGTCGGTTGACCCTGGCACTAAGCCGGTCGAACGGGCTGCTGATTGGCAAGGGCAAACTCCTCGTGGCTCGCTTGCCGGCCGATAGGATAGATGGAGGCCAGCCACTGGTTATCGGTGATCCACGCTGCGGCTCGCTTGCTCAAGATTGATGGCTTGCCTGGGATAGGAATACATCCACGATTTTTGTTTTCTGCTCCCTGTTGCTGCAGCTCTGTCCAAAGACTCGAAAATAATGAACCTATCTGCGATTTTGCCTTTAGCTTTATAGTACAATGTTTCGTGTTGTCTGCTTAGGGGTAGTGTATTGTGTGAGAGAAATTTTGACTTGATTTCGATATTGACAATAGGTGGGATTTTGAGTTCATTGATTTTTTATATATAGAAAATTCAAAACTTGATCGGTAGAATGCTACAACATTACAAGTTCTTGGAAGAAGCATGAAATTAGCCCACGCCGTCGTAATAAATATTGTATTTGAAGAATGGCCGTGTTAGGCTTGGTATACACGTTCTCTGGATCTAGGCCAACGGACTTCTTGGATAGCGGTCACGTTCACTCCAACCTTCTGCAGTTTATGAGCCAGAAGGCTCACTTGTCCAGGTTCATTTAGGCCCGCTGTCTACTTAGCGGTTTTTTACGTTACGTGCACACCGCGATCACGCAAGGTACCCAGCATGAAATGGAGTAATGCACACGTAATCGTGTGCACGACTACATTTGATGCTGGGTTCCTTGCATGAACGCGGCGTGCACGCAGCTTAAAAAAAACGCTACATGGGCATCGGCCCTTAAGGTCCCGACATTCCAAGTACAGAGTTTCCAATCATGGTCATTATTTCGTTGCCGGATCGGTTGCCAAAAATAACGTTCTTTTTTTCTTCTTTCTCCATATTTCGTGGTATTAGAAAAAAAAATAAGGCGTTAGTAAGCTACCTTACCGGGGTCGCGTTAGCTACATCGCCCTGGTAGGACTGCGATGCCACCTGAGGTATAGCTGACGCGATACAGTCTAGCGCACTGGTGTCGTGGATTCAAACCCCACCGAAGAAGGTACATTTTTCAAACCAAATCTTTCACATGTTGTGCTATTACTCAAATCGAGTTTTCAAACACAGTAATTCATTTTGAATTCGACTGGTCAATAACTGAAAAGTATGCTACTACCGGTGGTTCAACTAAGCTTGAGTGGCGATCTCCCCCTTCGCTTATATGGTCGGGTTGGTATCTGAAACATGTGTGTCGATACCAGACAATACTAAACACTCATCCCCTCGGTTTGAATTGTACAAACAATACGAGGGTAAGAGTTAGTTCGACGAATAAATTAAGAGATTTCGGCTAGGTGATTCTTGTACCCACTAAGCTGAGGAAGACTGCGGAAGCACCTGTCTGGCATACTTTTTGAACTAATTCTTTCACATTGTGCAATTGCACAAGTCGAATTTTCAAACATAGTAACCCATTGGAATGTCTCTTCACTTTTGCCAAATGACCATAATGCCAAATCATTTCGCATAACGATTATTAGAAGAGACATTTTCTTTAAAAAGTCTTCCCAAGCAGCACAAGTCAAATAAAAATGATTGCAACAACTTGATAGTTACTGAGTCCGGTCACATATAAGTTGCAGTAACCTATGTGAAGCATGTGTTCTGCTAGGGTTTGGTTCGCCATAATACTCCATCGTGACCAACCATGCGTCTCCATGAGCGCGTAGTGTGTATTTGGTGTGTAGGGGGAGATCCTCCAGCGCCGGATACCTCCCAATACCGGACACTTCTAAAAACAACACTTGCAGAGATCGCTCCGTCATCTCATGTAGTACAATAGAAAGCTATTGAAAAGTTATTTACCTGCATGGAATATTAGATCCTCATGTTGAAAACTTTGTACAAAATTTGAAATTGAATAAAAATGTCAAAAAAATTCATTTTTCGCCTTATTTTAGAAAGTTTGAATCAACAAGAATAAAATCAATCGAATGCATTCTAATTAGGCCGTTACAAATTCATTTTTCATTTATTTAGTTTACATCTAAACAGATAACACTGAATCAACAATTTGACGCCACAAAACACGGTTCGAGGCCGCATCTCTCCATCCTCGGATACGCCCCACGCTCGCCAAGTCGTTTTGCACCTGGTCTGCCCATCTCGCTCGCTGCGCTCCACGCCGTCTCGTACCTGCCGGATCGGAAGCGAACACCATCTTTGCAGGGTTGCTGTCCGGCATTCTTGCAACATGTCCTGCCCATCGTACCCTTCCGGCTTTAGCTACCTTCTGGATACTGGGTTCGCCGTAGAGTTGCTCATGGTTCATTCTTCGCCGCCACACACCGTCTTCTTGCACACCGCCAAAGATGGTCCTAAGCACCAGTCTCTCAAATACTCCGAGTGCTTGCAAGTCCTCCTCGAGTATTGTCCATGTTTTATGTCCGTAGAGGACAACCAGTCTTATTAGCGTCTTGTACATGACACATTTGGTGCGGTGGCGAATCTTTTTCGACCGCAGTTTCTTCTGGAGCCCGTAGTAGGCCCGACTTCCACAGATGATGCACCTTCGTATTTCACGACTAACGTTGTTGTCAGCCGTTAGTAAGGATCCGAGGTAGACGAATTCTTCGACCGCCTCGAAGGTATCGCCGTCTATCGTAACACTGCTTCCCAGGCGGGCCCTGTCGCGTTCGGTTCCGCCCACAAGCATGTACTTTGTCTTTGACGCATTCACCACCAGTCCATCTTTTATTGCTTCACGTTTCAGGCGGGTGTACAGTTCTGCCACCTTTGCAAATGTTCGGCCGACAATGTCCATGTCATCCGCGAAGCAAATAAATTAACTGGATCTGTTGAAAATCGTACCCCGGCTGTTACACCCGGCTCTCCGCATGACACCTTCTAGCGCAATGTTGAACAACAGGCACGAAAGTCCATCACCTTGTCTTAGTCCCCGGCGCGATTCGAACGAACTAGAGTGTTCGCCCGAAATCTTCACACAGTTTTGCACACCATCCACCGTTGCTTTGATCAGTCTGGTAAGCTTCCCAGGGAAGCTGTTCTCGTCCATAATTTTCCATAGCTCTACGCGGTCTATACTGTCGTATGCCGCCTTGAAATCAACGAACATATGGTGCGTTGGGACCTGGTATTCACGGCATTTTTGAAGGATCTGAAAAGGTCTCTGAAAGGTCGGATTTGTTAAAGAATGTTTTGAAAATCCTCAAAATCATCCAAATTTTTTGTTGTTGCCCCCTCAAAGTATAATTTTTGGGCAAAAAAATCCGAGGGGAGGGAGACATAATTGTTTTTAAATATTTGTATCGGCCTTATGTATAGATGGTCAATATTAGTCATATATCAAATAGCGATCATGATTTGTTCGATATATAATGTATGTATCTATGGTGCGAAATCAATTTCTGTATTCGGTAGCTGGCCCCCGGGTCCGGACAGTGAGTTTTTTCATGTGATCAAATAGCCATTCTTTGCACCTGTTTTGTTAAACTTACTTCAACTCAATAGTTTTTTCTTGCTGAGGTATCAGAAAGCCACAGAAATAAGCAGAAACAAAAATTGAAGATGTCATTGAAAATTGAAGGAATTTTGGGTAGGATGTAAAAAATTGAGCTGGAGAATCAAATAAGGTCTACTAACACGTGTTAATATCTAAAACTTGAAGCATTTGAAAAATATTACTATTATAATTGATGTCCTTACTCATTTAATAGGAACATAGTCATATTTGAAAACATGATGCAATAGTGTTGATCATTAATGATCATATTTTGTGTAGGGAAAACTGGACACACATGATCCCCACTTTTTGTTTTATTTGTTCATGAAAGTTACCAAAAAATCGATTTTGCCGAAAGATAGAAAATTTGGCATTTTCAAAACTTGCGGGAGACTTGATCCCCATATAGGGGGAAATTGATCCCTTTATGAACTGAACATTTTTAGGTTCTTCCAAGTCTAATGAAAGGTTGAATTGGTCTAGCCTCAAATCCTAATAATTCTTCATAGTTTGCCGTAATATCAGTAGTGCGAAAGTTAAATATTGTTGGTTTTAAACAAGGCAAGTATTTAAGTTCTCGAATAGAGTAATAGTGACAGATATAATGTCTGCTATAGCAACAAAATTGGCATGGTGATCATGATTCATCTGCAAACCATTCACTCCACTAAAAGACAGTGGTCATATTACGACTACCAGTGTTGTCCTACACTCTGTGCAAAAAAATCTGCTCTTTGATTATACTCCATCTAAACGATTTTATAATCTTAGCTAAGTAGATGTAACTAATAGAGGGATATTTGAATTTATTAAATGTCATGTCAAACTATTGAAAAAATGCACACCAGTGCCACAGGAGCGCGCGCGCTGAAAATACATTGTGGCTATGGCGTGCATTGTTTTGACAGTTTGATATGACATTCAGAAAATTCAAATATCCCTTTATTAGTTACACTTACTTAGCTATGATTATAAAATCGCTGAGATGGAGTAAAATCAAAGAGCAGAATTTTTCGCACTGAGTGTAGGACAGTACTGACGACAACCATGATGTTCCCAAAAGGATCTCTCTTTGTGATTGATACAGTTATGATACCAAAAATGGTTGATCGATACATAAATATACCTTTGTAATTTTAGAATCTAATTATTCTATTAAATTGTTCAAAAAGGTCTCTTATATTTTGATCTTCTGAGGGCAGATGCATTCAATCTATTCTACAATCATTCTAAGTAGCTGAAACAGTGACCCATTCTCATTGACCCATTGCCTCCCCCGACGACGGTACATCGAGATCCCCAGACTACTACCAATACCACAACCGTGATCATACTAGGATGATGACTTCATACATCAATATGGTACTATCACGCATCATCATTTTTGTAGTGCGTGTTATTATTGCACAAATGCGATTTCTCTTAAACGACTGACCAAAAAATATTGAATGAGCCTATTATTTATTGAAAATTCTTTAAGAAGATTTACAAATAAATGTATGATTGTAAGCAAACTTCTCCTAGTTCAAACGGAAAAAAAATAATACCAGATCGAACAATACTGATTATAAACCCTGTGATTTGTTGAGTATTTTCAAAGCGTAATTTACTCTCTTTTTCATTGAAAATAACGTTAAAATGAATTTTCAAACTAATCAAAACTAAGTATGTTCAAATACACTTTGTTCTGGTTGAGGAAATAAGGCTATTGAGAAATAAAAATTGCGCGTGTATTGTCTGATTGACAAAATTAAAGAGAAATAAAATTTGTTTATACTTTTTAACTAGAAAATAATTTTAACAGATCAATTAGTTACATACAATACAGTAATATGCGACGGTATACAACAAACGCCTTGATGTAGGTATGCAATATCGGGATCAAGTGTGTCCAAACTGTGGGGGATCAAGTGTGTCCATGTTGAGTATTTATCTTGTTTTGTTCTTTGTATTCAATGGAAAATAAGCAATAAGCAATTGAATGAATTTATTCAATTCTACAATAATAAAACTTTGTCCAGTAAAAATTTGGTACGTTTCGGTAGCACATATTCAAAGTTATTAAACTTTTCTCCTTTGAAGAAAAAAAGGATTGAGAATGCTTAAATAATAAAACCTCTCTAAAACCCATACACATAAAGTAACTAATATCAAATGTTACTCAGATTCAATAATCTATCTAACGGATTAGTTTGCACACATCACTGGTATAAAAATGTGATTAGTTTTCGAGAAAACAGGGGAGGATCATGTGTCCCGGGGATCATGTGTGTCCAGTTTCCCGTATATGGCATACAAGTAAACATAATCGTGATAATTAGAGAGTTTTTCGTTAAATGGCTTATGTGTCCGGCACTGGGGGATCTCCCCTTATATTTTAGATTTAGCACACTTCAACTTTAATTTTTTGAGAAAATATTTTTTATATGTCCAGCCTTTTTTTAAGTCTTCATTGACGTGATTATCTAAATTAAATTTATGTCTCAACGGATGAAGGTGATTCGCAATCGATGTTACGCGAAAAGATCATAAAACCATGAATAATATTCGTAGTGTATTTCCATAAGAAGAATATACACTGCCTCCATGATTTCTGGCTCATTTTCTGACATAGGGTAGAGAGTTGTTATTCAACGTTCACTGGCGTCCGATAGCAAGGGTAAGGATTTCAGAATCACTATGAATTCACTTGTTCTCTTGTGTCTAGGTCCATGCCCCATCTACAACTGTAGCGTAAAAGCAAATCAAGATATTCAAGAACCTTATTATTTACTGCATTTCTCGTATCCAAAATATCGATGAAAATTTGTCCGTCCTGCTGTATTATGCATCGTGATAAGTCGTCACCGGCGCAAGGTTGAAGGTGCACTTTCGGTGGAGCTTTTCTATACCATCCCTTCCGATAGTTTCCACAATGTACACACATAGACACAACAACAGGTTTTATGTATTCTGCAGCACAATGTGAAGGTTATTGAAATATTTATGGAAACTAGTCCAGCATAATGGACACCCTGTTGGAAGTCAGTCTCAGTGAAAGTTTCCGTGGTAGTTGTAGGTGTTGTGTATACGCAAAGTATCCATAGACAAAAGACGCTGCTTTCAAGAGCATATTTACAACAGTAAAATAATGAAAAACTGATGGGTAATTTCCCTTTTTTTTCGTTTCATATTTTTCAATTATTAAGAGCATCTTTGTTTTCAATAAACATTGAAAAATATTAATCCACGACGTTGTTATGGTTGTTGTTGTTGTTGTCCGTACTGTTGGTTGGAAGAAAATTGAATACAATGGCGATGCAATTGCAACGATGATGCTTCGGTCGAACGGGGTAGTGCGCATTCGTGTGAAAGGACGACGAAAGTTTCCGTTGAATGTTGATTGGTATCTATGTGGGGAAAACAGATACCTACAACGAATAGAAGTTCTAAACCACCACAACGTGTATCGAACGATGTTGAAACAACGTGGTCGGCTGGAACAGGAGAGGGGAGTTTTGTTTTTAAGTTGCTGTAACCATGTAACTAACGATGCTACAATTTAACTTTGTGCCCGTGTTTTCATTTGGGTGAATATTCTTTTTTACTGCCATTATATTCTTCTATACTGATACATTGCTAACTCACAGCACAGCGCTTCCACAAGGCATCCAGAAACTACGTCATGATATTTCCGGTTGTTGTTTTCTTTACACAAAATTTCAAAAAATTGTTTACGGGCAACCGTATTTATTTCTATCTTCTTCTTAATGCTGTAATGCACTATGAGGTTATATTTAAAAACAAATTACGTCCTTTTAACTATAATATCCATTTATAGGACGGCAAAACTGAAATAATATTAAATCGCTTCTCACAGGACCTGTCTATATTTTAAACTAACTCAATTAACATTCTGGCTAATTTGAAAACAAATCAAAGTAAATTTTTCCCCATAAAAGCTATTAGTATTGTGCCGGAAAATTGTTTGAATCCCATTCATTCATGATTTTCATTTTGATCAATACTACAAAAGTTCAACTCTCCGAGTGGTTTTAACGTCAAAACTTCGGTGTTTGGATCCGCCCGAGATCAAATAAAAAAAATCCCGTCCACTTGTGCCCAGCTCGGTTTTCAGTTGATGGTTGATGATCAACTCCAGCAGCTTTGCCATG
This sequence comes from Armigeres subalbatus, assembly GCF_024139115.2. Taxonomy (NCBI): domain Eukaryota; kingdom Metazoa; phylum Arthropoda; class Insecta; order Diptera; family Culicidae; genus Armigeres; species Armigeres subalbatus. Next base: position 86,217,902 of record NC_085139.1, on the reverse strand, counting down.
CTGCTGTTTAGCGAGATTGGTCGGAAAAAGTCTGACCCGTGGCAGTACTATACTGGTATAGGAACAACGATTGTCTCGGGCTGATAAGGATCGTATTTTGTAAACGTCGAGAGATTGCAGACTCTTTGCTTAGAGGCACCACCAATCACCATGGTACCGCCTTTGATAGAACACGACTGCTAGTTCGTGTAGTATGGATTTAACCACTGAGAAAATTCGAATACTGGAATTCATATTCGAATTTCCTCAGTAGCTAAATCCATATTACGGACTAACATGTTGTACCAAAGGCGATACCAGATAAAATCGAAAGAATCTCATGAGAAAATCCGAAAGAATTTTCGGTTGAAATTCGAATGAATTTCCCATGGAAATTAGAATGATTTTCCCATAGAAATTCGAATGATTTTCCCGTGGAAATTCGAATGCATTTCCCTTGGGAGTTTGAATGAATTTCCCTTGAAAATTCGAATGAATTTCCCTTGGAAATTCGGATGAATTTCCCTTGGAAATTCGGATGAATTTCCCTTGGAAATTTGGATGAATTTCCCTTGGATGAATTTTCAGTAGAAATTCGGATGAATTCCCCGTGAAAAATACTAATTTCCAGGAAAGTCATAGTTTTGGCACTAATGCTCATCCGATTTGCAAGTTTGCGATTGAACGTGTTTCGTATTGGACGTGGATCCGGGTGATTAATTCTGTTTTGTACGGTCGAATAGAAAATCATTTATTCACCAATCAAAATTATTTTAGACTTTTCTCACTGACATTTTTGAATGTATAAGAAAGGCAACATCGCCAATAGGTGGATTAATCAAGGTTTACTCACACGGTTACATGGTTCCTCCGAATTTCGACAGAAATTCATCCGACTAAGAAAATAATTTTGAGCGTTTTAGTGGAATGTCTTCACTTGTCGTAAGACGAGTTTGTACAATCCCATTTAATTCCACCACTTAATTGTACCTTGACAGGTACGTATTTCGACCTCAACAGTAAGGTCGTCTTCAGTGTCTCGTACTTGACTCGGCTAAGTCGAGTCAAGTACGAGACACTGAAGACGACCTTAATGTTGAGGTCGAAATACGTATCTGTCAAGGTACAATTAAGTGGTGGAATTAAATGGGATTGTACAAACTCGTCTTACGACAAGTTCATCCGAATTCCAACAAGAGTTCATCCGAATTCCGACAGGAATACGACCAGAATTCATCCGAGTTCCGACAGGAATTCATCCGAATTTCGACAAGAATTCATCCGAACTCGGACAGCAATTAGTCCGAATTCCGACAGGCATTCATCCAAATTCCGACAGGAATTCATCCGAATTCCGACAGGAATTCATCCGAATTCCGACAGGAATTCATCCGAATTCCGACAGGAATTCATCCGAATTCCGACAGGAATTAATCCGAATTCCGACAGGAACTCATCCGAATTCCGACAGGAATTCATCCGAATTCCGACAGGAATTCATCCGAATTCCGACAGGAATTCATCCGAATTCCGACAGGAATTCATCCGAATTCCGACAGGAATTCATCCGAATTCCGACAGGAATTCATCCGAATTCCGACAGGAATTCATTCGAATTCCGACAGGAATTCATCCGAATTCCGACAGGAATTCATCCGAATTCCAACAGGAATTCATCCGAATTCCGACAGGAATTCATCCGAATTCCGACAGGAATTCATCCGAATTCCGACAGGAATTCATCCGAATTCCGACAGGAATTCATCCGAATTCCGACAGGAATTCATCCGAATTCCGACAGGAATTCATCCGAATTCCGACAGGAATTCATCCGAATTCCGACAGGAATTCATCCGAATTCCGACAGGAATTCATCCGAATTCCGACAGGAATTCATCCGAATTCCGACAGGAATTCATCCGAATTCCGACAGGAACTCATCCGAATCCCGACAGGAATTCATCCGAATTCCGACAGGAATTCATCCGAATTCCCATAGGAATTCATTCGAACTCCGACAGGAATTCATCCGAATCCCGACAGGACTTTACTCGAATTCCGACAGGAACTGATCCGAATTCCGACAGGAATTCATCCGAATTCTGACAGGAATTTATCCGAATTCCGACAGGAATTCATCCGAATTCTGACAGGAATTTATCCGAATTCTGACAGGAATTCATCTGAATTCCGACAGAAACCTTCCGAATTCAAACAGGAATTCATCCGACTACCGACTAAAATTCATCCGAATTCCGACAGGAATTCATCCGAATTCTGAAAGGAAATTCATCTGAATTCCGACAGAAACCATCCGAATTCAGACAGGAATACATCCAACTGCCGACTGAAATTCATCCGAATTCCGACAGGAATTCATCCGAATTCCGACAGGATTCATCCGAATTCCGACAGAAATTCATCCGAATTCCGACAGGAATTCATCCGAATTCCGACAGGAATTCATCCGAATTCCGACAGGAATTCATCCGAATTCCGACAGGAATTCATCCGAATTCCGACAAGAATTCATCCGAATTCCGACAGGAATTCATCCGAATTCTGACAGGAATTCATCCAAATTCCGACAGGAATTCATCCGAATTCCGACAGGAATTCATCCGAATTCCGACAGGAATTCATCCGAATTCCGACAGGAATTCATCCGAATTCCGACAGGAATTCATCCGAATTCCGACAGGAATTCATCCGAATTCCGACAGGAATTCATCCGAATTCCGACAGGAATTCATCCGAATTCCGACAGGAATTAATCCGAATTCCGACAGGAATTAATCCGAATTCCGACAGGAATTCATCCGAATTCCGACAGGAATTCATCCGAATTCCGACAGGATTTCATCCGAATTCCGACAGGAATTCATCCGAATTCCGACAGGAATTCATCCGAATTCCGACAGGAATTCATCCGAATTCCGACAGGAATTCATCTGAATTCCGACAGGAACTCATCCGAATCCCGACAGGAATTCATCCGAATTCCGACAGGAATTCATCCGAATCCCGACAGAAATTCATTCGAATTCCCATAGGAATTCATTCGAACTCCGACAGGAATTCATCCGAATCCCGACAGGACTTTACTCGAATTCCGACAGGAACTGATCCGAATTCCGACAGGAATTCATCCGAATTCTGACAGGAATTTATCCGAATTCCGACAGGAATTCATCCGAATTCTGACAGGAATTTATCCGAATTCTGACAGGAATTCATCTGAATTCCGACAGAAACCTTCCGAATTCAAACAGGAATTCATCCGACTACCGACTAAAATTCATCCGAATTCCGACAGGAATTCATCCGAATTCTGAAAGGAAATTCATCTGAATTCCGACAGAAACCATCCGAATTCAGACAGGAATACATCCAACTGCCGACTGAAATTCATCCGAATTCCGACAGGAATTCATCCGAATTCCGACAGGATTCATCCGAATTCCGACAGGAATTCATCCGAATTCCGACAGGAATTCATCTGAATTCCGACAGGAACTCATCCGAATCCCGACAGGAATTCATCCGAATTCCGACAGGAATTCATCCGAATCCCGACAGAAATTCATCCGAATTCGGACAGGAATTCATCCAAATTCCGACAGGAATTCATCCGAATTTCGACAGGAATTCATCCGAACTTCGACAGGAATTCATCCGAATTCCGACAGGAATTCATCCGAATTCCGACAGGAATTCTTCCGATCTCCGACAGGAATTCATCCTCACTCCGACAGGAATTCATCCTCATTCCGACAGCAATTCATCCGAATTCTGACAGGAATTCATCCGAATTCTGACAGGAATCCATTCGAAATCCGATAGGAATTCATCCTCATTCCGACAGGAATTCATCCTCATTCCGACAGCAATTCATCCTCATTCCGACAGGAATTCATCCGAATTCTGACAGGAATTCATCCGAGTTTCGACAGGATTTCATCCGAAGGAATTCATTTGAATTTCGGCAAGATCTGATCCGAATTCCGACAGGAATTCATTCTAATTCCCATAGGAATTCATTCGAACTCCGACAGGAATTCATCCGAATCCCGACAGGACTTTACTCGAATTCCGACAGGAACTGATCCGAATTCCGACAGGAATTCATCCGAATTCTGACAGGAATTTATCCGAATTCTGACAGGAATTTATCCGAATTCTGACAGGAATTCATCTGAATTCCGACAGAAACCTTCCGAATTCAGACAGGAATTCATCCGACTGCCGACTAAAATTCATCCGAATTCCGACAGGAATTCATCCGAATTCCGACAGGAATTCATCCGAATTCCGACAGGAATTCATCCGAATTCCGACAGGAATTCATCCGAATTCCGACAGGAATTCATCCGAATTCCGACAGGAATTCATCCGAATTCCGACAGGAATTCATCCGAATTCCGACAGGAATTCATCCGAATTCCGACAGGAATTCATCCGAATTCCGACAGGAATTCATCCGAATTCCGACAGGAATTCATCCGAATTCCGACAGGAATTCATCCGAATTCCAACAGGAATTCATCCGAATTCCGACAGGAATTCATCAGAATTCCGACAGGAATTCATCCGAATTCCGACAGGAATTCATCCGAATTCCGACAGGAATTCATCAGAATTCCGACAGGAATTCATCCGAATTCCGACAGGAATTCATCCGAATTCCGACAGGAATTCATCCGAATTCCGACAGGAATTCATCCGAATTCGGATGAATTCCTGTCGGAATTTGGATGAATTCCTGTCGGAATTCGGATGAATTCCTGTCGGAATTCGGATGAATTCCTGTCGGAATTCGGATGAATTCCTGTCGGAATTCGGATGAATTCCTGTCGGAATTCGGATGAATTTTAGTCGGCAGTCGGATGAATTCCTGTCTGAATTCGGAAGGTTTCTGTCGGAATTCAGATGAATTCCTGTCAGAATTCGGATAAATTCCTGTCAGAATTCGGATAAATTCCTGTCAGAATTCGGATGAATTCCTGTCGGAATTCGGATCAGTTCCTGTCGGAATTCGAGTAAAGTCCTGTCGGGATTCGGATGAATTCCTGTCGGAGTTCGAATGAATTCCTATGGGAATTCGAATGAATTCCTGTCGGAATTCGGATCAGATCTTGCCGAAATTCAAATGAATTCCTTCGGATGAAATCCTGTCGAAACTCGGATGAATTCCTGTCAGAATTCGGATGAATTCCTGTCGGAATGAGGATGAATTGCTGTCGGAATGAGGATGAATTCCTGTCGGAATGAGGATGAAATCCTATCGGATTTCGAATGGATTCCTGTCAGAATTCGGATGAATTCCTGTCAGAATTCGGATGAATTGCTGTCGGAATGAGGATGAATTCCTGTCGGAGTGAGGATGAATTCCTGTCGGAGATCGGAAGAATTCCTGTCGGAATTCGGATGAATTCCTGTCGAAGTTCGGATGAATTCCTGTCGAAATTCGGATGAATTCCTGTCGGAATTTGGATGAATTCCTGTCCGAATTCGGATGAATTTATGTCGGGGTTCGGGTGAATTCCTGTCGGAGTGCGGATGGATTCCTGTCAGGATTCGCTTGAGATCTTGTCGGAATTCAGATGAATTCCTGTCGGAATTGGATGAATCCTGTCGGAATTCGGATGAATCCTGTCGGAATTCTGTCGAATCGGATGAATTTCAGTCGGCAGTTGGATGTATTCCTGTCTGAATTCGGATGGTTTCTGTCGGAATTCAGATGAATTTCCTTTCAGAATTCGGATGAATCTGTTCGGAATTCGGATGAATTTTAGTCGCCAGTCGGATGAATTCCTGCTGAATTCGGAAGGTTTCTGTCGGAATTCAGATGAATCCTGTCAGAATTCGGATAAATTCCTGTCAGAATTCGGATGAATTCCTGTCGGAATTCGGATAAATTCCTGTCAGAATTCGGATGAATTCGTCGGAATTCGGATCAGTTCCTGTCGGAATTCGAGTAAAGTCCTGTCGGGATTCGGATGAATTCGTCGGAGTTCGAATGAATTCCTATGGGAATTCGAATGAATTTCTGTCGGGATTCGGATGAATTCTGTCGGAATTCGGATGAATTCCTGTCGGATTCGATGAGTTCCTGTCGGAATGAATTCGATCGGATGTCGGAATTCGAATTCTGTCGATCTGTCAATGGATGAATTCCTGTCGGAATTCGGATGAATCTGTCGAATCGATCGAATTCGGATAATTCTGTCGGAATTCGATGAATTCGTCGGAATTCGGATTAATTCTATCGGATTCGGATGATTTCGTCGGAATTCGATGAATGTCGGAATTCGGATGAATTCCTGTCGGAATTGGATGAATTCTGTCGGAATTTGATGAATTCTGTCAATTGAATTCTGTCGGAATTCGGATGAATTCCCGTCGGAATTCGGATGAATTCCTGTCGGAATTCGGATGAATTCAGGAATGACAGGAATTCATCCGAATTCCGACAGGAATTCATCCGATTTCCGACAGGAATTCATCCGAATTCCGACCGGAATTCATCCGAATTCCGACCGGAATTCATCCGAATTCCGACAGGAATTCATCCGAATTCCGATAGGAATTCATCCGAATTCCGACAGGAATTCATCCGAATTCCGACAGGAATTCATCTGAATTGCGACAGGAATTCATCTGAATTGCGACAGGAATTCATCTGAATTGCGACAGGAATTCATCTGAATTGCGACAGGAATTCATCCGAATTCCGACAGAAATTCATCCGTATTCCGACAGGAATTCATCCGAATTCCGACAGGAATTCATCCGAATTCCGAGAGGAATTCATCCGAAATCCGACAGGAATTCATCCGAATTCCGACAGGAATTCATCCGAATTCCGACAGGAATTCATCCGAATTCCGACAGGAATTCATCCGAATTCCGACAGGAATTCATCCGAATTCCGACAGGAATTCATCCGAATTCCGACAGGATTCATCCGAATTCCGACAGGAATTCATCCGAATTCCGACAGGAATTCATCTGTATTCCGCCAGGAACTCATCCGAATCCCGACAGGAATTCATCCGAATTCCGACAGGAATTCATCCGAATCCCGACAAATTCATCCGAATTCGGACAGGAATTCATCCAAATTCCGACAGGAATTTATCCGAATTTCGACAGGAATTCATCCGAACTTCGAAAGGAATTCATCCGAATTCCGACAGGAATTCATCCGAATTCCGACAGGAATTCATCCGATCTCCGACAGGAATTCATCCTCATTCCGACAGGAATTCATCCTCATTCCGACAGCAATTCATCCGAATTCTGACAGGAATTCATCCGAATTCTGACAGGAATCCATTCGAAATCCGATAGGAATTCATCCTCATTCCGACAGGAATTCATCCTCATTCCGACAGCAATTCATCCTCATTCCGACAGGAATTCATCCGAATTCTGACAGGAATTAATCCAAGTTTCAACAGGATTTCATCCGAATGAATTCATTTGAATTTCGGCAAGATCTCATCCGAATTCCGACAGGAATTCATTCGAATTCCCATAGGAATTCATTCGAACTCCGACAGGAATTCATCCGAATCCCGACAGGACTTTACTCGAATTCCGACAGGAACTGATCCGAATTTCGACAGGAATTCATCCGAATTCTGACAGGAATTTATCCGAATTCTGACAGGAATTCATCTGAATTCCGACAGAAACCTTCCGAATTCAGACAGGAATTCATCCGACTGCCGACTAAAATTCATCCGAATTCCGACAGGAATTCATCCGAATTCTGAAAGGAAATTCATCTGAATTCCGACAGAAACCATCCGAATTCAGACAGGAATACATCCAACTGCCGACTGAAATTCATCCGAATTCCGACAGGAATTCATCCGAATTCCGACAGGATTCATCCGAATTCCGACAGGAATTCATCCGAATTCCGACAGGAATTCATCTGAATTCCGACAGGAACTCATCCGAATCCCGACAGGAATTCATCCGAATTCCGACAGGAATTCATCCGAATCCCGACAGAAATTCATCCGAATTCGGACAGGAATTCATCCAAATTCCGACAGGAATTCATCCGAATTTCGACAGGAATTCATCCGAACTTCGACAGGAATTCATCCGAATTCCGACAGGAATTCATCCGAATTCCGACAGGAATTCATCTGATCTCCGACAGGAATTCATCCTCATTCCGACAGGAATTCATCCTCATTCCGACGGCAATTCATCCGAATTCTGACAGGAATTCATCCGAATTCTGACAGGAATCCATTCGAAATCCGATAGGAATTCATCCTCATTCCGACAGGAATTCATCCTCATTCCGACAGCAATTCATCCTCATTCCGACAGGAATTCATCCGAATTCTGACAGGAATTCATCCGAGTTTCGACAGGATTTCATCCGAAGGAATTCATTTGAATTTCGGCAAGATCTGATCCGAATTCCGACAGGAATTCATTCGAATTCCCATAGGAATTCATTCGAACTCCGACAGGAATTTATCCGAATCCCGACAGGACTTTACTCGAATTCCGACAGGAACTGATCCGAATTCCGACAGGAATTCATCCGAATTCTGACAGGAATTTATCCGAATTCTGACAGGAATTCATCTGAATTCCGACAGAAACCTTCCGAATTCAGACAGGAATTCATCCGACTGCCGACTAAAATTCATCCGAATTCCGACAGGAATTCATCCGAATTCCGACAGGAATTCATCCGAATTCCGACAGGAATTCATCCGAATTCCGACAGGAATTCATCCGAATTCCGACAGGAATTCATCCGAATTCCGACAGGAATTCATCCGAATTCCGACAGGAATTCATCCGAATTCCGACAGGAATTCATCCGAATTCCGACAGGAATTCATCCGAATTCCGACAGGAATTCATCCGAATTCCGACAGGAATTCATCCGAATTCCGACAGGAATTCATCCGAATTCCGACAGGAATTCATCTGAATTCCGACAGGAATTCATCCGAATTCCGACAGGAATTCATCCGAATTCCGACAGGAATTTATCCGAATTCCGACAGGAATTTATCCGAATTCCGACAGGAATTCATCCGAATTCCGACAGGAATTCATCCTAATTCCGACAGGAATTCATCCGAATTCCGACAGGAATTCATCCGAATTCCGACAGGAATTCATCCGAATTCCGACAGGAATTCATCCGAATTCCGACAGGAATTCATCCGAATTCCGACAGGAATTCATCCGAATTCCGACTAAAATTCATCCGAATTCCGACAGGAATTTCGTCCGAATTCCGACAGGAATTCATCCGTATTCCGACAGAAATTCATCCGAATTCCGACAGGAATTCATCCGAATTCCGACAGGAATTTATCCGAATTCCGACAGGAATTCATCCGAATTCCGACAGGAATTCATCCTAATTCCGACAGGAATTCATCCGAATTCCGACAGGAATTCATCCGAATTCCGACAGGAATTCATCCGTATTCCGACAGGAATTCATCCGAATTTCGACAGGAATTCATCCGAATTCCGACAGGAATTCATCTGAATTCCGACAGGAATTCATCCGAATTCCGACAGGAATTCATCCGAATTCCGACAGGAATTCATCCGAATTCCGACAGGAATTCATCCGAATTCCGACAGGAATTCATCCGAATTCCGACAGGAATTCATCCGAATTCCGACAGGAATTCATCCGAATTCCGACAGGAATTCATCCGAATTCCGACAGGAATTCATCCGAATTCCGACAGGAATTCATCCGAATTCCGACAGGAATTCATCTGAATTCCGACAGGAACTCATCCGAATTCCGACAGGAACTCATCCGAATCCCGACAGGAATTCATCCGAATTCCGACAGGAATTCATCCGAATTCCGACAGGAATTCATCCGAATCCCGACAGAAATTCATCCGATCTCCGACAGGAATTCATCCGATCTCCGACAGGAATTCATCCTCATTCCGACAGCAATTCATCCGAATTCTGACAGGAATTCATCCGAATTCTGACAGGAATCCATTCGAAATCCGATAGGAATTCATCCTCATTCCGACAGGAATTCATCCTCATTCCGACAGCAATTCATCCTCATTCCGACAGGAATTCATCCGAATTCTGACAGGAATTCATCCGAGTTTCGACAGGATTTCATCCGAATTTCGACAGGAATTCATTTGAATTTCGGCAAGATCTCATCCGAATTCCGACAGGAATTCATTCGAATTCCCATAGGAATTCATTCGAACTCCGACAGGAATTCATCCGAATCCCGACAGGACTTTACTCGAATTCCGACAGGAACTGATCCGATTTCCGACAAGAATTCATCCGAATTCTGACAGGAATTTATCCGAATTCTGACAGGAATTCATCTGAATTCCGACAGAAACCTTCCGAATTCAGACAGGAATTCATCTGACTGCCGACTAAAATTCATCCGAATTCCGACAGGAATTCATCCGAATTCTAACAGGAAATTCATCTGAATTCCGACAGAAACCATCCGAATTCAGACAGGAATACATCCAACTGCCGACTGAAATTCATCCGAATTCCGATAGGAATTCATCCGAATTATGACAAGAATTCATCCGAATTCCAACAGGAATTCATCCGAATTCCGACAGGAATTCATTTGAATTCCGACAGGAAGTCATCCTCATTCTGACAGGAATTCATCCTCATTCCGACAGGAATTCATCCTCATTCCGACAGCAATTCATCCGAATTCTGACAGGAATTCATCCAAATTCTGACAGGAATTTATCCGAGTTTCGACAGGAAATCATTCGATTTCCGACCAGATCTCATCCGAATTCCGACAGGAATTCATCCTCATTCCGACAGGAATTCATCCGAATTCTGACAGGAATTCATCCGAGTTTCGACAAGAATTCATCCGAATTTCGACAGGAATTTATTTGAATTTCGGCAAGATCTCATCCGAACTCCGACAGGAATTTTTCAAATTCCGACAGGAATTTTTTCGAATTCCGACAGGAATTCATCCGAATTCCGACAGGAATTAATACGAATTCCGACAGGAATTCATCCGAATCCCGATAGGAATTCATCCGAATTCCGACAGGAATTCATCAGAATTCCGACAGAAATTCATCCGAATTCCGACAGGAATTCATCCGAATTCTGACAGGAATTCATCCGAATTTGGACGATTCAATTGAATTCCAACAGGAATTCATCCGAAATTCGACAAAAATTCGTCTTTTTTTATTTTCGTAGGAAATTTTTTGGAATTTACTTGAACAATTTTCGGAATCGGTGTTGATTAAAAAACACACTAATAAAGTTTAAAAAACAAATCTCCAGAATTTCCACGGAGAATTTTTCCAAATTTGTACGAATTTTTTTTCGGGATTTCAACTGGAATGATTCCAGAATTTCGAAAAGAAAACTCTGTGGATTTCGACGGATAATTATTCGGCTTAACTTTTACGGGAAGATTTTGAAATATGAACCGGAAATGGAATTTACGAGGAATAACATTCACGAAAAATTCTTCGAATGTTTTGGGGCTATCAATCAAGAAATTCTACGAAATTCTGCAAATTTGAATCAGCGGCGAGACAAAATAAAAATTTCAGTGGCCTCTAAACTGGATGAATTCCGTCTTCAGAGAAAAAGTAGAATCACAAAATTTTAGATTTTTTTTTCAAAATGGTTTTTGGTACGAGATTATAAATTCAATAAACAACAAAAATAGAACCTTTTTCAGGAATTCGAGAAAAAAAAATATTATCAATAACAATTAATTAAATATATGTACAATACATTGTTTGCAATGTAGATAATCAAAAACCTAACCTCGTGCTTTAAATCATTTTCAAATATATCTGTGGAAATCTTTTTGGATTCTGCTTTTCCTTTTTTACTTTTCTTCTAACGTATTCTCCACACGCTAGACCGAAGTAACTGTGATTAAAATAAAAGATTTTTTGAATATACAATGTTCTGAAAAACTCGCTCATGTAATGCAGCGTACACAAGCAGTTTGACAAACATTGACTCCATTGATTGACTAGCGTACTGAGGATCATTGGTTCGAGTCCCATCGAAAGAAAGTGGTTACCTAAAATACATGTTTCAAATCAAATTCTTCCACATAATGTATATATTCACATCGGAGTTTTTCAGAAAAAAATGTAAATAATTACCATTACAATTAACTTTGATTGAACCAAAAGGTTTTTTTTTTTTTTTCAATTTGTATACTGCAAAATATGAGGATCAGTAAAAGATTTCTTCAACTTGTTATTGGAATTTTGACATTCTTCAGTGAATTTTTCTTTTTTTTTCTTTTTATATTTAGTTTGTTTAGAGGTGCTGTTGGATTTCCACCCCCCTTCGGGAAACGAATGTGAAGTAGGCTGTACGCGTGAAAGGTCGTTTTTTTTATCTGATTTAAAAATCTAGCAATATTTTTTCCGCGAAATATTTTTTGGATTTAATTCTATTATGTTTCTGGAGCAACTCCAAAGCTAAAGTATGGTCAGTATGGCAACCGACCTGAAGGGAGCTGGCGCCAAGCCGGTATTGCGTAAGAGGAAGCCTACTAAGATCAATCAGGAGAAGGTTGAGCAGGATCGATGGAAACCAGTTTCTCCTTCTACGAGGACTACCGAAGTTCGCCGGGAGGAAGGCCTGCCCTGGAGGGAAGTTGTGAACCCCAAAAAAAGCGAAGAAGGAGAGAAAAGCGGCAGAGGAGGCGAAGACGCCATTGGCCAAGAAGGGGAGTGCCCGTAGAGGAAAGGGCACACCTTCCAATGGTCAAATAATATACAAAGGAAATACAAAGGCGAAGCAATTATACTGCGCGGAAGAGTTCCGCGTACAAAAAGTGAACAGAAGAGGTGCTTGGTGATGCGGTTCAGAAAAGAGCCCTATGCCCAGTGGAGGTTAAATCCAATGCCGAGGCCTGGACGAAATCACCGAAGCCGGTGAACTGGTAGCTGCACTGAGAGATCAGTGTGGCGTTGAAATCCAGGATACCGCTATTCGGTAGCGGAAAGGTTATGCTGGAACGCAGGTTGCCTCATTCCTGGTAGGCCTCTGGCTGACGCCAAGAAGATGTGTTAGTCGGTATGCTCGATGAGCGCAAACCAACAACTTCAGGCTTGCTTCAAGTGCTTCGATTACGAACATAAGTCATATGACTGTAAATGTCCTGAGTCGGCTTTGCCAGAGATGTGGAGCTGAAGGCCACAAGGCTCACACCTGCCAGGCCGCACCGAGGTATTTGATCTGTGGTCCTGGTACATTGGCACATCCTGGGGAATTGAAACTGTTAGCCGAGGGTTCAATTTTATCAACATCCAATAATTTCTTTGATTGTTTGTAAATTTAATTATTTTGATGTGGGGTACGGTAAAGCTTGATATATACTGGTATGTTATCTGTTACAAAAACTTCGTGTTGGTAAAAATACCGAAAGACTCCTCAATCAACTGAGTAACTTCAGTTTTTTTTCTAATCAGAAATGTCTTTAGTATTAGAATTTTCCAAAATTTTCTTCAATTTGTTTTCAAAATTATTGAACTTATGTAGAAGGAAAGACGGCTTTGGCAGGTTTTGTTCTATTAGTATCAGTGTTTTATGAAATTTGACCACAATATTTTTTGATATGCAAAGAATGTTTAGGCCAAATTTGACCATAATTATTTAACTAAACAGTTCATATAGCCTTATCAAGTTATCAAGTACAGAGCTCTACTTCTGTCATCACTTTCCTCTATACCAAACCAATGTGAAGTAGAACATTGTTCAACCGTTTGTGTATTAGAAGCTCATTTCAAACTATTATCCTGTGACGGGTAAAATTGACTTCTTGGTTTACTGAGTCAACTTTCGCAGGCCTTCAGGGGCTTCACCTTAAAAACACCTTAAACACAACACCTTAAAAATAGGGGCTTCTGATCTTTCTGTACAAAAATTACTCCGTAAACCACTTGATCAATGTTACATAGAAAATCATTGAGCCAAGCCGATATTGTGTCGAGATAATCTCGGACAGTCCAAACCGCTTGTATCTGCCATCAACCTCACAGCAATTATCTTAATCTGATGCTCAGCGGCTTCTCTGAGGGCTTGGATATCTCAACTGATGAACTGACAACATGTATTAAATCATACAAGAACGGATTTGACAGCTCATTTTCATGAACCTAACATTCACCTCGTTGACAGTCAATTGTCTTCCCATGGCGTATGATAAAGCTCTTGTTCTTCTAATTTGAACGGTATCCACTCTAACCTCTACCCACCACTACCAACTTAATGATAAAGCGATCACCCAGGAAATATGAATAAAGTGATGGTGAAATCGATGACTACGTATCAGTTGTGTATGTACATATCCGAATCGGGGAAAACAACTCCCCCACATTATTGTTGTGTTGTAGCAATTGAACCCCGTCGACTCATTTTCGTCATTAGTCCTTGCTGCACTCCTCCTCGGAAAGGTTCTCACAGTGCGCGCGTATTCGCCCGAAACTATTCAAGTAGTAGAAGCAAAGCGTGTCCGTGCACGGCACCCTACAATCATCATCGCCACTCGCATCTAATGCTGGTGATGTAAAAGTTACTGCACATGTGATGAGAAAAACAGATTTGCCAACAACACATCTATTAGTGCAAGACAGATAAAGTTTCGTCCCGAAAGCTCGCCTCGGGATAGGGTTGAGGGAATTGCATGTATCACGCCCCATTCAAACCGCCAGCGGTATCACCAAGTCAATGTAGGCTAGAGGATAGAGTTACTGCTGCCTGAGAAGTAGACTCGATCGTGCAAAAGTTGAATTCGTCTTATACACAAAAAGCAAATGGTTGATGGCAACTGGCAACCCAAGAAAATTGTGATACCACAGCCGAGTTCTTGAGAGAACAGGAAGTGCACAAACAAGTGCATTATGTGTGAAGATTCCGCATTGCGAAGACTGGTAACTAAGTGGAAGTCAAAGTGTAACTATAAATAAACACAAGTTAAACTCTAACGAACCCGTACTTTAATTTCTCGCTATACTTAGCAAAAGTGTATATTCCAAAATAATTTACCAATTCCGAAGAAAACCACGTATTAGTAATTTCTTACTAAAGCGAATCTTATCGAATTTGCCTTATACGAGCTGCAGATCCGAAGTGTGAACAATTACTTTTCCACAGAATTCCTACAATAAAAGCAGAAATGTTAAAAGGAACAAATAATCAACCAATAGTGATGTGAAATCTTCAAATCTATCCTGTTCATTTAAGCTGCACGCTTCGAACAAAGCTCGAAGGTATTCGAACGCCTCCGATAAACATCTCCCGCAAAGTCGGTGCCTTCACAGAACTAACGATTGTTACACGCCCCTCAGGGCTGTGGAGACTGGTGAGCGCGGTAGTTCTGATGGAAGCCAAGATGGCACAGCGGTAATCCTGCCCTATCGTTGCGGCTTCTTCCGTTGAAAGTGAGACAGAAGTGCACCCCACGATAAAAAAAAAAACTGGCGTCGAAGCGTGTGTTTATTACGAGCGAGTGTTTACGGTTGAAGGTGGTTTCGTTTACAGTTTGGTGGCTTTCTGAGTGATTCGCTTAGGAATAAGATACCTACCTATCCGGGAAAAGTGATGAAGTTGAAATCGCTAGATTACGCGGAAATTATCGAGAGTTTTACCAATCGCTATGAAAACATTATAAAGAAGGTACGTTCGTGGGTTATGGGGTGGATGTTATCATATTTTCTATGGAAGACAAATAATTTATCACAGTATATGACTCTAGTTTTTATTATTTTCGCTAATTATTTAATAAAATTTAAGTAACAAACAGCCTCTGCGTGTTTTTAATAACCTTGGCAATAATAAATCCGAACTTCTGAAGGAACTCACACGAATTCCATCGGGAGCACATCCGAATGCCGGAACAAAAAATACGAATTGCGACATGAATTCCTCCAAATTCCGACCGCAATTCCGACAGAATTTGTTTTCATTCGTATTCCAACAGAAATTGTTCCTAATTCCAAAAGAAAATTATACGACTTTGGACAAGAATTCATCCAGATTCCGAAGGCATACATTCATATACCGTAAGGAATTCATCAAAATTCCAAATGGAACTCATCCGAATTCCGACAGGAATTCATCCGAGTTCCGACATGAATTCATCCGAATTCCGACTGGAATTCATCCAATTTCCGACAGGAATTCATCCGAACTCCGACAGGAATTCATCCGAATTCCGACAGGAATTCATCCGAATTCCGACAGGAATTCATCCGAATTCCGACAGGAATTCAACCGAATTCCGACAGGAATTCATCCGAATTCCGAAAGGAATTCATCCGAATTCCGACAGGAATTCATCCGAATTCCGACAGGAATTCATCCGAATTCCGACAGCAATTCATCCGAATTCCGACAGGAATTCATCCGAATTCCGACAGCAATTCATCCGAATTCCGACAGGAATTAATCCGAATTCTGACAGGAATTCATCCGAATTCCGACAGGAATTCATCCGAATTCCGACAGGAATTCATCCGAATTCCGACAGGAATTCATCCGAATTCCGACAGGAATTCATCCGAATTCCGACAGGAATTCATCCGAATTCCGACAGGAATTCATCCGAATCTTGACCGGACTTAAGCCTAATTCCGACAGGAATTCATCCGAATTCCGACAGGAATTCATCCGAATTCGACAGGAATTCATCCGAATTCCGACAGGAATTCATCCGAATTCGACAGGAATTCATCCGAATTCCGACAGGAATTCATCCGAATTCCGACAGGAATTCATCCGAATTCGAAGGAATTCACCCAAATTCCGACAGGAATTCATCCGATATCCGACAGGAATTCATCCGAATTCCGACAGGAATTCATCCGAATTCCGACAGGAATTCATCCGAATTCCGACAGGAATTCATCCGAATTCCGACAGGAATTCATCCGAATTCCGACAGGAATTCATCCGAATTCCGACAGGAATTCATCCGAATTCCGACAGGAATTCATCCGAATTCCGACAGGAATTCATCCGAATTCCGACAGGAATTCATCCGAATTCCGACAGGAATTCATCCGAATTCCGACAGGAATTCATCCGAATTCCGACAGCAATTCATCCGAATTCCGACAGGAATTAATCCGAATTCCGACAGGAATTAATCCGAATTCCGACAGGAATTCATCCGAATTCCGATAGGAATTCATCCGAATTCCGATAGGAATTCATCCGAATTCCGACAGGAATTCATCCGAATTCCGACAGGAATTCATCCGAATTCCGACAGGAATTCATCCGAATTCCGACAGGAATTCATCCGAATTCCGACAGGAATTCATCCGAATTCCGATAGGAATTCATCCGAATTCCGACAGGAATTCATCTGAATTCCGACAGGAATTCATCTGAATTCCGACAGGAATTCATCTGAATTCCGACAGGAATTCATCCGAATTCCGACAGGAATTCATCCGAATTCCGACAGGAATTCATCCGAATTCCGACAGGAATTCATCCGAATTCCGACAGGAATTCATCCGAATTCCGACAGGAATTCATCTGAATTCCGACAGGAATTCATCCGAATTCCGACAGGAATTCATCCGAATTCCGACAGGAATTCATCCGAATTCCGACAGGAACTCATCCGAATTCCGACAGGAATTCATCCGAATTCCGACAGGAATTCATCCGAATTCCGACAGGAATTCATCCGAATTCCGACAGGAATTCATCCGAATTCCGACAGGAATTCATCCGAATTCCGACAGGAAATCATCCGAATTCCGATAGGAATTCATCCAAATTCTGATAGGAATTCATCCGAATAGGAATTCATCTGAATTCCGACAGGAATTCATCCGAATTCCGACAGGAATTCATCCGAATTCCGACAGGAATTCATCCGAATTCCGACAGGAATTCATCCGAATTCCGACAGGAATTCATCCGAATTCCGACAGGAATTCATCCGAATTCCGACAGGAATTCATCCGAATTCCGACAGGAATTCATCCGAATTCCGACAGGAATTCATCCGAATTCCGACAGGAATTCATCCGAATTCCGATAGGAATTCATCCGAATTCCGATAGGAATTCATCTGAATTCCGACAGGAATTCATCCGAATTCCGACAGGAATTCATCCGAATTCCGACAGGAATTCATCCGATTTCCGACAGGAGTTCATCCGGATTCCGACAGGAGTTCATCCGAATTCCGACAGGAGTCCATCCGAATTCCGACAGGAATTCATTCGAATTCCGACAGGAATTCATTCGAATTCCGACAGGAATTCATTCGAATTCCGACAGGAATTCATCCGAATTCCGACAGAAATTCATCGGATTTCAGACAGGAATTTATCGGAATTCTGACAGGAATTCATCCGAATTCCAACAGGAATTCATCCGAATTCCGACAGAATTTCATCCGGATTCCGGCAGGAATTCATCCGAATTCCGACAGGAATTAATCCGAATTCCGACAGGAATTCATTCGAATTCCGACAGGAATTCATCCGAATTCCGACAGGAATTCATCCGAATTCCGACAGGAATTCATCCGAATTCCGACAGGAATTCATCCGAATTCCGACAGGAATTCATCCGAATTCCGACAGGAAATCATCCGCATACCGACAGGAAATCATCCGCATACCGACAGGAATTCAATCGAATTCCGATAGGAATTCATCCGAATTCCGACAGGAATTCATCCGAATTCCGACAGGAATTCATCCGAATTCCGACAGGAATTCATCCGAATTCCGACAGGAATTCATCCGAATTCCGACAGGAATTCATTCTAATTCCGACAGGCATTCATCCGAATTCCGACAGGAATTCATCCGAGCTCCGACAGGAATTCATCCGAATTCCGACAGGAATTCATCCGAATTCCGACAGGAATTCATCCGAATTGCGACAGGAATTCATCCAAATTCCGACAGGAATTCATCCGAGCTCCGACAGGAATTCATCCTAATTCCGACAGGAATTCATCCGAATTCCGACAGGAATTCATTCGAATTCCGACAGGAATTCATCCGAATTCCGACAGGAATTCATCCGAATTCCGACAGGAATTCATCCGAATTCCGACAGGAATTCATCCGAATTCCGACAGGAATTCATCCGAATTCCGACAGGAATTCATCCGAATTCCGACAGGAATTCATCCGAATTCCGACAGGAATTCATCCGAATTCCGACAGGAATTCATCCGAATTCCGACAGGAATTCATCCGAATTCCGACAGGAATTCATCCGAATTCCGATAGGAATTCATCCGAATTCCGACAGGAATTAATCCGAATTCCGACAGGAATTAATCCGAATTCCGACAGGAATTCATCCGAATTCCGACAGGAATTAATCCGAATTCCGACAGGAATTAATCCGAATTCCGACAGGAATTCATCCGAATTCCGACAGGAATTCATCCGAATTCCGACAGGAATTCATCCGAATTCCGACAGGAATTCATCCGAATTCCGACAGGAATTCATCCGAATTCCGACAGGAATTCATCCGAATTCCGACAGGAATTCATCCGAATTCCGACAGGAATTCATCCGAATTCCGGCAGGAATTCATCCGAATTCCGACAGGAATTCATCCGAATTCCGACAGGAATTCATCCGAATTCCGACAGGAATTCATCCGAATTCCGACAGGAATTCATCCGAATTCCGACAGGAATTCATCCGAATTCCGACAGGAATTCATCCGAATTCCAACAGGAATTCATCCGAATTCCGACAGGAATTCATCCGAATTCCGACAGGAATTCATCCGAATTCCGACAGGAATTCATCCGAATTCCGACAGGAATTCATCCGAATTCCGACAGGAATTCATCCGAATTCCGACAGGAATTCATCCGAATTCCGACAGGAATTCATCCGAATTCCGACAGGAATTCATCCGACTTCCGACAGGAATTCATCCGAATTCCGACAGGAATTCATCTGAATTCCGACAGGAATTCATCCGAATTCCGACAGGAATTCATCCGAATTCCGACAGGAATTCATCCGAATTCCAACAGAAATCTATTTGTATACCGACTGGGATTCATTCGAATTCCGACAGGAATTCATTCGAATTTTGACAGGAATTCATTCGAGTTTCGACAGGAATTGATTTGAATTCCGACAGGAATTTATTCGAATTCTGACAAGAATTCATCCGAATTCCGACAAAAACTCGACCGAATTCTGACAGAAATCCATCCGAATTCCGACAGGCTTTCATTCGAATTTCGGCAGAAATAATTTTGAATTCCGACAGGAATTCATTCGAATTGCGACAGGAATTTATTCGATGGGACTTCCGCAGGAACTCATCCGAATTCCGACAGAAAGTCATCCGAATTTCAACAGAAATTCATTCAAATTCTGGCAAAATTCATCTGAATTCCGACAGAAATTTATCAAAATTCCGGCAAAAATTGATCTGAATTCCAACAGGAATTCATCCGAATTTCGACAGTAATTCATTCGAATTCGGACAGGAATTCATCTGAATTCCGACAGGAATTCATCCGAATTCCGACAGGAATTCATCCGAATTCTGAAAGGAATTCATCCGAATTCCGACAGAAATTCGTTCGAATTCCGACAGGAATTAATCCGAATTCCGACAGGAATTCATCCGAATTCCAACAGAAATCTATTTGAATACCGACTGGGATTCATTCGAATTCCGACAGGAATTCATTCGAATTTTGACAGCAATTCATTCGAATTTCGACAGGAATTGATTTGAATTCCGACAGAAATTTATTCGAATTCTGACTAGAATTCATCCGAATTTCGACAAAAACTCGACCGAATTCTGACAGAAATCCATCCGAATTCCGACAGGCTTTCATTCGAATTTCGGCAGAAATTAATTCGAATTCCGACAGGAATTCATTCGAATTGCGACAGGAATTTATTCGATGGAATTTCCGCAGGAACTCATCCGAATTCCGACAGAAAGTCATCCGAATTTCAACAGAAATTCATTCAAATTCTGGCAAAAATTCATCTGAATTCCGACAGAAATTTATCCAAATTCCGGCAAAAATTGATCTGAATTCCAACAGGAATTCATCCGAATTTCGACAGTAATTCATTCGAATTCGGACAGGAATTCATCTGAATTCCGACAGGAATTCATCCGAATTCGGACAGGAATTCATCCGAATTCTGAAAGGAATTCATCCGAATTCCGACAGAAATTCGTTCGAATTCCGACAGAAATTCATCTGAATTCCAACAGAAATTCATCTGAATTCCGACAGAAATTCATCTGAATTCCGACAGAAATTCATCTGAATTCCGACAGGAATTCATCTGAATTCCGACAGGAATTCATCAGAATTCCGACAGGAATTCATCAGAATTCCGACAGGAATTCATCAGAATTCCGACAGGAATTCATCAGAATTCCGACAGGAATTCATCAGAATTCCGACAGGAATTCATCAGAATTCCGACAGGAATTCATCAGAATTCCGACAGGAATTCATTAGAATTCCGGCAGGAATTCATCCGAATTCCGCCAGGAATTCATCCGAATTCCAACAGAAATCCATTTGAATACCGACTGGGATTCATTCGAATTTCGACAGGAATTGATTCGAATTCCGACATGAATTTATTCGAATTCCGACAAGAATTCATCCGAATTCCGACAGAAACTCGTCCGAATTCTGACAGAAATCCATCCGAATACCGACAGGTTTCAACCGAATTCCGACAGGATTTCATTCGAATTTCGACAGAAATTAATTCGAATTTCATCAGGAATTCATTCGAATTCCGACAGGAATTCATTTGAATTCCGACAGGAATTCATTCGAATTCTGACAGGAATTTATTCGATGGAACTTGCGCAGGAACTCATCCGAATTCCGACAGGAATTCATCCGAATTTCGATAGGAATGCATCTGAATTTCGTTAGGAATTCATCCGAATTTCAACAGAAATTCATTCAAATTCTGACAAAAAATCATCTTAATTCCGACAGAAATTTATTTTAATTCCGACAAAAATTCATGTGAACTCCGACAGGAATTCATCAGAATTTCGACAGGAATTCATACGAATTCGGACAGTAATTCATCCGAAATCCGAAAGGAATTCATCCGAATTCCGACAGGAATTCATCCGGATTCCGACAGGAATTCATTCGAATTCTGACAGGAATTCATCCGAATTCCGACAGGAATTCATCCGAATTCTGATAGGAATCAAATCCAAATCCAATCCAAACGCAACCCAAATCCAACCAAAATACAATCCAACTTCAATCCGAATCCAATAGAAATCCAATCCAAATCTAATCCAACACAAATTTAATACAAATCTAATCCAATTCCAGTTCAATTCCAAATTCAAATCACCTAATCCAATCCAATTCAATTCCAATACAAAACCAATGCAAATCCAATTCAAATCAAAATCCAATTCAAATCAAACCCAAATCTAATCTAAGTTCAATTAAGGCGGAATCCAATCCAAATTCAATACTTATCTTATCCGAATCAATCGAATTAATTCCTGTTGGAATTCGAATGAATTCCTGTCAGAATTCGAATGAATTCCTGTCGGAATTCGATTGAATTCTAGTCGGAATTCGAATCTTGTCGGAAGTCGAATGAATTCCTGTCTTAATTCAATATTATTATGTATGATCGAAAAAAAATTAGAGAATTTGTAAAAATTTGAATAAATTCATTAGGAACCCAACTCAAAACAATAATAATTCCAAGCAAAGTCGTTGGATTGGCAAGTTTGAACCTTGTTCCAATTTAAGATCAAGGCTTAAAGGATTCGTGGCACTCGGGCTCGCAGAAAATTCAAAATCCTGCCAAGGCATGCTTGAAATCCTTTAATTGTTAACTGCGAGGAAAAAACACAATGTTGACAGGCGGCTTAACATCCGGAAGGAACGTGAGTTTATTCTGGGAACTGAGATTAAATTAAAACGGTTTGGAAAATTTCTTGATCATTTGACTTTAAACAATTGAAAGTGAAACATTTCTGTAAGATAAGTCTAAAACAGTTGATCATATTTTGTTTTGTAATTGACAAATTATTATTTCATGTTTTAAATGTAAGACTTGGCTCCATGCAATCTTTAAAACTATTCCGGCATTTCCACTCATGCTTAAATCTAAAGTTTTTAACTCTTTTTTTCGTATCTGTTCCCCCTTCAGATGCGCTTCCAACAGCGCCAACAACAGGAACGGGATCAACGCAAGGTGGAAATGATATCCACCACGAAAGCCACGGCCGCCTCGGTAGCAGCGCAACATCACACCGCCGGAAGTAACGGCAGTAGTAACACCGTCCGTACCTCGACCATTAGCGCGTACTCGACTACAACGACCTCCTCCACAACCTCAACGGGCACCGCCGGTGCCGGGGGTGACCTCTCGGCGTCGCTCGGAGCGGGCAAGGTGCGACAAATGTTTGACGAGCGCCGCCACCACCGGGTAGCCGGAATCGACAAAAGTTACCCGCTGCAGCCGATCCAACAGCAGCAACAGCAGCTGCAGCCAGCCGGGAAGCCCACCGTCAACGGCAGTAACGTTTCCAACGGTAACCCGACTAAGGGGACGGCCGCAGGTCTGAATAACAAAACACGTGTCCCGCCGATTTCGGCCAACACGAAAGCGCGCCTCGCAATGCAGCAACAACGACCACAGCAGCAAGAAAATGGAAACCACGTGGAGGTAAGTTCGGTGGGTGGCTAAGGGTGGAAATCAAAGCTTGAAGACCAGTTGGGCGATGTAATTATCGACCATGGCTACCAAAATGAAAGGAAATGGGTCTGTTGGGTAAATGGGAAAACTTTTAAGATTAACATCACGCGTTGAATCGCATTTTCGGGCTCGATTTTCGGATTGTTTGAGTGAACCCTTTTGTGGTGCTTACAAAGATGCTTGCTCAAAGCTATTAATATGCTGTAAACAAAGTACATACCTTCTACACATGAAATAGAATTTTAATTTACGTGAAGGAACACCACAAAGTAAAAGTTCTATGATTTAAAATCTACGGAATGATTTTATTAGCTCTGCCTAACTTTGAACCAAGTTTGAGTAATTTGACTTTCAGAGAGGAAAAAAAAATTAAATAGGAATTTAAAGTTTTATTCCCAAGAAAATGATTCTTTTGCAATTCTGATATTCTATTTTGTATATTTCATTCAAATTTCAAAAAACAATATGAAATTTCCCGTTTTTTGACATTGTTAAAATTACAGTTGCATATTTCCTCAAATTTGCTACTCGTCCGTTGGTTATAAATTGACTCATTTTCAATGCGCTTAACAAGTAATAAAATAATATTGAATAAAACTATCTTTATCTAGATCTAACATTCTGATGCAAAAATATCGATTATCTTATTTTCCAGACCTTGAAAGCCGCTTCCTTCGACGACAACGAGAACCTATTGGATGACGAGAAATTTCCAGGTAATTACACGTGTCAAACACGATTACGGAGTACCGTCCCTCCAACCTTTTCCTGTACAAATAACGGTAAAAATACCCAATCGATATCCTTCGAACGTCAATCTCCCGCTCGAGACTTTGAGTGACGGGGCGGTTTGTCTCGGACCCATTACCTACAATATGTCGTTTCCCCCACTTACGCTAATGGCAGACGAAAACAATCGCACGTGTCATGTCAATTTGCCGAGTAGATATACAAATTTTGAGCACGGTCGGTTGCGTCCCATACCGGTATTGTTGCACCATCAAATCTAATTTCCATTCATGCCTTCAGGTCGTAATGTCGCGATGATTCCCTGTATTTTGGCAAGTCTGAAGGGGGAAAAATGGAAGCCCTGACTTGGGGTTGGCCTCTACCTGTATGCCTTATACTACTTCAGGAAAAGTGGGAATTTGATTTCGATTCAGATACGAGAAACGCAGTGGTTGTTATAGATGGAAAATATCAAATTAAAGTAAAAAAAGTCAGAAAATTTAAGATTTTAAAGCAAATTTGTATAATACCGTAATCCATGGTAAAATGAAATGAACGGTCATTAAAAAATAATTAAACTTCATCCCGCACGTGTTGATCGAATGGAGAAAATTTAAAAACCTAATCATCATGTGGCATTTTCACAATCGAGCCACTGTGTGTAACAGGTAAAATGGAAACGATTACCCTTTTCTCTGCCACATCATGTCATATTGTCGTTTATAAAATGAAGGATGTATTACATTCAATTCAATGTCTACATGTTAATAATTTATTATCAAACATCAAAACTGCTTTAATATTTTTCAAAAAAAAAATCCTTTGCAGTCCTGCATTCCATGACTGGTCACCTCGCATGGTGAGTTTTTCCACAGTTAGACTGGACCCGATCGGAGTTCGGAACCAGTTACATAGCCCCAAACTGGATATGTTTTGTCTCGTCATTAGTTTAACGCCAACATCGATAATTATCGTTTCGATGTCGTTATGATCCTGATAAAGCTGGCATTGATTTATCGTGATTTTCGAGTGCTTGATAATTGATCGATAATAAGAGAGTGACATTTGTTGAATGACTGTGAAAATGTCTATCCTAGGGGTTCGTTACTTTCCAAGTCATCTACATGTTTTATGTGAATATGGTGAAGAACACCAAGAAATTTCGGAAATCTGATATATTTATGTCCCACGAGTATTTGACAATATAAATAAGAATATTAAAAAATGTTCATTATGAAATAGACATGCGAACAGATGGAGACACATGCCCTAGTAACATTTTGGTTATATGCTAGTTTTATAACACTCTTGTAAAGTAAAATGTGGTCTTCAAGAGCGTTAGAAAACTTAAAATGTTACTTGGGATGGTGCATGGATTTTTTAGGATTGATTTTTT
Source organism: Armigeres subalbatus (assembly GCF_024139115.2). NCBI lineage: Eukaryota > Metazoa > Arthropoda > Insecta > Diptera > Culicidae > Armigeres > Armigeres subalbatus. The sequence continues at coordinate 86,192,018 of NC_085139.1, read as the reverse complement.
TGTGCAAAAGAATCTGTGTCAAAGAGTCGAAGGTCAAAAGGACGAAGGTCGAAAGAACTAAAGGTCGAAATGGCGAATGGTCGAAAGTACAAAAGGTCGAAAGGGAAAAAAAGGTCGAGAGGACAAAAGGTCGAAGGTGAAGGGACAAAAGGTTGAAAAATCGAAAAGACAAAAGATCTTTATCTTTATCTTTATCTTTATCTTTATCTTTATCTTTATCTTTATCTTTATCTTTATCTTTATCTTTATCTTTATCTTTATCTTTATCTTTATCTTTATCTTTATCTTTATCTTTATCTTTATCTTTATCTTTATCTTTATCTTTATCTTTATCTTTATCTTTATCTTTATCTTTATCTTTATCTTTATCTTTATCTTTATCTTTATCTTTATCTTTATCTTTATCTTTTATCTTTATCTTTATCTTTATCTTTATCTTTATCTTTATCTTTATCTTTATCTTTATCTTTATCTTTATCTTTATCTTTATCTTTATCTTTATCTTTATCTTTATCTTTATCTTTATCTTTATCTTTATCTTTATCTTTATCTTTATCTTTATCTTTATCTTTATCTTTATCTTTATCTTTATCTTTATCTTTATCTTTATCTTTATCTTTATCTTTATCTTTATCTTTATCTTTATCTTTATCTTTATCTTTATCTTTATCTTTATCTTTATCTTTATCTTTATCTTTATCTTTATCTTTATCTTTATCTTTATCTTTATCTTTATCTTTATCTTTATCTTTATCTTTTTCTTTATCTTTATCTTTTTCTTTATCTTTATCTTTATCTTTATCTTTATCTTTATCTAACGAAACATGTAAGATTCATCTGTGGGATCTGTAGGGACGTAAGATTTCTGAAGGGAAACTATTTTTACTTTAAACAACGTCTTACCGGAAAATACGGGATAGGGTGTAGAATAGCATCACAAAGATTTTGAACGGCAATAGCGCCAATATCTTACAATAGGTTTTTGAGATATTGGATAACTGGATAATTTGATAACTGGACTAGAAAATTTAAAAATCTAAGATTTTCGAAAAATTGGAAAAATGGAAAATTGAAAAATTAAAATTCTTTGGTGTGACAAATGAAAAAAAAGCGGAAAATGCTAAAAAGGAAATGAAAAATTATGATAACTTTATGGGGCTATCCTTTGCTTTAAGTTCTAGAGAACCAAGTTGACAAAATAATGCTATTGTTTTGAGATAAGAAACAAACAAGATAATTTTTATTAAAAAAATTAACAACAAAGATTAATTCAGCATGCTTCTGCTTTCAAATTTTCGCTTTCTGACTTTGCGAATCCTGTCAGATTTCATTTTGAATTGCAAGAACCTGTTAATCAACTTAGTTTTGATGTTATGGCAGTCCGGAATCTCCAGTGGTAGGGATTTCATTGATAATCGAGCCACATCAATTTTAGCTTTGTCGATGAACGATTTATCGGCAAAATGTTCCTGGATAATAGAATCCAAGCATAAAACGAAGTGAAACATTTTTTCTGTCGGATAAGTATGCAATTTTCCTTTGCCTTTAGTCATCAAAGATGAGAACTTGCCAAAGCATTTATCATAAAGTGTTAGCGTAACACAAAGACAATGACAGCACGTAGTATTAACTTTACTAATGCTTCCAATTATATAGCCACACACATGGAATATTGCATTAGCCTCAGCATTACTTTGATTCAAGAGAAGTTGCTTTGCCATTGTAATCGTCAATTTTCGAGAAATCGAGTATTTCTTCACTTTTCGGAGATGCTTTTGACGAAACGGTTTGCTGATCGATGCTGTTCAAATGATCCATGAAACCTGACAGATATTTCCGATCGTCAAAATCGTATGATGAATTTTTCACTTCCAGCATATACTGCGAGAGCGTTATGGTTCGAAGATGACTCTTAAACTGCAGAGGTGTGGGCCTCCGTTGTTTGGACCGAACGACAGAAAATAGATTTTCTACGCAGTCTTGCGTGAACCGTGACGTAAAAAGAAACGGGTAACCGAGATCTTCTATGAACTTCTTCTGCATTCGAAGGATAGCGTTGGTGGTCATTATAAGAGCCGCTTGCCACGGCTTCCAGTGGCCATCGGAACCAACCTAAAATACGAGGACTTATTTATTTCGTACAGAATAAAGTTCTTGTTATTTACCTTAATGTCGGACACTCCTTAGCCGTGTGGTAAGACGCGCGGCTACAAAGCAAGACCATGCTGAGGATGGCCGGGTTTGATCCCCGGTGCCGGTCTAGGCAATTTTCGGATAGGAGCTGCACTACACACTAAGCTGCGAGGCGGCTCTGTCCCAGTGTGGGGATGTAATGCCAATAATAATAAGAAGAAGAAGTCGGACACTAATTGCACCATCATTTTTAAATGCTGAACATTGGCATTATATTTGGCCTTATCCGATGGGTCCAGCACATGCTCTAAGCTTCTAGAGGACATAAGATCAAACCACCGGGTCAGATCTTCAATGAATTGCGATGTTGCTCCGCAAGGTTCGTGATCAGCATTTTCAGCTAAAACCTTCAACGCAGCTGCCACGGAATGGTTACAATATTTAGTAGAGTTGCTCACTTTCATCTTATCTACGTTAGAAGCTTTCGATCGCTCAAAATCAACATCCGCTGCTGTCAGTCTGTGAGCCATTTTGGTTCGCTGGTTTTCTTCATGTTTGACCAATAATGTCAGATGATTTCTGTTCACTTCGTTGGTACTCAAACCTTTTTTGTCAGTGTACCATGCAGGGAGAGTGATCACAGCATTCGATATCCATCCGTTGACAGAGCTTTTAAAAACATGAACGGGATCTGGGACAAATTCTAATCTGCGATTCGCGTCAGCAGGATGTTCGATCGACAGATCATTATGGATTAGACTTTTCTTCGTACTCACGCCGTAGTCACTCCACATAGCTTTATTAGACGCACCGCAATCAGATGTAACAAAGTGCACTTTTAGCCCAATGCTCTCCGCCGTCGATATTATTTCATCGACAACGGACTTCAAGCAGCTTTTAGGAATGGAATTGCCTGTGAATTCGTAAGCGACGATTTGCTTCCAGCGCACATGAACGCCAGCTAACATGAAAACCATAGCATGTGTGGCCAGTTCATTGCTAGGCGGCAAAGTTGTTGTTCCAAAATACTTTTGGTTATTAGTGCAGTATTCCACAGCTTCGTCGATACTCATTTCGTCTAATATTAAACCACAATCCAGCTCTTTTCCACTCATAGCGTTAACTTTGTGTTTTAATAATTCGAAGACTTCGTGCAAGATTCCTGTAAATTTAATACAACATGAATCTAACAAAATGGTGTAAATGTAAGATTTTTATGTTACCTTGTGACCTGAGCTAAAAAGCATTAGATTCATATGAAACACCTACCACGAAAACAAAAAGTAAAACTGTAATTCTTATATTAGTTTTATGAGGGTGCTGCCAACTCTGAATACGATTTGGCGCAAAATGTCTCTTGGGTATTCACCTCAATGCCCCTTCTTTAGGTCCATTCTTACTCCCCAATTCTTTCCATTTAATATTAATTGGTTTGGCATATAAAACATTTTTAAATAGCTATTTGTTTCTTTGAATATCAATAATAAGTTAAACAACTCTACTCGTGGTCAGTTTTATGAGTATCAACCGAAGACCTTTTAGCTCAAATCTATCGGATAATTTAAAAACTCGTGTATTGTTTATACCTGTATCAAAGTGCAAAGATTTGATCTTTCCCAATAAGCAAGTGTAACTTGGTAATGCGACATATGGTAGTTGACGCACTTTGTCATACCCGCGTCCGCAAGCAAATCTTATCTGTAAACCTTCAACGAGTGTTTCGTTAGACCATTTTCTCACTTTCTTCACGTTTCCTAGGACAAGATCCATTTGATGCTTCCGAAAAATTGATTTGAGTTTTCCCACCAACGAAATATTCTTGCGAAGTGCGAAGAACTTCCTTTTCCAATAAGATGCATTCGACTTCCACTGTTTTGCTCGTTCTTGTCATTTATTCGCAACCCTGTAAGTTGAAAATAACAGTAATAATTTACAATGATATGGAAATGCTAATATCATCTTCCAAACTTGGACGTACATGTTCATGATAGCATTAGAGGCGAAAGTATAGAATTGATAGTTCCGTTAGGATACGGCAGGCATGAAGAATGTTTTTATAGAAGTCGATTTGAAAGCGAGCGGAGGGCAATATTTGTGATGGCACATATCGCACGACCTTCCTTCTGCCAAGCTCCCGTATGAAGGGGGAGGGAAGAATATCAGTGTGGAAGCTGATATATCTCCACTGGCTAACGGAACTATCAATTCTATACTTTCGCCTCTAATGCTATCATGAACATGTACGTCCAAGTTTGGAAGATGATATTAGCATTTCCATATCATTGTAAATCGTTTAACTTCACGTAGAAGTAACACACACGAAATCATTAATTTAGAGTAATAATTTTCTTTTTTGTACTCAAACAGAAAACAACTTAGATAAACTGTCTCTGTCACCAAAATTAGAAATATAATGTCTAAAAATGTCTAAGTTCAATGTCATATCAGATCATCTTGAGCAGCACATTGATCACAGTAACTTAGGAAGTGAGTGCTAGCAAAGGACCCCTTAACGACTGAAATTTACTATACACGTCCAGTTTGTTTATATAAAGACTGTCCACGTTAAATTTCGGACACTGTGACAATGTCCAATTGACTTGAAGCCATATTATATCTTTGGACAAGAATGAAAACACACTGAACGAATAACATAAAGCGGAGAGATCGAGCTGTCATGTAAATTGATCTTCTCAGTGGTTTGTGAAAATTAAAAAAAAAATCGCATTGGATGATGGGTGTCCGAAATTTAACGTAGACAGTAGGGTGGCTCAAAAAACACTTTTAATTTTTTTTTTTGATGGGCCGCCCTCTTATTTGGTTCTATTTGATGCCCTGATGCTCTGGGCAAAATTTCAGCCAAATCGGTCAACGTTTGGACGGTGCTAAACTCGTTGGAAGTTTATATGGAAAAATGTATGCAGAAATATCCAAAAACAGTGATTTGCAGTTGGACGGCACAATGTATGATCAAGAACTATGATACTCATTCAGATCTTAGAGAATTTAATACAGAATGTTATGCAGAAAACCGCGAGAAGATTCCTTTGCAGCACATATGTTTCACATAGGTTATTGCAACTCGTATGTGACCAGATTCAGTCACAATCAATTTGCGACAACCATTTTTGTCTCACTTGTGCTACTCGGGTTAGAGTATATTACGCAAAGATATTAGCATTTTACTGGAGTGCTGTAGGGGTGAATTTATTTCTTTTCAAAGGTGAAAGAAACGAAATTTGCTCAAACCCCACTTTAGAGAAATGCTAATAAATTAGCCGGGCGAACTCCAATCTTCTCGCGGTTTTCTGCATAACATTCTGTATTAAATTCTCCAAGATCTGTATGAGTATCATAGTTCTTCATCGTAAGTTGTGTAGTCCAGCTGCAATTTACTGTTTTTGGATGTTTCTGCATACATTTTTCCATATAAACCATTCCCTTGAGCGTAATTACAATTACAAATTAGTTAATATAACTAATTAATTTCCTGTTCCACAGTCCATAATAATTATAAGGAACTGCTGTCCTGGTATATGAAGCAACTTCATCCGATGGAAGTTTTTTTTTTTTTTTTGTGGTTTAAAATTCAGTTTATTTTGTCAAGTTTTGATACAGAGTTCACGGTTTTACGAAGTATTTACAATTTAAAAATCTAGATCAAGGTGGAATTCTAATGCATTCACATCGATCCTGTCGTTACACTGGTTAACGAAGTTGATGTAATTTATAAAAATCCTAAGAATTTCCACTCGCATAGGTTTTCCTATACCAGCCAGTACAGGTTTAGAAAGTTCTTCGAAGGAAAATCGTCTCCACCCGTTCGTTGTTCTTGTTAGCCTTCGTTGCAAAACTGTCCATGCCTGGACGACACGAGCGCAGGAACAAAAATTTATGATGGAACGTTCCGACCGTTTGGTTTCCACAGTGTTTGCAGTTCTCGTCTGCCACCCGTTGCATCACAAAAATCAGTTTTCGATGCTCAATTTTACCGTTGACTAGTAAGTACAACTTGGATCGTTGCGCGGATGTGAGCTGCTTTACCGAAATATTTCGCCACGCGCGTGGCCAGTTGATCGCAGGACTGTTTATTTCGACTTTCGGCAGGTCCGTTTGATTGATGAAGTGCTGGTGGATTAGATCGGCGGAGGGGTTTTGTTGGATCTGGTGTGGAATTTGGGATAAGCATGAGAGGATAATTTTGATGTCGGGATAGTCTATTGAAATTGGTGGGCGAGGATTAGCATGGAAAAGAAGGGATCTGTAAAAAGGATGGGAATCGATCTCATTGAGGGCTCTGTTGGTGGCTAAGCTTTTGCTTTTCAGAGCCGGAATTTGCAGGCCCAGGCCTCCATGCTCCTTACTCCGTGCCAGCTGAAATATCGGTACGCGGGCAGCTACTCCTCTCCACAAAAACGTACCCATTGTTGATGTGATCTTCGCCGTGTGAATACCGAGGGGTGGCAACACAGACGAAAGATACCATAGCTTGGATGTGCCGAACGTGTTTAGCATGATGACTTTCTGGTGTATGGTCAGCGTGCGCAACGATTGGAGCCACATTTGCTGCGCGAACTTCCCAACCAGTGAATTCCAATTTAGGGTTGTCATCAGACGAATGGAGTTGGTGAAGGATATACCCAGGATTTTGACTACATGGGTAGTTTGTAGCCACTGGGTATCAAGAATATTCCCTTCGCAGTACCCCACATTCACCGCAACGGTTTTGCGCAAATTCAATTGCGCGCCGGCGGCAAGACCAAAACGACGGAAAACTTCCCTCATCGCCTCGATCTGCCACGGTGACGTCACAATAACGCTAATGTCGTCGGCGTAGGCAACAAGCAAATCTTCCCCACACACTTGCTCGAGCCGACACACTAGAGGATGGAGGTAGATGACAAAAAGGTGCATGGACAACGGGTCCCCTTGCCGCACCGAACGAGAGATCTCGAACGAACGAGAGAGACGCCCGTTGACGAGTAGCCGGGATGTGGACCGACTGGCGATGCGCGCAAGAAGAGCGATGAGTCCTTCGTTGAATCCGAGCGACCGCATGGTGTCGAAAAGGAATGAATGGCGCACCCGATCGAAGGCGTTCTCGAGATCAAAGCTAATGAGCTTACCGGCGCGACGGTGATGACGGAGGCTGGCGATCCGATCTTTTAGAGCAAGAGTGGCTTGGAAAATGGTACGCTCTGAGTTCGAACATTTCTGTCCGTCGCTCAAAACACGATGGGCTTGCATGACGCTCTCTAGCCGGTTTTTCAGTATGCGGGAAAGAAGTTTATAATCGCTGTTGAGCAGCGATATGGGCCGGTACGCGCGTGCCGTGTTGTCAACACCTTTCTTCTTCACCAGCACGATGATGCCCTCAACGAAGGCATGGGGAAGGTTGCCGTTGAGTGCTTCATTGAGAAGCAAGTTCAACTCTCGGTGGATGACGTTGAACATGCGGAGGTAGAACTCCCGTGGGATCCCATCGGCGCCGGGTGATCTTTTTGGCGCACTCGCTCTGATAGCAGATAATATTTCTGCCGTCGTTATCTCTTCGATGCATCGCTCGTTCAGAGGGTCGTCTGGTGGGATGACTCGTTCGCATACATACCCGTCCTCGTTGTGATCTGCTGCTTCTTCCGAGTAGAGGCTGGAGAAAAAAGCAAGCAGATTTGCTTCGATTGCTTGTGGGTTATTTTCAATCTCGTTTTCAGCCGTTTGTAGCTGCGTAATGTGTGTTTTTTTCCGTCGTCTTTCCCCCAGCTGAAATATAGACATGGGCTCTCCCGCCAGGTGCGTTTCATTTATACGCATAAACGCATGGGAAAAGTTTCTTTGCAGCGCCAGCATTTCACCTTTAAGACGGTTTATGGTAATCAACATTTCGGGATGCTGAAAGTATCCGTCGTACGCTAGCCGTAGTTGCGCATAGAGACGCTGGTGCGCATCGTGAAATTCCTCGAAAACGGCTCGAGATTTCCACTTGAAAAATGATTTGATTTTTGGCTTAGCGTACGACAGCCACCATTCCATCCACGACCCATAGTTTCTGCGCTGCCGAGTCCAATATTGCCACTTATAATGGAACTCGGCAACGTTGTCTTCCGTCAGAAGATGGGGCCGTAGGGCCCAAAATCCGCGCCCGGGCTCATGTCCCAGTGGGGGGAGACAGAGTCTTATCGTTAGCGCCTTGTGGTCCGTGAAGCAACAGACGTGCGTGTATGCGGATTGTAGGTTGTTTCGCAGGCCGGCGCTTACGTAGATACGATCAAGTCGAGATTGTGCGTTTCGATTGACGTATGTGAAACCGGGATCACGCGGACACAGCTTTTCCCACGCATCATGCAGCTGCAGCTGTTGGACGGCTGCTTTTAGGGACGGGCTTGTATTCGGGCTGGACGAGTCGCATGCACGCAGTACACAGTTGAAATCGCCAGCAAGAATGACGTTTGCGGTGTTGTGGCGAAGGTAGTACGCCAGCGTGCTATTGAAAAAATCTTCTCTGGCCGCTCGATGCGCAGTACCGGAGGGAGCGTAGACGTTGCAGATGGTCGTGTCGTACACCCGCAGCGCGATTAACCGGCTATCCAGACTCTTTTCCACGTGAGTGACCTGGATGTGCTCCTTCACCGCCACAGCTGTGCCTCTCCTCGTGTGGTCTACATTAGCGAAAACTATAAAGCCAGGCAAGGAAAGCTGTTCGTTCTCGACTTCTTGCAGACACACGATGTCGAGGCTTTGACTACTGATGAAGGCACGGAGCGCATTGAGTTTCGTGGGGTTCGTGATGGTTCCGATATTTATCGAGGCGAGATTGTACGAGGTGAGAGCCATTTATGGAAGAGAATCCACGTCCTGCTCGTCGTCACCATCGTCGCATCGCTGCTTCTTGCCGGGCGGGCGCCCTCGGCTTCGTCCACTTCTCGTGGACGTTGTTGAGTCATCCGTCTCGAAGCCGGTGGTTCGGCTTTGCGAACGAGTCGCAATCGCAGGCTTTTTGAAAAGGTCTACCAAAGTTACCTCGGCTTGCCTTGGTTGTGTGCGTAACAACGACGACGATGAGCAGGGCGCGTTTTGCTTTTGCAGCGGGATGGGAGACACCGTCCGTGCGATGCTTGCAGCGGGCTGACTTGCTGGCTGTTTTTTTGACCCAGACGGTTCGGTCTGACTCACACTTACCGGCTTCGGTAGCTCGGGAAAGGCCTCTAGCGATGCTGGAGGTGGAGCATGAGAGCCCTGACCAACTGGTTTTGCGATCGGGGGTTTCGCTCCGCTCGTCTTCTTCGGCGCTTGTCGGTGCTCAGTTTGCTTCGTCACGTTGGCGTAGCTTTTTTGGACCAGCAGTTTCTTGTTTTGTACACAAGAAATGCCAGTGTGTGCCTGCTCTTTGCAGTGTTTGCAGGAGGCAATCTGACCCTTGTAGTGGATGTACGCTTGCTGGCCATCAATCGCGACCCACGAATCGATATTTCGTTTGATCAGCATACGAGCCGACCAAATACCGAGCGGAATTCCTCCGAACTCGAAACCATCACCCCACGTCAATTCACGCAGCGAGATCACTTCCCCAAACGCACTGAGGAACTCGACGATTTTTTCTTCGGAAACGTTCTCTGGCAAATCGTGCACCTTCACTTCAACACTTCCATCTTCCATCGTTATTCGCAACTTGTGCTTCTTCCCCGCAATATCCACTTCATGTTTTTCATCGTGTTCGTCCACGATTTTTTTGTGCGAGCGTCAGATCGTTGACCTTGACGAACGCACATTGTTCACCGCGGTGGCACTGGAGTCTCACAACATCTTCTTTTTTCAGTCCTAGAACTGTGCGGCAAAAGCCATGCACCTTCTCGAAAGACGGCTTCACCGGGAAACGCGAGTAATCTATACGAAAAGTATTTTCTCGCCTCATCGCGATACACTAAAAGCGCGCGATGCGGCACGGACGGATGAAAAATAAACCACCGGATTTAATATGCTTGACTTTCGGAGAGCGCAATCGAAAACACGTCTGCTTGTCTCAGAAGCTGAGCGAATATATAAGTTTGCAAGAAATGATCGATTCCAGCGTTTAATTTTGAGTTTTGTTCAGGGGGTCCATTATACGCATGGGGTCCATCATTACTAGCACTCACTCCCTATATGTAACCAAATTCAGTCACAATAGGTTGCTGCAACCAGTTTCACTCGACTTGTGCTGATTGGGATTTGAGGTAATGTTACGTCATTTCAAGTCATGTCAGGTAATTCCTGCTTGTAAAACATTACATGTTCGCTGATGTCAGAATCAAAGCGATATGCTAAAACACAAAAAAAAACAGTATAATCTACCTATTGGTTTTCTGCCTTTCTCTGGTATTATAAAATGTCTAGTCTAGTCTACCTGCCTTTCTCGTGTATTATAAAATGTAATGAGAAAAACACATAAGAGAGGTCAAAATCGCACTTTAGGGAGATGGATTCAGTTATTTCCAACACTTCATATTCATTTCAAGATACCGCAGTAGTTTAAGAATAAAATTTTGAATGGAACATCTTTTAAGCAAATCGGATCATGCTAAATACTAAAACTGTGTCTCATATTTTTTCTTCAAACACATACAAGTACATACACCCATACAGACATCACTTCAATTCGTCTACTAAGTCGATTGACCATGTTTAATATGAACACTTTTTAATTTGAGCCCCATTCGTTTGAAAGGGGTTCAAACTATTAATGGAACGAAGAATTAAAACAAACCAGCAAAGAGAGCAGCCTTCTATCGAAAGTTTGGTTTTGGTAAACGAGAAATACAAAAATAGAAAATTAAGGATGCATATAAAATGAAAGAAACAACAAATAATAACACAGAATATAAAAAAGAAGTATTATGCCTCAAAGCATCATTAGGTAGTCTTGAGAAAAAGAGTAACATATTAAGCTTATGTATTACCTGAACAATCGAAAAGAATTTTGCTTCTCCTTCCCTGCATCGCAATCCCGTTCTCTATACACTTCATCTTCAAAAATATCCGCCTTTCCGCTTCGTATTCTAGTCCACATGACCCGACATCTACATTTCCCAACTCACTACATTCTTGCGCTGATGCTCTTTGCCCAGCGCTCAATGAATTATTTTCTTGATCGCTTGATTCACGTTCCTCAATGTCAATCCGCAATTACGGTAACAAAATTTGCGTAATTGTGATCATGAAGAGCCGGAGAGGAATACAGAGGACGAGATTTGATAAAATCAGTGAAGTGATCGTCTTGTGAATCTGGATTCGCAGTGAAGGCATGGATGGCTGGAAGAGAATTTTTGCTTTGCCACTTCCGTCTTTTCGCACACGTTTTAAAACAGGATTCTTCGAAATGCGTCTGAAAAACGAAAAACCCATTCGCGCACATTAATAATTGAAAGCTGCTAACACGACATTCGTATTTTATTTACACTGCATATTCGAGAACTTGATTTCCACATCCGGATTTAATCGGCAGAATTTAATCCACCGGGATCTTGTGATTCCCTCCGTAGGGAAGCGAAAAAAACTAAATTCCGGACACTTCTCACTGCTCCGGCCGCAATATTTCACGAGACACTTCATGTTTAAACTGCCCGCACTCGGAACGTTTTCTTAAACTCGTGTAAGTCACGCACCGGCTTCGACGAAATTAATGAAAACATCGATGACACGCAAAACGAAAATTGGTAATTTCGCGCGTCGCTTGCTTTGACATGTTTTTCTCACCGATAATTTGCTTGCGTCATTACGTTTAATTTTATTTTGATTTCGTGTGTAGTATCTGGCTCTCCCTCCCAGACTAAATCTACCGAACGATCTGTAATCGTTTTGTTTACCGAACTGATTACCGTACGTTCAGCTGTTGTAAGTTCACTAAAAAATTACCGTATACTCTAAAATATTCTAAGTATGTACGAAACCCATACCAATGGAAATCCGTCATGTCCTGAGAGAGAGAAGCCAGCTCACTGACAGATCGTTTATTTACTATGTCTTCTTCTTCTTTATTTGTGTGGAAACCGTAGAAACTCAACAAATCAAAGTAACGTTTCATAACGTCGGAAGCAACATTTTTCACTCCAATAAAAACTTGTTCAAATTAGCTGATTTTAATGGTTATGACCATCCTAACATGGAACAAAACCGATTTCTCATAATACGGGATCATTCACATGGATAATTACGGGTTCAAATCACTATAACAAATATAAGAAAAGTTGCAAACATAAATCGCCAAATAAATAATTTTGGTTACGACCATTTGAAGTTGCATCGCAGTGTTTACTTTTTCGGTTCGCAGTGACTGGATCGCGGTGACATTAGGATGAACGTAAATAAAGCGAGCTGTCTTCTCTCTCTCAGGTCATGTCCATGCTCCCTTGGGCCTCCTCGCAAACTTTACATTGCAGTTATACCCAAACCAGATGTTCTAGGCTCTCCAAATTGTTCTGGAGTTTGGATCAATTGATCTACCAGATCAAGTGAACCCGATACAAATCTGACAGGAGCCAGACATGTCCATACAACTCTCTAAAGCCCACACGTATATTTTACAACTCAGTTATGCTCAAACCAGATGTTCTAGACAGCAACCAGTCATCCATATAACCCCCTAGAGTCCCCGCGGATATTTTGCAACTCAATCAACTCATTTTGGTCTATCAGGCCAACTGAGCTCGATAAGAATCTGACAGGAGCAGTCAAGGCCATACAACTCCAGGTTCTCCAAAATTTTCTGAAGTTCATATTCATTAGATCAACTATGCCTGATACAAAAACGACTGCAGAAAGTCATGTTCCTGCAAATCCGTAGTACCCAAACCAGATGTTCTATGTTCTTCAAGCTGTTCTGAAATTTAGATCAATTGATCCACCAAGTCAAATTCGCTCGATACAAATCTGACAGCTACCAGTCATGTCCACACAAGTCCCTAGAGCCTACGCCGCTACATCCAAACCCGATATTCTAGGTTTCCAGCTGCCAATTATGTTTATGCAACTCCATAGAACCCAGAAAATTATTTCACATTCAGTTTTGTCCAATTCAGATGTTCTAGATACGTATTTCAACCTCAACAGTAAGGCCGGCTTCAGTGTATCGTAGTTGACTTGACTTGACTAGTTATTTAAATGAGTTTTATGGACTTTTATCGACATGATTGGTTGTAGTTAGTTTCCTGGTTGACCAAATTATCCGAGGTCCAGAATAGTTGGTGTAACACCTGGTTTGGACAAACTCGAAAAGCAAATCATACGCGTAGGCTCCAAGGAGTTGTATGGAGATGACTTATTGCCGTTAAAATGGAACGAGTACAGTAGACCTGGTAGACCAATTGATACAAACTCCAGAAGAAGAGAACATCTGGTTTAGGTATAACTGAGTGGAATATCATACGCAGGTTCTCTAGAGACTTGTATGGATGGTTTTATATTGAGCGTAGCTCACCTAGAAGGCCAATTAGCCTGAAGCAAGAACAGTTTGGAGATCCTAGAACAGGGCTGCCCAACGTACGTCCCGCGAGCCGGATGTGGCCCTTGGCTTCATTTTTTGTGGCCCGCGGCGTGCAAGAATAAATATTTAATCACCGGCCCGAAAGCTTATCTATTTGACTCGAGAAACTCCTTTTTATTATTTATTAAAACATAATGTAGGTTATTACTAATTGAAAGGATTAAATCTGGGCAAACATGGAATCGAATAATGCAGCACGGGCCAGTTTTGTTGTGAATTAGATTTTGGCAATACGGATGTAACCTTTCCAGGACGGAGAACTTGTTATGGAATGCATATCGGCTGTTGTTGATATGGTGTGTTCTTAAAGAAAAACCTCATTTAGTAGTATTAGTTTGTCGTAAAGTTCTTACAGAAGACTGCGTTTCGTGAAAAACCAACCTGCTTCTGAATCTACATGCTAACAATTGATGAAAATACTGAATGTAAAAAACAAGGCATATGTAGCTGTCTTCATAAGAGGAATCGATGATCATCTTCAAATTACAGAGGAATTACCAGCTTTGATCTCAATGAAAGAAACGACTGTCACATGTATAGACCTGAGGAAAGCTGCTAAGACTTGTATGAAGGATTTTGAACTCTTCTTTGAAGACTGAAGGCCTAACAACTGATGGAGCTTTGGCAAAGACGGGAAAGAACACCGACTTGAAAGACCTCCATCCTGAGCGTTGCCCGGCTATCGCTTTAACCTGTTGCCAGGTTAGATTTCGGTTGACTTCTTTTATTTCTTTATTGAGGCTTCGCCGCCATGAGCCTCTGGGTCTGCCTCTGCTGCGATGTCCCGCTGGGTTCCAGTCTAATGCTTGTTTACAGATTTCGTTTCCGCCCCTACGTAGAGTGTGGCCGACCCAGCCCCACTTCCGATCCCGAATTTCTGTTGCTATCGGCCTCTGGTGACAACGACGATGGAGCTCGTTGTTTGAGATCCAGTTG